>NC_143576.1:100600157-100922897 GCF_048544385.1 Mastigoproctus giganteus | reverse complement strand
GTTATGCAAATCGAAGGAAGCAACTGCAGGTGAACTACAGCACGTGCGCGGGTCGGGACACAGTATAAAAAACACCTGATACTGAGCTACAGTAATCGGTGTTACTCTTGTTCTTCAAATGCGAAAGGCAGCGAACTTAAGTGAGTTTGACAAAGGCCAAATTATAATGGCCAGACGACTGGGTCAAAAAAAAAAAGGATGAATTCTGTCATAAATCTGGACAGGTGGTAGCTCTGTATGCTATAATTTCTTTCTAGTACTGCTTTGTTAATGCATTATTATGGTTTCATGTAATAGCTCTACCTGATATCTTATTATTTTTTCACTGTCATATATTTCATTTTTTGCCTAATTTTCACTGTTTATGTAATAAATATTACATAATGAGAATAACCGGTATGTAATGAGAATGCATTTCATTCTTGTTGTCTTATGTTTTATTATCTTCCTTTTTTACATATCTGTATATTCACCTTTTTCTTTTCATTATCACTGGTAAATACACCACTATGCTTATTCACACACAATAATCTATGATACAATTATTATGTGTGAACATAATAATTTCATTTTCTCTGCATGCAAATGGAATGGGTGTGCATCTGTGAATGACTCATTATGGGTGATTTTTATTTGCCTATAAATGACTAGAGCAAGTGAGAGGAAAACTTGCTGTGGGTAACAAAATTTTTAAGTCAACTGGACAACTGTTATTTATATTAGCATGTTAGGAAAAGTACTAAGGGAAAAAATTCTAAATCTAATCAACTCTCATGAGCCAGATAACATTATAGGATTGACAGTACAGGAATCATTAGCTGGAAGTGACCACATAGTTCTAAGTTGGACAATGAGGGGGGGAGGGAGAGAGAGAGAGAGAGGCAACAGCTGTTAAAGGCAAAAGAAAAGGTATAAATTTCAGGAAAGGAGATTATGACAACTTTAGGTAGCCTCTATCAGCTCACACAGTGTGAATACATTACAATTATGGCAAAAAACATCAAAGCTATAGTTCTATCAGCCCATACGGTGTGAATACATTAGAAATAACGTCAAAGCTATAAAAACATCAAAGCTATAGTTCTATCAGCCCATACGGTGTGAATACATAAGAAATAACGTCAAAGCTATAGTCACAAAAGACTTGAAAGTGTATATACCATTAAGAAAATAAGGAGGATTCCAAGATGGAAGAATAAGTTTCCAAGGGGTAGAATTTTTTTCAGCCTGGTCTGTACTTGTTAACAGGAGAGACTGCTTCTACAGGGATGGGATACACTTAAATAGAAAGGGTGCAAGAATCTTTGCTGATGCTATCGAGGCAGTGTTAGGTGGGTCAGAAAACTGCTAGATTGGGGGGATACAAGGACTAACAGATTAACAGTAGCCACTGACAGAGGTGAAAGTGATTCTTGCACTGCTTCTATTGGAATGAGCCGCAGCCTGGAAAATAAGATGCAGGATATTTCAGAGACTGCTGGGAATCATTGGGGTACAAGTAAACACATGGGTTGTGTTAGGGTAGCTAAGAAAAAGAACAGGTGCATGTATACTTGCGTGTACACCAATGCTAGGAGTTTAGTAAATAAATTTGATGAATTTGAGGTATTGCTCAAAACATCAAAGGCAGATATTGTGGGGATTTAAAAGACGTGGTGTCACACAGATATAAGGAATGCAGAACTGGAATTTGGGGAGTACAATGTCTACAGAAAGGATAGACAGGATAGGAAGGGAGGAGGGGTTATGCTATTAATTAAGAAATACATAAAATCCAAAAAAGTGAAGCCAGTCGACATTGCTGGACAGTGCAGTATCGAGTCAGTTTGGTGTGACATAAGCATTGGGAGATCAAAATTGACAGTAGGAGTGTGCTATAGGCCTAATGACTCTGATGAGTATAATAAGAAACTGTACAGGGAAATAGAGTGGGCCAGTAAATCAGAGAGTCTTATAATAGGAGATTTTAATTTCCCAGATATTGACTGGAATTTGGGGGCTGGTCACTCACTCACTAGCAAGGCTTTTGTGGATTTATTGGATGATTTTTTTCTACATCAGCATGTTCGGGAGGCAACTAGAGGGAGTAATACTCTTGATTTGATTATCAGTAGTGATTCTTCATGCATTAAGAATCTGCAGGTAAATGAACCACTAGGTGGCAGTGATCACAGTGTGCTGAAGTGGGATTTACTCAAAGAGGTAACTACCATTAGGGGTAAAGGGAAGGGTTATTGCTTTGCTTTCGTAAAGGCGACTACGATAGACTGAGACAGTATTTAAATTCTATACAGTGGGACCAACTGATGATGTTACCAACAGCAAATTCAAAATGGGAAGCATTCAAAGAACTTATCTTGGAAGCTACTAGGCTTTACATACCAACTAAGAAATATTGTTCAAGGTTTAGGCCTAAGTGGATGTCAGATGAACTAATGAGACATATGGCAGAGAAGAAAAATGCATGGGATACATACAAATTAACACGTGACACAGAAGCCTATGATAGATACAAGTTGATCTGTAACCAAGTTACAAAGGAGGTTAGGCAGGCGAAGGCAGATTACGAGAAATCTTTGGCAAGGGATGCAAAGAAAAACAGCAAAGAGTTCTTTACTTATGTAAACTCTAGAAGGAAGGGGATGAATCAGATTGGTCCACTTGATATCGACGGGTCAACTGTTGATGATCCTGCTCAGGTAGCTAACAAACTAAATGAATATTTTGCATCAACATTCACACATGAGGAGTTATTCAGCGAGGGGAATGTCAGAGGTGTATTCAACTCTGGCAGTAAGCTAGAAAATCTTGTAATAACTGAGAGTAAAGTGGAGGAGAAATTGTTGAATATAAATACAAGAAAGGCACCTGGGGTGGATGGGATCTATCCAGTTATATTAAAGGAGGCAGCAAAGGAAGTAAGTAAGCAAACCCTTAGCCATAATTATGAGAGCTTCCTTGGACTCAGGGGAAGTACCCATTGACTGGAGATGTGCAAATGTGACATCAAAGGGCGACACAAGTAATTATAGACCTATTAGTTTAACTTCTGTTCCCGGAAAATTAATGGAGGCACTGGTTAAAGAAGCACTGCAGGATCATCTAGACAAGACTTCAGTTATAGCTCAGACACAGCATGGTTTTGTTAAGGGGAAGTCTTGCCTGACCAATTTGATTGGATACTATGATGCAGTCACAAAAGAACTGGATGCAGGGAATAACTTTGATATTATATACTTGGATCTTAGAAAGGCTTTTGATACTGTTGCACATGGAAGACTGCTGCACAAATTGGAGCAGTGTGGCATTGGAGGCAAATTGCTGCTATGGATAAAGGAGTGGTTGAGGTGGAGAAGACAGAGTGGTAATCAATGGACACTGCTCATCGTGGACTAATGTTATTAGTGGAGTCCCTCAGGGTTCAGTTTTGGGTCCATTATTGTTTTCTGTATTTATAAATGATATTGATGATGGAATATCAAGCTTAATGTCCAAGTTTGCAGACGATACGAAGATTGGCAGGGTTGTCAAGGACACTACTGACACTATGCTGTTGCAACAGGATCTGGAAAGGTTGAGCAGATGGGCTGAGAGGTAGCAAATGAAGTTTAACATTGACAAATGTAAAGTACTACATATGGGAAACAGCAACCCCAGAGCAACGTATCAACTTTGTGGTACTACACTGACAGTGGTAGAGAATGAAAGGGACCTGGGCGTGGTTGTGCAGGCAGATATGAAGTTTTCTGAGCAGTGCAGACGGGCTGCAAGGGTAGCTCATGGTGTATTGTTGATGATATATAGGAATTTTTCTAGTAGGGATAAGGAGGTGATTATTCCCTTGTATAAGGCAATGGTCAGACCACACCTAGAGTACTGTACACAGGTCTGGAGGCCTCATTTCAAGAAGGATGTAGAGATGCTGGAACGAGTACAGAAAAGGGCAACAAGATTAGTGAATGGAACAAAGGGGTGCTCTTACGAAGAAAGGCTTAAGTTTTGCAAATTACAGTGTCTGGAGACTAGGCACCAGCGAGGTGATCTGATAGAGGTATATAAAGCCTTGAATGGTTTGAGCATGCTCAATGCTGATGGGATTCTTCCTCTTGCTCAGAATAATCACCTGAGAGGGCATAAATTCAAATTGAGGAAAGACGGATGCAGGATAGACGTGAGGAAATTTGCCTTTAGCCAGCGGGTGGTTGGTTGGTGGAACAGACTTCCATCCCTTGTCGTGGAAGTTGATAGCCTAAATAAGTTTAAGGCTCAGCTGGACAGGTATTTCAAATGAACAGAGGGGTGAAGTGGAAGTGGTTTTTTTTTTTTTTTTTTTGGCTGATGCTGCATAAGCTTGCTTTCTTGCATCAAATGCCTCTACTAATGCTAATGCTAATACTAATGCTAATAATGAAGTAACCAGTTTAAGTGAGCAGAAAAACATGAGAGGAAAAGATAGAGAGAGATAAAAAGTACTGAAGCCTATAATGGCTACAAATTAATCTGTAACAACACCACAAAAAAAGGTTAGGCTGGCAAAAGTCAATTATGAGAGAGAAATCACTGACAGAGTGCAACAAAGAAGGACAAAGAGTTTTTTTCATACATGAATACTAAAAAGAAAAGAATGAATCAGACTGGATGTGGGAAAGTTATAGATAACCCTGCTGATAATGCAGATGAATTGAATGAGTACTTTGAATTGATATTTACAGAAGAAAGCCCCCTCACAGTGAAGAGAAACCATATGACTGAAGCTGGAAAAACCGTATGACTGATTTTGAAATTTATTACAAAAACCTTTAAGCCTAAAACCAAAAACCTCTTGATCATGGATAACCTGCACTCTTGATTATTGATTCCATAATCAAGAGTGAAGTACAGGATTATATAAATAGAGATGGAATTCTGAAGGAAACATAGTATGCTTTTGTAAAGGGAAAATCATGCTTAACCAACCTGGTAAGCTATTTTGATGGAGCCACTCGTGAGCTGGATATCAAAAATAATTTTGACACTGCTTACTTGGATTTCAGTAAAGCTTTTGACTCAGTACTGCACGAGAGTTTACTCAATAAGCTGGAATGTGTTGGAATCGCAGGGAAAATCCACAGATGGATTGCAGGGTGACTTCAGGGTAGGAGGCAAAGAGACTATGATTAATGTTCACTCTTCAAATTTGGCCAACATAAGAAGTGGGATATAGGGTATGATATCAAAATTTGCAGATAAAGTCAAGATCAGTAACAGTTAATAATCGGCACAAGGGAGAAATAGAAAAGTTAATAATCAGCCCTGTCAGAAAAGTGGAAACTAAGTTTTAAGGCAGCAAAATACAAGGTCTTACACTTGAGGAATAACAATCCCAAAATAACTTACTAGACATATACAGTAGAACCCGGATAAGAAATTCCCACATAAGACGTTTTCCCCTGTACTAGGTTTGGTTTCTTAAGTACCAATTTCAACTCTATATGTTGTAATGTATTATTTTCCCACATAAGAAGTTTCCCGGGTAAAATGTTTTCCCACATAAAAAGTTTGTGATAAAGAATACACAGTGTATTATGATAATGACCTTTTCTCACTTAATATGCTTTTTTAAATATAGAAATTATATATTTTTAATATTAAAAAATATTAAACATATAAACCTTTGGTAATCGAACAAGTTAGTGCCAAACATCATTTTAGGTCATAGTAAACCACTGAATTAGGTGAAATGGCCAAGTTTTTAATATTCATGTATCCCATATTGTGGATGCCTTCACAACAAGTTGCAATGATATTCCATTACCTCCAATAAGCAACGCTCCACCAATGGAGAAGACTAATGTTACTTACTCTTGGTGGCAGTGGGGTAGTTGTATCTGTTGAGAATCCACTGCCAAAGTAGTAGTAGAAGAGGCATGTGATGCAAGAAAGCAAGCTTTGCATTAGCATTAGTTGAGGTATACGAGGCAAGAAAGCAAACTTATACAGCATCAGCCAAAAAAACAACCTTCCCATTTCACCCATCTGGACACTCCAGATGTTCATCTAGTTCAGCTTTAAATTTATTTAAGCTATCACAACAACAACAGATGGAAGTCTGTTCCAGCAATCAACTACCTGCGGGCTAAATGCAAACTTCCGCACATCTATTCTACAACTGTCTTTCCTCAATTTGAATCTATGCCCCCTCAGGTTCTTAATCTGAGCAAGTAGAAGTATCCCATCAGCATTGAGCCTGCTCAAACCATTCAAGGCCTTATATGCCTCAATCAGATCATCTCGCAGGTGCCTAGTCTCCAGATGCTGCAACTTACAGAATTTAAGCCTCTCCTGGTAAGAGAACCCACTTTGTTCCTTCCACCAATCGTGTTGCCATTCTCTGTACTCATCCTAGCAACTCTACATCCTTCCTAAAATAAGGCCTCCAGATCTGTATGCAATACTCAAGGTGTGGCCTGACCATTGCCTGATACAAAGGTATAATCACCTCCTTGTCTCTGCTAGCAAAATTCCTATATATCATTAACAAAACTCCATGACCTACTCTCGTAGCCCATCTGCACTGCTCAGAGAACTTTATATCCGATGCACAATTAGCCCTAGGTCTTTTTCATTCTCCACCTCCCTGAGTGCAGTACCACACAATTGGTATGTTTCTCTTAGGATACTCTACCCATATGCAGTACTTTGCATTTGTCAATATTAAACTTCAGTTTCTCAGCCCATCTACCTAACTTTTCTAGATCCTGTGAAAAGTTAGGTAGTAGCATAAGCAAAAAAAAAAAAAAAACACCATTTCACACACACCCATTCCTTCTAAAAATTTGTCCAGTTCCTCCTTGAATTTATTTAAGCTATCAACTTCCACAACAACTGATGGAAGTTTATTGCAGCAATCAACTACCAGCTGGCTAAAGGCAAGTTTCCGCACATCTATTCTATAACTGTCTTTCTTCAATTTGAATTTATGCCTCCTGCGGTTCTTAATCTGAGCAAGAGGAAGAATCCCATCAGAATTCAGCATGCTCAACCCATTCAAGGCCTTATACACCTCAATCAGATCATCTCGCAGGTCTCTAGACACTGCAATTTGCAGAACTTAAGCCTTTCTTGGTAAGAGGAACCCTTCGTCCCCCTCAATAATCTTGTTGCCCTTCTCTGTACTCACTCAAGCAATATACTTCCTAAAATGAGGCTTCCAGACCTGTATGCAGTACTCAAGGCATGGCCTGACCATTGCCTTACACAAAGGGATAATCACCGCCTTTTCCCTACTAGCAAAATTCCTGTATTGCCTATTCGAGAATCCATTGTCGAAGTGTTGCTTATTCAAGGTAGTTCAATATCAGGGCAACTCGTTGTGAAGGCATTCACAATATAAGATATAACAGAAATGATAACATTTCACCTACTTCGATGATTTACTACGGAACTAAAATGATTCTATTCACTAACTTGTTCTGAGGCTTTCAGCACTAAAACCTTTTTAGTATAAATATTTTGATATTATAGAAGTGATATATTGCAATTGTTTTCATCGATATCCATAATTAGATATGCAGACCACATTAAGTGTTAAGTTCTAATGGTTGTGAACAGTTCTGAATTACTTATTAGATTTTTGCTCTATCTTCTTGTAATTGTGACCTTTTAAGGTATGTTTAAACTCCAAAGGAGCTCGTCCTTCAAACTTAGTAATGAGTTTAATGAACAGAATGTTAAGCAAACACTGCTCATCATGGACTAATGTTATTAGTGGCATCTCTCAGGGTTCAGTATTGGGTCCATTTTTGTTTTCTGAATTTGTAAATGATATTGATGATGGTCTATCAAGCTTAATGTCCAAATTTGCAGACGATAGGAAGGTTGGCAGGGTTGTTAAGGACACAGTTAAGGACATCTAGAAAAAGTGAGCAGATGGCCTGAGAGGTGGCAAATGAAGTTTAACATTGACAAATGTAAAGTACTACATATGGGAAGCAGCAATGACAGTGGTAGAGAACGAAAAGGACCTGGGGGTAATTGCGCATGCTGATATGAAGTTTTCTGATCAGTGCAGATGGTCTGCAAGAGTAGCTCATAGTGTCTTGTCAATGATATACAGGAATTTTTCTAACAGGGATAAGGAGGTGATTATCCCCTTATATAAGGCAATGGTCAGGCCACACCTTGAGTATTGAATACAGGTCTGGAGGCCTCATTTCAAGAAGGATGTAGAGCTGCTGGAACGAGCACAGAGAAGGGCAACGAGATTAGTGAATGGAACAAAGGGTTGCTCTTACGAAGAAAGGCTTAAATTTTGCAAATTACAGTGTCTGGAAACTAGGCACCTGTGAGGTGATCTGATTGAGGTGTATAAAGCCTTAAATGATACTGTTTGAGCATGCTTAATGCTGATGGGATTCTTCCTCTTACTCAGAATAATCACATGAGAGGGCAAATTCAAATTGAGGAAAGACAGATGTAGGATAGATGTGCGGAAGTTTGCCTTTACCCAGTGGGTGGTTGGTTGGTGGAACAGACTTCCATCCTTTGTTGTGAAAGTTGATAGCCTAAATAAATTTAAGGCTGAGCTGGACAGGTACTTAGAACGAACGGAGGGATGAAGTGGGAGTGTGTTTTTTTTTTTTTTTTTTTTTGCTGATGCTGCATAAGCTTGCTTTCTTGCATCATATGCCTCTACTAATGCTAATGCTAAGAGGTGGTCCTCAGTATGAGATATAGCCACCCCTAATGTAGATGCAGGCTTTGCACCGCCTGTCCATACTTAGAACAATGTTGTTGATAAGTTCTTGTGGTAACATCATCCATTCCTCTGTCAGTGCCATCTTCAGCTGGTGAACATTTTCTGGTGGGTGTGGACGTGCCATTAGGTGTCTCCCCAGAGTGTCCCATATGTGTTCGTATGGATTGGCCTGCCTGTTCCATCGATCTAAATCCCATCCAAGGATGGGATTTAGATTGGAGGAATAGGCAGGCCAATCCATAAGAACAATGTCCTCACTTTCCAAAAGCATATTAACAGCTGCAGTGCGATGGGGTGTGGTGTTATCATCCATAAACATGAACTCGTGGCCAATAGCACCTCAGAACAGATGCACATGGGGACAGATTACCTCAGTACAGTAGTGTGCTCAGGTTACAGTACCACCTTCCAGTATCTGGAGTTGTGTACGTCCATCCAAGATAACGCCTCCCCAGACGAGAACACCTCGACCGCCATATCAGTCCCTTTCAGTGATGTTTGCGGGGTGATACCAAGTTGGCACACTGATACAGTGTGCCAACATGGATCACCCCAAAAATATCACTCTTGCCAGATTAGCTGACATCTAGAATTGCTGCTCAGACTGAATCTACTCTCATCAGTAAAGAGTACCTTATCCCATTGCGCTGCTGTCTAGTTCTTGTGTTCAATGCACCACTGTAAACGGTGTCTCTGATGGGCAGGTGTTAAAGGGACACAGTGTACTGGCCATCGGGCAAACAGTCCACCTTTGCGGAGTCACCTGGCCACAGTAAATCACAATATCCTGCGTCCCATGCTCCTGTGCAGCTCGTTTGCAATGGATCCTGCTGTCTGGTGTCAGTCCCTCTTGGCCCGTAGGAGTATATAGCGGTCATCATTGGGCATTGTTTTTCATGGACAACCACCACTGGCCCTTCGAACAGCTGTACCTGTCGTTCTGAAGGCCGACCACATACGTGAGACAATGCTATGGGCGATACCGAACTCTGCAGCCACACTCCTCACACTTCAACCTTCTTCAAGCTTCCCAATTATTCGACTCCGGGTAAAGTCATCCAGATGTTGTCTACTAGCCATTTCGTTGTTTGTAGCACTGTTTGTAGCACTGTTTATAGCACAATTGTGCTCACCAATCGGTAATTTGAACATAACTACTGAACTGGTGCGTTTATCTGTTTATGTGAGCCCTTTCATCACAATTCAAATTTTTGCATGTGCACCAGCTTTCTACTGAACGGCCACATTTATGCAAATCACCACAGGATGTTTCATTTGATTTTGTGGTTGTAACCTTTAGAAATAATGTTGGTCAGTGTATATCACTGACCTGATGATCATGAAATCTACCGTGTCATACATGTATAATTTCAAATTATTATCGTTCACTGATATCTTTTACAATTTGCAATGGCATTTATTATTTAAATGATTATTTTAAATAATATGAAATAAAATGATCCAGCAGTTCAATAAAAATAACTCTCAATACTAAGTAAGCTGATCAAAAATGGTGATCACCTACAATGGAAGGCCGGTAATCTTCATATTCAATGTCACTCATCTAGAAAGTTTTGCATGCTCACTACACATATATTAAATTCATATTAACATGCTTTTATCGAGCACTATAAACATATTAAAAATTAAATTAAAAATGTTTAAATAAAAGATGAACAATTTGTTGGAAATGGCTAAATTTTTATAGACTTTTGAGTTTAATCCTTCAGTTTATATCAGAATAAAATTAAATCACATTGCCAGGTCAGAAAATTTCAGTGCATATTAGGGTGCATCCTAAAATCTGAATGTAGGAAGTTTTATTGTACACATTTCCAAATTTGTATTTGTGATAAATTTACAACTGTATTTTTCAATTCAGATTAAAATCAACTGGGATAAGTAGAAAATTTAGTCATGTTTGATACTTTGAAAGAGAAATTACAGTCTAGTCTTTCATATTACTTTGTTTATTTTACATACAATTCTACATCTGTTTATATGCAAATCAATTTTAAAAAACTTACTACTGGTCCTGTTAGTCCAGACAAACCCATGGGACCAGGGGGACCTCTCATAGCAAGCTGAGGATGAAAGTAATAAAAATATTCAGAATATATAAATTTAAAACTAAGAAAAAAGGCTAAAGTAAAGAAAGCCACCACGAAAACAACGAGAAACGTTGGATAACTTATGCGGAAAATTAGTTTCCCGACACCAGACTCTAGCAATGCTCGTTACGTAAACAAACGGTAGGTGTTATCGGTCTGGAGCCGAAATCGAGAAAAATATATTGATTGACAGGTAGGCGTGGCAAACGATGAAATGATTGGTGGTGGGCACGACAGACGACAAGCTACTGTGTAGCTACTTTACTCATAAATAATGTGTATTTATGAGTAAAGAAGTGCATAATAGTTTTGTGATTAACAGTAAACAGGTAATAGTAGTGATGAATCTTTTAAAGATGGAAGAAATTAGTAAGGAAAATAAAAGGTTGGTTGATTTGTTGATGAAAACTAAATTAATAAAAGTTTCGTTCGGTTCATTTTTATGTTCTTTATTATGTTTTTTTCTCATTATTAAAAGCAGATTTTTGAAGTTCGTGAGTGTTTTTACTATACTGTTGATTTAGGTTCGGTTACGAAAAAAAGGAAAAGGTTTCTTTATTTCTCGTTATATTTCGTAACCTGACCTTAAAAATAAAAGTACAGTAATAAAAAATTAATATTTTGTTAATAAACAATTTATACGCTAGTCCACCCATGAAAAGAAAAATTCTAAAGAAAAATGGTCCATTTCGGGAAGGGTTCAAGAGCTCCCATGGGATTCAAGTGGAGGTAACCTGACCTTTTTTCACCATTAGAGTATGTTATCGAACAAAAAAATAAAAATACACTCATAAAAAAAAATATTTTTTTATGAATGTATTTCTAAATATGACTATGATTCTAAAGAAAAAAAGGTTAGGTTATCCCTTCCACTTCGGGAGGGGGTCAAGCTCCCATGGGATTCAAGTGGAAGTAACCTGACCATCTTTCTCCATAATGGAAAGCGTTCATTAGGGCAAGTTACCATTAGTGCTTCTGAGTGATACTAAACCAATGTTATTGTGTGTTGTGTGTTGTGTTCGTGCACCCATCAGCACATCATTTGCCAAGTCTACCTATCAATCAATATATCGTTCTTGACTTTGCTCCAGACCAATAACACCTCCCAACATGGCACTCTAGCAAGCAGCGCTAAAGTGCCATATCGACAAACTAATTTTCCGCGTAAGTTATCCAATGTTTCTCGTCATTCTCGTGTTGGCTTTCTTTACCTTCGCCAGAAAAAAATCTAATATTACACAAAACTGATTAATACAATACATTATAGCTATTTAGTCACATAAGAAAAAATTTGTAAAATCATGTGGTGCCCAGCAATCAACTGCATGGCAATTCTAACAGTACATTAAAATGGATAGCCGCACTTATTATATTCTTTTCTATTCTTCTTAACTGCTGCTGCTGCTCTTTGAACAGGCCAGAATCCATACCATCAAAAAAGAAAAGATTTTAAAAAATCCTCGCCAAGGTTCCAGAACTGATTTTCAGCTACTTCCTCAGAAGTAGAAGTTGACCAACCCAATTGAAATCAGGTTTGTAAGCAGTTTGAGAACTTGGTATAAAAACTTGTTTACCATATTTTCCAGACCATAAGATACTATATACACCATAAGATGCATTACACTAATTAAGTACACTAATGTAATTAATTACACTAATAAATTAGTCTAATTTAATTACACTAATGTTATTTAGTGAATCTTATGGTCTGGAAAATGCTGTCTAAAATGTCCCTGCATCTAATGGTACTAGGGTATAACAGGTGCATGTAGACATCTTTGGGCACACTAGAGAGAATATGGTCAAAATGGTCTATTCTATTTTTAGAAGCTAGGATTTTCAAAAACAGTTCTTTTGTTAAGTGACAATTTTGGATCGAATGTAATTAAGGCAATAAAAAGGATAGTTACTGAATTAAACACAGAGTTAGGCAAATAGTAGACCTTAGCCAAATGCAGCCAATAGATATCTCAATTACCAAACCATTTGATGCATTCATGTGTGAGGAGTAGACCAAATGGAATTAGGCACCCAAATCATGATTTTACACCAAAAGTATGAATAGCACAACCAATCATTCGTCTATGTGGGCAAATGGCTGAAATATTAGTGGGAGTTAGTGAAACAGATGACAGTTGCAATGTCTTTCAGGAAATATGGAATCAGCAAAGTCCTTGGTAGCCATGAAGATAAACACTCTTTTAAGAAATTTCAAATCATAATCTCAGCAATGAAGTGTTTTATTGACGTTATATGATGAGTAAAAGATCCATTTTACTGACATTTTGTTAAGTAAACACTTGTGAATTTGTGTTTCAAATACACGCAAATAAAACATTTTTTTATAAAATTTGCTTTCTAAAACATAGTCCATCATCCAGAAAATATGGTAGTTTGATTATTATAAATTAAATTTTTTAATACTGCATTAGAAAAGCATAAATTAATAAATACTAACTTGACTGCATAGAAATACCTTAGTTTTGGAAACTCTGTGGCCTTCATCGGATGTAAATTCATAAATTACTAATTACGACTACATTTTGAAGAACAATCTACATAATGCACTGAAGCAGAGTGAAGACAAAGAAGAGCTGTATCCTTGGAACTTTCTAAATGGTTGTAGCTCTACAAGATTCCTTGGGCAGATTAGTGTGAGGGCTGTCCAGTGGATAAATCTTTTTGCCATTAACTATAAAGATTGCCAGGACAAAAGGGGGGGAATAGCATAGGCATATATTCCAACTATTTGTAATTAGTTAATGTTCCTGACTTCACTGGAACAAAACTCTTCCTTACCTGACTTGAATGGAAAATTTAAGTTCTCATTGCAGGTATTTAGTTGTTTGTGGAGGGGGGCATGGAAGAGAGAAGATGTCCTCCAATGAGAACAAGACTATTAAAACAATTTTATAAAACAACCAATAACCACACAAATAAAATTATAAAAAACAGAGTAGACATATTCCATAAACTCCAATTCCTACCAAGACAACAACAACCCTAAAAGTACCTCAAGATTGACCAAATGGTAAGCATTGAGGTATGCATCAATGGCAACAGGAACTGAAGAAACCTGTTATGCTTACTGACTCTCCCCAGGAAAAGGGGATATCATTTATCAGCTGGCTGCAAGTGACGAGTTCAACATGGGCCAGACACTTTATTATTATTATTATTATAATTAGCCATATGGTGCAAGGAAGCCTGAGGCTTTTGCTGCACCAACCAAAAAATAATTTCTGAGTTACCCTGGAGAGAGAGAGTTTTTTTTTTTGTTCTTATTTGGTTTTTAGGAGCATTAGCAACTAAGGCCATACTGCTCTGGGGATATGCGGTGGTTATTCCCTGACCTTTCCGCATCCTCCGTGTTTGGTGGGCACGGGCTCAAACCCCAGTCTAATCAAGAAGTGTGTGCTATGCACTGCTGCTCCTGCCCACCTGGCTACGGAGGCGAGAGAGAGAGAGAGAGAGAGAGAGAGAGAGAGAGAGAGAGAGAGAGAGAGAGAGAGAGAGAGAGAGAGAGAGAGAGGGAGAGGGAGAGAGTCAGAAGTAAAAGGGAATCACCAAGAAAGAGAAGAATGATGATATCCAGCTCAGGACCATGAGTGTGGCAAGCCCATACTGACCAGATGTGAGCCCCTTAAGACAATCTACCATGCAATAAGAGGCAATACAATTTCAGAACATCATAGTTTCAACACAACATAGTTTCAAAATAAACCTTAAAGTTTTCAAGGCATTCCACTTAACGGCAAAGTGAAAAACCCAGACACTGTATAGAATACCTAAACAATGTATAGAATGCCTGGCAAAGTATGAAATAAACTTTTCTTTTCTTTATCATCCTACAATTCCATTATTAAGTGAATCAGAGTTCCGACTTTTACACAAAGGTATACTTGGGAGAAATACTGCCCCTTATATCTCGCTGTTAAAATGAATATATACCTTTTATATTATAATGACGTTTTCTCACTAAATTTTTCGCACTAAATATAATATAAAAAAAACTTTTATAACATGAAAACGTTTAGGGAATTTTCATCCACTTCATGTTAATTAAATGCATTTCCCACTACTATGTTCCTAACATACAGAATTTTTTGAACTTTTCCTTTGTATTTTTTTTTTTATTTATTTTTTTTATGTAAACCCCAAACACGGTAGGTATTAGAACCTATAGTACTTAGTACAGTGCTTGGGTTGGAGGTTGAGAAGACGAAAGAAGATATTTGTTGACATTGGACTTGAACTGCTGTACACTGTAATTTTCAGGAAATATGTATGAAGGAAGGTTGTTCCAAAAAACGGCAGTTGAATGAATAAACGAGGAAGCTGAAAAGTTGGTTCTGTGAGTTTCAAGTTGGACAGCAAATGGATGTTGGCTGGTGGCAGCACGTGTTCAGACTGTTTTGAAAGAGAGAGCGGGAATTATAGAAGCCATTTCAGAAGAACGGTGCCCATGGGAATATCTGTAGAAGAGGCATGCAGCAGAAACAGTACATCCATGAGACAGTGAGTAGAGAGACTCTTTTAGAGATGAGTCATTAATTAACCTAACTGCCCTCTTCTGAATGGAATCAAGAAGCCTGAGAGAGGTTTTGGGGGCATCACTCCAGATGTGGAACAATATTCCATGGTAGGGCAGATTTGCAATTTGAGTGAACAGCTGTTTGGAAGAAAAGTAATGCTGAGAGCGAAAGAGAAAACCAAGTTTTTTAGATGTATAGGAAGCAATTTTTGTAATGGGTCGAGATTCAGAAATGGGTACCCCTTCCAGACTGCTAGCGATACGGCCGTGATTGACAGGTGCTGACTCCACCCATTGTCACGTGATCTCCTTAACAGACGGAAAGAGCTGGCATGGGTGACAAGCACTGTGTGCCAGCTGTGTCACCCATGCCATGTACCTACCGGCACTGGAAACACGAGGCATGCTGAGGTTTTTCTGTTACGAAACCCAATACAAAACCGAAAAATTTAAAAAAAATGAACTAATGTTTATTGGTATTGTTCTTGGCTGAATAATTCCGGAGGTGTGGGAGATGGAGCCCCCATATAGACTTTTTTTACTTTTTTTTCTGGGGGCTACCGCCCCCAGAAAAAATAATAAAAATTAAATTTTTTTTAAAAAAATAAAGAAACTTAGCTCTGTGATTGGCTGATTACGATTGCGTAATCACATTTTGGTCAGTTCTTCATTTGTGTGGGTGCCTGTTGCTTGCTGCCGTGAAATCTCCTTTGTCACAGGAAACAGTGGCAACCACTAACAAAATCGAGGGAACATGGAGTGCCATTAAACGGCAACTGTCATTAAGCAAAGTAAATGATCAGTTCGACTCCTACCTCGGAGAGTATATGTGGCAAAGGAAACATTCCGGCAGCAGCGATTTAACTAGGGAATTTTTTAAAGCTGCGAGCTTAGTGTATAAACCTGAAACCGAGGATTGAACGAGGACACCCGACCGATGAGGTGAGTGGTTTTTCTTTGTCTCAGGTCAATCTGATTGTTTTTCATAGAAATAGCATAGAAAAACGTGCATTTTTGTTTCTGTTTCGAAAAATTTCCCCTAAAATTACATTTTCTTTTTCATCTTTTCAGTCTTTCTCATTGTTAATGCTTGTAAAGTAGCATAAAAAAATGTGCATTTATATTTTTTCAAATGTTAATTTGTGGTTGCTTTTCGTTCGTTCTATTAAGCTCCAATTTTGTGGGGAAAAAATAGCGGGGGTTAGGGGGCGGCAGCCCCCACCAAAAAGAAAAAAAAAAAAAAAAGCATTTGTTTGTTCACTCGCATCATAGTCTAAGCATGTACGGGCGAGAAGAATCAGTGATTGCATTTCGTGTAAATTTTTATTTCTTGGGTTTTTAAAATTGCCTTTTCTTTTTCTTCATTTCAGCTCCGCTTTTGTGATGTCTCATGACATACTGCGATCCCCGAATATTTTTCCTTTTCAGCTTTTGTTTGTTTTATTTTTAAAAATTGTTGATTTGCCGTTCCTTTTCTTTCGCGAAATTTCCTTTGAAATTACCTTCTCCCCTTTTCAGCTATATCTGAATTATTCAAATGTCACGTGACATTTTGTGATCGCAAAAAACCTGCATTTTTGTAACTTGAATTTTTAAATTTATTGGATTTATCCTTTGTTTTCAGCCGCCTTATTTGTTGCTGTGCTATGTGCTCTCCACGTGTCACTCAACATTCACCGGGCGAGGAGAGGAGGGGGAATGCAGTGAGTGGGCGGAGTCACAATCCATCAATCATTGCTTTCCCCCTCCTCTCCTCGCCGCCATTTTGAAAGGGGTACCCGTTTCTGAATCTCTACCTTGTAATCTGCTTGTGCCAAAAGAGATTACAAGTCAGGATAATCCCCAAAAGAGATATATCAACTTGCGTAGAAATCGGAGTGTCACCAAAGATAAGCATAACAGCAGAAGAATCCTTTTTGTGAGATATAAGACAAGACTGAGTTTTAGAACGATTGAAATCAACTAAGTTGTCTTTGCACCACTGGAGAATTACCTGGAGATCGGCATTTAAGGAATTGGTAGCAGATTTTTGAGAAGTTGAAGCTGATTGAGCAGGGCAAGGTTTCTCAAAATGGAAAGTAGAATGCAATGTGCTATCATCGGCAAAACTATGGATAGAATTTTCAATCAGTGGAAGAAGGTCATTAATATACAAGAGGAAAAGAGTGGGAAAAAGAACTGAACCTTGGGGGACACCAGCATTAGTGGAGAAGTTAGAAGGCAGAGAGCCATCTACCATCACCCTCAGTGAGCGATCAGAGAGAAAACTGGATAACCAATTACAAAAAACAGTTGGCAAACCGTAAGATGGAAGCTTGGTTAGAAGACATCTATGCCAAACAAGATCAAAAGCCTTTGAGATGTCAAAAGCAACTGCTTGTGTTTCGCCAAACATTTCCATTGAATTAGTCCATAAATGGGTAACATAAGCCAGAATATCACCAGTGGATCGACACTGACGGAATCCATACTAGTGATCGTTGATCACACGGAAGGTTTCTGGGTAGTTTAAGAGTTAACGGTTAATTGATTTCTCCATTACTTTAGAAAGAGTAGAAGTAATTGCAATGGGATGAAAATTGGATGGGAGGGATTTGTCACTCTTTTTAGGAATTGGCTGGATATGAGCAAATTTCCAAGTAGGAAAAACACCTTTGGAACAAGAAAGTGAAAAAAGGCGGCAAAGAACAGGAGTAAGTTCAAGGGCACAGGTTTTGAGAACAAGTGGAGAAATACCATCAAGACCTGGATTTTTTAGCATCAAGATTCGTCAAAATCCTTCTGACATCCTTTTGATGTAAGACCACAGGAGGCAGTGAATGGAGCGTGTTGGGAATGGTGGGAGGTGTTTTACCAAGATCATTAATACATGAGTTCGAAGAAAAATGGGATGCTAGCAGGTCAGCTTTATCCTTGACTGAAGTGACAACAGAACCATCTGGTTTTGACAGAGGTGGGAGCAGAGATGGGCATAAGTTGTGGCCAACAGCTATGGCAAGAGACCAGAATGCTCGGCTACCATTAGGGCAAGAAGCAAGTTTTCTACTCTTAACCTGTTCAAACTCTAATTTGGACTGATTAATAACTGCTTTACAACTGTTGCGAGCTTTGGTGTAGGCAGAAAATGAAACTGAAGAATTAGAAACAAGCCAATTAGGATATGCAACATTCTTCTCTTGGACAGCCTTAGCACATTTATTGGAAAACCAAGGTTTAGATAAAGGACGAGATTTTAAAGTGAAGTGTGGGATAAAGGATTCCATTCCTCTAAGAAAATTTCACTGACACGATATGAGCAAACGTTGACATCAGAAGTTTTGAAACAGTAATCCGACAAAGGAAAAGAAATCTCGCAGATCATCCCATTTTGCATTCTTGTAATGCCAAACAATACGAGGTTGGTTTGTTATTGTTGTTTGTTTGTTATTTGGTTTTTAGGAGCATTAGCAACAAAGGCCACATTGCTCCGGGGATATGCGGTGGTCATTCCCTGACCTTTCCGCATCCTCCGTATTTGGTGGTCACGGGATCAAACCCTGGTCTAATCAAGAAGCATGTGCTACGCACTGCTGCTCCTGCCCACCTGGCTACGGAGGCGCTCAACGAGGTTGGGAACAGCCATGAGATAAAGGCTCCATTGGAGAAGAGACAATCACCAAGTTGTGATCTCAGGTACCTAAAGGACCTCTCACTTCGACTGTGTACTTAGAAGAGTTGTTTGTGAGAAAAAGATCAAGTGCTGTATGGTTAGGATTGTCCGGTATTCTTGCAGGTAAATGAACAATCTGTAGAAGTAATTGCAAAACCCTCAGCATTTCGACCAGCTGGGTCAGTGTGACTAGGAAACAGAAGCCAGCTGGAGTTGTGAACCTTAAAATCACCAAGGAAAATTACCTCACTGTTAGGAAAGTTGGACTGGAGAAAGTCAAAGAGCTTCAAGTGATTAGTGGAGATGGGAGAACGGTAGAGACAAAAAATGAATTTGACACAATGAGGTAGAGAGATTTTAAGCCAGAGAAGATCAAAGAGAGGAGATTCCAAATTACCAAATCTCTGACAGGGAATATTGGAACAGACATATGCACACAAGTATCACCTTTGAAGCGAAAGGAATCATACAGTGAATAATTTGGGCAACTGAGATGAGTAGTAATTGAATCAACTGATAACTGAGATTCTGTCAGAAAAAGTGCATGGGGTTTGGCAGACTGCAAGTGGAAATGGACATCGTTGAGATTAGAACTGAGACCACGTATATTTGTGAAATGAATTAGGAAGTGTTTGGGAGGTTTAGATCTTTTCGCAGATAAGCTTACTGTATTAGTTTGACAATTCATGGTGTATTCAATAGTAAGAAAAAGTGGGCGGGCCATGCTGTATGAAGTAATGAAATTTTTTGGATACGGCGTACACATGGTAAGAATATACCCAGATCCTTGACATAACGTGGCCTCGACAATGCCTCCTGCATACACACTACTCAGACTCCCTCCAGTCACTATCTGTCAGAGTAGAGGTAGCAAGATTATATACTAGCTGATCTGGAAGCCTCCTAGAGAGTTACCAATAGATTCGGTCCGGTGTAATAACTAGTGGCCAGCCTGCGAACACCATTTTAGAGCTGTCCTCTCGAAATGTAAGGAAGATTGAATCTCGCCACGATGTTCATCATAACCTCAAAAGTCATCAATTATACTGCATGATGGAAGAGATGTGAAAGGGTTGACTGGAATTTTGCTCAGGAGACTAAACATGGGTCCACCACTTCAAGCCTCCAATATAGAATTTTCAATGCATTCCACTTAACGGCAACGAAAAAACCCAGACATTGTATAGAATACCTACGCAATGTATAGAATGCCTGGCAAAGTATGAAATAAACTTTTCTTTTCTTTATCATCCTACAATTCCATTATTAAGTGAATCAGAGTTCCGATTAAGTGAATCAGTATTTCCCCCAAGTATGCTTTTATACAAAAGCATACTTGGGGGAAATACTGCCCCTTATATCTCGCTGTTAAAATGAATACATACCTTTTATAAGCACTAAATATAATATAAAAAAAACTTTTATAACATGAAAACTTTTGGGAAATTTTCATCCGCAAAAATATACAAAGGAAAGTTCAAAAAATTCTATATGTTCCTAACATATAGAATTTTTTGAACTTTCCTTTGTATCTTTTTGTATATGTATACTGTATATTAATTTTTCATCTTACTTACTGTATTTTGAGTAAAATAGAAGTAGGAGTAAAATTACTCCTATTTTATTTCTCAAATTTTTTTTAACCTAAATACAATTCTATTTTCACCCATAATATGGTCCTATTTGAATTCTGTAAACAGCTTCTTACCATAATTACTATTTCCTTAATTTCACTGAGTAGAATTTTTTTTTTTTTTTTTGTTTGTTTTGAAACTGCACTAGATGCTTTGAGATTTTTCAAGAATAATTTGAACTTTTCAAAATTCACAAAATAAATTCTTAAATATATCATTAACAATCTAAAACTCATACTCTTAAATGTGTTTCATAATAACATAGATTGCATGACCCTGAATCCTATTCCTGGAATCAAATTTTAAAAATCAAATAAAAATATTAAAAAAAAAATAAAAAATGAATAGTATAAAATAAATCCCTAGTTGAATACAGTGCAATCTCTGGCTTGACCTGATCTTCTTTGAATGACTACCTGTTATGATACTGTTCCGTGGATAACAGGGTGGAACCCCGGGGGCTCACATCTAGTGAGTATGGGCTTGGCAAACCCAGAGTCCTGAGCTGTATATCATAATTTTTCCCTTTCTTGGTGATTTCTTTCTACTTCTCTCTCTCTCTCTCTCTCAGGATAACTCGGGGAATTTTTTTTTTTTTGGTTGGTGCAGCATAAGCCTCAGGCTTCCTGGTACCATATGGCTAATAATAATAATAATAATAATGATACATTTGAAATGCTTCTACATTACATTGCCGCTCCCTTTACAGACTAGCTTATATCTGTCATAGGCTTCTGTCACCTGATAATTTATATGCATCCCATACATTTTTTGTCTCTGTAACAAGTCTCATTAGTTCATCTGACATGCATTTAGATCTAAATCTTGAACAGTATTTCTCAGTTGGTATGAAAAGCCTGGTAAATTCCAAGATTAATTCCTTGAAGGATTTCCATTTAGAATCCACTGTTTTTAACATCATCAGTTGATCCCACTGTATAGAATTTAAAAACTGTCTGAGACCACTGTAGTCACCTTTACGAAAGCAAAATCCCTTCCCTTTACCCTTATTGGTAGTTACATCATTAAGTAAATCGCACATCAGTACACTGTGAAAAACAATCCTCCAATAAATCCACAAAAGTCTTGCTGGCATGTGAGTGACCAACCCACAAATTCCAGTCAATATCTAGAAAGTCAAAATCCCCCATTACAAGACATTCTATTCTGATTAATAGCCCACTCTATTTCTCTGCACAATTTTTCATTGCACTCATTAGAATCATTAAGCTTATAACACACTCCTACTCTCATTCCCTTTTCCAATGCTTATGTCACACCAAACTGACTCAACATTGTACTGTCCACCAATGTCAACTGGATGCACTTCCTTAGATTTTGTGTGTTTCTTAACTAACAGCATAACCCCCTCCTCCCTTCCTACCCAGTCTATCCTTTCTGTACACATCTCCCCAAATTCCAATTCTGCACTGCTTATATCTGTGTGCCACCATGTATATGATATCCCAACAATATATGCTTTTGATGTCTTGACCAGCACTTCAAATTCATCAAATTTATTTACTATACTTCTAGCACTTGTGTACATACATGCACCTGTTCTTACTCTTGGTTACTCTAACACAGCCCAAGTATTTATTTGTTCCATGCTGATGCATAGCAGTTCTTGAAATCCCCAGCAACCTGCTCTCTAGGTTGCTGCTCATTCCAATAGAAGTAATTCAACTACTGTTGATCTTTTAGTCTATGAATCCCCCCATGCTAGCAGTTTTCTGACCCGCATAACACTGGTACAATAGCATCAGCAAATATTCTTGCACCCTTTCTATTTAAGTGTATCCCATCCCTGCAGAAGCAGTCTCTCCTGTTAGCAAGTACAAACCACACTGAAAAAAATTCTACCCTATGAGCCTTGCACAATCTCTTCAGGGCCGAATTTATTGACAAGGCTCTCGTCATATACTCTCTCCTTTCCTTATATTGCTTTTATATATCATACTTATAACTTTTATTTTGCAATAAATTAGATTCCATTCCCAAAAACATTTTCTTCATGGTGACTCACACCTGCCCAAATTCATTAGTTCATTTGACTCCTTTACCTTGCCAGGATTTCATTAGTTAACGAATTTTAGTACTCTCATTTCCTAACTGTTACTAGTTAGTTCTGATTCTTCGTACTCTTTACCAAGCTTCCATTTCCCCTTTTCCTCTTCCTACACATTCTCTTCTTCAGTTACTTAGTGATAGACAGGAGGCAGGTTATCTCACAACTGCCAGTCCCAGATAGTTTCCTAATTCCATCCTTAATTCCATTTTTATACCAGCTTTTTAATCTTTATAAGCCTTTGTAACTATTTCAGTGTTTGCTTTTTCTGTTCTAAGTTTTATTAAAATATAACATGTAATTTTTTTTTTTAATTACAGCTTATTATAAACTTATAAGGAAATAAACTTTAATCAACTTTTTTTTTTTCTTTTTCTTTTAATTGTATGTCTTCAAAATAGAATCCAAAGAGGTTTTAAATTGTGGATCATTCTTGTGTGTGTGTTTTATTTAGTTTGAGGAATTTGCCTTAGGGTAATCTTTAAATTTCATTAAACTAATTAATAAAGCATGATTTATATGAGTTTGCATGTTAATTTCCACAATAAGTATTGTGACTGACATGCTAAGAACAATTTTTAATTAAAGAATATATAATACTTTAAAAGTTGAACCGTTCATGAATATAAAAATTTGTGCCCACAGAAATTCTTCATCTTCTTTCCAATTAAGCATGCAACTTGGGTTAGGACAGATCACCTTCTTCCTGGTCTTCCTCAATTTCATTTGCTGATGGGTCTCCAGTTCTTTAATATTTTATATTTTGCCCACCTGAATATTTTCCCCTTCTTTTCCCTATAACATATCCTTTCATTAATAAATTATATTTTATTTGCAGATTTCATAACTTTTAACAATTTATCTCTTAATGTTTTATTAGTTATTTTCCTTTACTGTTGTCATTTCTATGGTTTGTTTTATTTTATCATTTGTTTTATTTTTGCGCCAGTTGTAATCTTGTCTCAGCTGCATATGTTATTACGGGTCTTAGTATATTTTATATATTAGTATTGGCAAATAATGCAAGCAAGCAGGATTATACAAGATCAGTTTAAAAAAACACGAATACTTTCCATGTCACCTGTCCATCTCCTCTAACAGCTTGTCTGGTTCTTCCACAAATTTATTCAAAATATCCACTTCTACAACACCAGATAGCAGTTTCCTCTAACCAACAACTACCCACTGGTTGGAGGCAAATTTCTACACTTTCCTATTCCATTTGAATTTATGCCCTTCGTGCAGTGGTGGGATTCAGCCGGTTCGTACCGGTTCGGCAGAACCGATACCTAATTTTTTGTTGAGTTCGGCGAACCGGTTGTTAAAATGGCACTTGTGATCAGGGTTCTCTCTAAGGTGGGCGCTTGGTATTCTATGCCATTTATTAATTCAGCAAGAAATTTTCGTTTAATATTGATAAAATGAAGAAAATGTATGTTCTGACTGATGTTTATCAATGGTATAAGCATAGTGCTTTGTTTATAAAAGTTTATGATATGACCACACGTGGACAGAACCAGTAAAAATATTCAAATATATTGGCACATATCCGCTCCTGCTCTATAATATATTAAAATAAAACATTTTTAAAATTTTTTTGCAGTAGTCCTTAAAAGGATGAAAAGGCAACAGAGTTTGACGGATTTTTTCAATAAGAAACCAAAATCAGAATTTGTTGTATTAGAATTGGCCTTGGATTCAGTTACATCACCAACAATTTTCGTTGAACTAGTTGAATTGGAAAAACAAGATGCAGAGACAATACGTTCTTCAGTTATGGAAAGTTTAAATAATGTTAGGCTTACTAAGAACTACCTAGAAAAAAATTTAATAGGATTTTGCTCCGATGGTGCCAGCGTTATGCTTGGAAAAAAATCTTGAGTGAGCACTAGGATTGCAAAAGAGTTTCCAAACATAATAATATGGCACTGTTTAAATCATCACCTCCATCTTATTTTAGATGATTCGATAAAGGAAACAAAGCAAGTAAATCATTTTAAAATATTTATTGATAAGATTTATTGATTTATTGATTTATTGATACTATTTTTCATCAATCCAATAAGAACCAAATTGAACTTTCCAAAATATCCGAACAACTTGGAATTGAAATTATAAAGATTGGTAGAGTTTTGGGACCAAGATGGGCTGCCTGTGGTTTAAGGTCAACCCTAGCTGTGTGGCCCGCTTATCCAGCGCTACATCACTATTTTTATTCAAATAAAAAGTACTTAGGTATGGCTGCCCGTCTTGAAAATATATATTTTATAACTGATTTGGCATTGATGATTGATATTTTAAACGAAATTTCTCTTCTTTCAAATGGACTGCAAGCAAGAAATATAGACATAATAAAGGCTGAAAAACTCGTGATAAGATCTATTAAAGCATTTCAAATGTTTGGAAAGGAAAAGGGTCCATACGAAAAAAAAGTTGATGAATTAATTACTTCAGAAACCTTCAAAAATATAAAATTTGTAGAAAATCATCGATTTGTCTCGGGCTTCCTCGGGAAAGACTTTTAGAAAACATCGTAACGAATTTGAAAAAAAAAAGACTAATGGATTGTAAACATTTAAAAGTAAGTTATAGCTAATTTCAAGATAGGAATAAATTACAATTTCTCAATTTTTTGGAGCCAGATTACTGGAATATTGAAGAAGTACTAGTTCCATGGAAAGCAGCTGAAGAACAATTGCTCATATTTAATGACATTTTTAATTACCAAATTGATATTAATGATTATTGAGATTTCTTGGAAAACGTTTTAAAAAATTCTCAGAATTATGCAATTTCAGAATTATCCTGAAAGTGTTCAAAGAGCTAAAAATATTGTCAGAACAATTGCTGTAAGTTCAGCAGAAGCGGAAAGGGGTTTTTCAAAGATGAACATAATATGTTCAGAGAAGAGAAGTCGCCTAACTGTTTCTAATATATCAAACACAATGACTATTAGTCTAATCGGTCTACCTCTAAAGGAATGGGATCCTACTCCTACAGTGGTTAAGGATAAATCACTCAGCCGATGATGCTCGGATAAAAGCGAAGAAAATTGCAAGCGAGGATGCCAATCAAGAAACAATATGGAAATATCTTAAATAACAGTTTTATTGTTTTTTGTCAGGTATTATTTAATATTTTTTCATTAATATTTTAAAACTCTTTCTTATAACATAATCTAGTTTTGTGGACCTCTTTTATTGTTCTTATTTAAGTATTAACTGCATGAAATAATAAACTACCTTTCGGTATATAGTTTTTTTATACTTAGAACGGTCATTAGGGCAGCGAACCGGTTGTTAAATTATTTGAATCCCACCACTGTCTTCGTGTATGTATAGTCTGAGAAAGAGGAAGAAATCCACTGGCACTGAGCTTACTCAATCCAGTCAGAGCCTTAAACACCTCAATCAAATCTCCACACAGATGTCAGTTTCCAGACATAGGAATTAGCAGAACTGGTGCCTTTCTTGGTAAGATCAGGAAATGGAACTGGTGAAATAATGAGCACTTAAACCTGAGTGGCGTGTAATCTGCCTTTAATTTCTTAAAGAATTACAGGTTATTTCAGACATTTCATGGTACTTCCTGTACCACTTCTTCAGTATTGGTAAATACAGCAGAAATAAAAAATTATGGTAACTTGATTTACATAAAGGTGTTAATATGATTACATGTTTCTTATTTGTTAAGATTAATTTTTTAAGGTTAACATTTCTTAATTGCTAAGGTAATTTTTTTTAGGTTTAGTAAACCTTATGTAAATCAAAAGGTCACCATAATTTACCAGTTCTGCTATCTTTACAATCATTGAAGAAGTGGTACAGGAAGAATCATGAAATGTCTGAGAACAATCTGTAATTATTTAAGAAATTAAAGGCAAATTACACTCCACACTGGTTTAAGTGCTCATTATTTCACCAATTTCCAGTTCTTGACACACCTGTGCCTCTATATGAATATTTAAGATTTGGTAAGAGCACCCTTTTGTTCCAACAGATCCACATCCTTCTGCATATGGCTTCCAGACATGTATGCAATTAACCTTATATTACCTTATATGATGGGATAACCACTTCCCTCCCCCCCTGTCGACCGGGCTAGCCAGGTGGGTAAAGTGCCTGCCTGGCAACCCAAAGGTCACGGGTTCGAATCCCTCCTTGGGCTTGGATCAAAGTACTGCAAAATCCTTGGGAGGTGCATTATGGCCACAGAATCCAATGTGCCAAAAACTAACAAAAAAAAAAAAAAAAAAACCACTTCCCTACTGTAAAAATTCAAGTATATCACTGATAAAAAAAAAACCCCATGTGCTGTTCTGTCAGCCTGTCTGCAGTGCTCAGAGAATATCATATCTGACTACACAATTACCACAGGATCTTTTTCATTATAAGTTGGTATGTTAATCTGGGATTACTGCTACCAATATGAAGTGCCTTGCATTTGTCAATGTTGAACTTCAATTGCCACTTTTCAGCAGATCTGACTAATTTATCTAAAACTGGTTGAAGTAGTATACCTTGATTACTATACTGCAATAATTAAAGACAAACATCAGCCGAGGAATTAAAAATTTACTATAAAAATAAAATATACAGAATATAATGAAATACTGTGATACGCTATCGGAAGACTAAAATATTACAATAAATTATGATAAAATAAACTACGATAAAACGTTAAAAATACCGAAGCAATAAAATTATCTAAAATAAACTGGATTAAAAGCAATAAAACCTGAAGCTTTCGGAGACTGCTGTCTCCATCTTCAACAGTATACTATTACTGCAATGACACATCCTTAAGTAGCAGGCCCATGGCACTCATGCACGTGGTCCATCAGACACATTGTCGGCATTCCCCACGCGCTCATCGGAAACGGAAGTGGCTCGGGAACGTGTCAAACAGAACCGGTCATCCCGTCTGAGGACAACCGCCTCAAACACGGGGTGTAAACGTGTCCCCCTGTCCCTATTAATAGTATTACGGCTGGATGAACCGATTCGCAAGCTCTCGAGCCACTTTCATTCCCAAAATTCATGGGCACGGTCCGTAATGACCACGTCTTTATTCTCCACACTACTAGTATAGTCCGTAGCCCAGGACTATACTAGTAGTGTGGTCTATGAGATTAAGTGCCTGGATTGTGAGGAGTGTTATGCGGGGGAGACAGGGCGATGTTTAAAAGACCGTCTGGGGGAGCACATGACCGCCATTAAGACTGCTAATTATGCAAGATCTGCTGTGGCAGAGCATTTCTGGGAGAAGCAGCATCAGATCTCCCCTGAAGATGCGGTCATTACGGACCGTGCCCATGGATTTTGGGAACACAAGTGGCTCGAGAGCTTGCGAGGACATCCGCCCCTGTTTGAGGCGGTTGTCCTCAAACGGGATGACCAGTTCTGTTTGACATGCTCCCGAGCCACTTCCGTTTCCGATGAGCGTGGGGAATGCCAACAATGTACTATAATAATTAATGATAAACACCAGCCAGGAATTAAACTAAAAATTTACTATACAATGAAATAATATACAATGAAATATGATGCAAATAAAATAAAACACTGATTAAATTATAGTTAAAATATAGTTAAAAACAATAAAATTAATTAAAATAAACTAGGTTAAAAGCGATAAAACAATAAAATCTGGAGCTTTCGGAGAACTGCCGTCTCCTTCTTCAACAGCATACTACTAGTGCTAAAACACATCCTTAAGTAGCCGGTCCATGGCACTCATGCACGTGATCATCAGACACATGATCTACATTCTCCATGCGCGTATCGGAAATGGAAGTGGCTCGGGAGCGTGTCAAACAGAAACGGTCATCCCTTCTGAGGACAACTGCCTCAAACAGGGGGTGTAAACGGATCCCCCTGTCCCTATTAATAGTATTGTGACTGGATAAACCGATTCGCAAGCTCTCGAGCCACTTGCGTTCCCAAAATCCATGGGCACGGTCGGTAATGACCGCATCTTCAGGGGAGATCCGATGCTGCTTTTCCCAGAAATGCTCTGCCACAGCAGACCTCGCATAGTTAGCAGTCTTGATAGCGGTCGTGTGTTCCCCCAGACGGTCCTTTAAACGTCGGCCCGTTTCCCCCACATAACACTACTACAGTCACAATACTATTAATAGGGACAGGGGGATCCGTTTACACCCCCTGTTTGAGGCAGTTGTCCTCAGAAGGGATGACCGTTTCTGTTTGACACACTCCCGAGCCACTTCCATTTCCGATACGCGCATGGAGAATGTAGATCATGTGTCTGATGATCACGTGCATGAGTGCCATGGACCGGCTACTTAAGGATGTGTTTTGGCACTAGTAGTATGCTGTTAAAGAAGGAGACGGCAGTTCTCCGAAAGCTCCAGATTTTATTGTTTTATCGCTTTTAACCTAGTTTATTTTAATTAATTTTATTGTTTTTAACTATATTTTAACTATAATTTAATCAGTGTTTTATTTTATTTGCATCATATTTCATTGTATATTATTTCATTGTATAGTAAATTTTTAGTTTAATTCTGGCTGGTGTTTATCATTAATTATTATAGTATGGAAATTCCCAGCCCCATAGGCCTGTTTCAAGATATGCCAACAATGTGTCTGATGGACCATGTGCATGAGTGCCCTGGGCCTGCTACTTAAGGATGTGTCATTGCAGTAATAGTATACTGTTGAAGATGGAGACAGCAGTCTCCGAAAGCTTCAGATTTTATCGCTTTTAATCCAGTTTATTTTAGATAATTTTATTGCTTCGGTATTTTTAACTATATTTTTAACGTTTTATCGTAGTTTATTTTATTGTAATTTATTGTAATATTTTAGTCTTCCGATAGTGTATCACAGTATTTCATTATATTCTGTATATTTTATTTTTATAGTAAATTTTTAATTCCTTGGCTGGTGTTTGTCTTTAATTATTGCAGTATGGAATTTCCCAGCCCCATAGGCCTGTTTGAAGATATAGTGAATAATTATGGCCATTTGATGCTTCGACACATCCGCGAGTACCAGAAAATTAGCATAGCTGAAGCTAAACAGAGAGATAACATCTGAGATTCGCCCATAGGTGCATAACACATGAGTTGGTGCCACGTGGCTTTCGGGTTAGAATGCCATTTAATGATGACCATCTGGGGAGAGTTACTAAACTCTATCAAAGAAAAGTTTTAAGTATTTGGATTTCAAAATTACATAATGATCTGAGAGATATTAGAAGACACATTGGATTGATGTTGGAATACATTAGTACCAATCTAACCCCGGTTCATTGTGCGTTGATCTTGAGAGTAGTGGCAGATAAAGCAACCAGTGTTGCAGAGATTTACAAGCGCAGGCAAACCAACAAATTTAATAGGTTGCTAGAGGAAGCCGTGGTGGTACGTAATAGGGATATTGGTAACTTCATTCATAACCTTAGCGGCAAACAGTTTACTAAAGAACAGGAGAAAGTATTGAGAATGGGTCCAAAGTTTGCTCTAGTACCTGCTAGGCCTCCCATTGTAGAGATAGCTATGGGAGTGGAAAGAGCCATCAACAAACTACCCGTGACCCAAACTGATGAGATACGGGTTAGGATTGCGGCTATTTTAAGTCAGGCCAGGATGGCGCATTCTAATCTTAGCCATAGACATGAAAGAGCATTAAGACAACTTAGAAAGGATGAGGATATTATAATGTTACCTGCCGATAAAGGCAGATCCACAGTTATACTGAACAAAGAAGATTATTGTGCAAAATCTCTGGATCTTTTACAGGATACCAACATGTATAAAGTTACCCATCAAAATCCATTAGCCGGTTTGGAGAGACAAGTTAACAACATCATACAGGGCTGGCATAAGGCTGGCAAAATAACTAAAGAAGTTTATTGGACTCTTCATGCCTCAGGATGTTGATTACCCCAGTTCTATGGCCTCCCAAAGATGCACAAGGTGGGCATTCCATTGAGACCAATAGTATCGTTTGTGGGTAGTCCAACCTATGCCTTATCTGGATTTTTAGCTAGAGTTATTGCTCCTATAGTGGGACGCTCCAGTTTAGTAGTTAAAGATAGCAAGGAATTTGTGAACTTTATAAGAAGCCAGTCTATTGCTGAAGATGAACTTATGATTTCGTTTGACGTTGTATCTTTGTTCACATGTATCCCCATTGGACATGGGGTGCATTTTGTAAGATTGGCCTTGGAACAGGATGATAACTTAAGTGCTAGATGTTTACTAAGTATTGATGATATTTGTAAAGGCGTTGAGTTTTGCCTCGATAGCACTACCATGATCTTTCAAAAAGTTATATACAAGCAGGTCCATGGCATGGCCATGGGTTCCCCCATTAGTGCCATTGTAGCCAATTTGGCAATGGAGGAACTGGAAATCAGGGTGTTTCATCAGTTGGATTTCCCCATGTGCGAGTGGAGGAGATATGTGGACGATACGTTCACCATTTTAAAAAATGGGAAGGAAGATGAGGTGCTCAATTTACTTAACAGCTTCTCTCCATTTATACAATTCACCTTGGAGGTGGAAAAGGCTGGGTCCCTCCTGTTTCTGGATGTCCTGGTTAGCAGAGATGGGTCTAGAATAAAGACAACGATTTATAGAAAGCCTATGTGCCGTGGCCAGTATGTTCATTACAGCTCAGCACAGGCTTATCATCATAAGAATAGTGTAGCCAGGGCGTTGTTGAATAGGGTGGGGACCCACTGTAGTACCCCAAGGATAAGGAAATGGAAATTTGCAGAGTCACGGCAGACCTCAGGAAGTGTGGGTACCCCCAGAGGGTCTTGGACAAATATATTTAGGGTAGAGTCCAATCGTAGGGAGTCGCCTGCCCCTGTGGCTACCACATACATTCCTTACTATCCAGGCCTTTCAGAACGCATTGTACGGGCACTGCGGGAGTGTCAGACCCGTTGTGTGTAACTTCCAGGATGGAGATTGCACACAGTGGTGTCTCAAGTTAAAGATCCCGTAGCCCAGGACTATACTAGTAGTGTGGTCTATGAGATTAAGTGCCCGAATTGTGAGGAGTGTTATGATGGGGCGACGCACATGACCACCATTAAGACTGCTAATTATGCGAGGTCTGCTGTGGCAGAGCATTTCTGGGAGAAGCAGCATCGGATCTCCCCTGAAGACGCGGTCATTATGGAGTGTGCCCATGGATTTTGGGAACGCAAGTGGCTCGAGAGCTTGCGAATCGGTTCATCCAGGCATAATACTATTAATAGGGACAGGGGGACATGTTTACACCCCCTGTTTGAGGCAGTTGTCCTCAGACGGGATGACCGGTTCTGTTTGACATGCTCCCGAGCCACTTATGTTTCCGATGAGCGCGTGGGGAATGCCGACCATGTGTCTAATGGACGACGTGCGTGAGTTCCATGGGCCTGCTACTTAAGGATGTGTCATTGCAGTAATAGTATACTGTTGAAGAAGGAGACAGCAGTCTCCGAAAGCTTCAGTTCAGATTTTATCGTTTTTAATGCAGTTTATTTTAGATAATTTTATTGCTTCGCTATTTTTAACTATATTTTTAACGTTTTATCGTAGTTTATTTTATCGTAATTTATTGTAATATTTTAGTCTTCCGATAGTGTATCACAGTATTTCATTATATTCTGTATATTTTATTTTTATAGTAAATTTTTAATTCCTTGCCTGGTGTTTGTCTTTAATTATTGCAGTATGGAATTTCCCAGCCCCATAGGCCTGTTTGAAGATACCTTGATTACTGTCATTAACCAACCTTCATATCATCTGCAAACTTCAGACAGCAGGCCTGATATACCTTCATCGACATTATTAATAAACAATGGGCCCAACATTAAACCCCTGGGGTTTAATGTTTAATGTTTTCACTAATAACATTTGTCCAAGAAGAGTACTGCTCATTGATAACAACTCTGTCTTCTCCCACTTGCCCACCCCTTTATTAACAGCAACAATTTTCCCTTAATGCCACACTGCTCCAATTTGTACAGCATTCATTTATGCGCAACACTATCAAAAGCTTTCCTGAAATCCAAGTATATGATATCAAAATCATTTTTTGCATCCAGTTCCTTTCTTACTGTATACACTCTGCTCAACAAAATTAAGAGAACAAAATGTTTTTCATGAATATTCTATTGTGAAGAGTGTCACTGAAGCCAAATACTTGATATAATAAGCATCCTGGCATGCGAATTACGAGTGTCCAATAGAAATCGATCTACCACCTTACAGAGCCGAACACATTATGCAAATTATTCATGCCTATAAAAACACAGGATGCAACCACATCACTTTATTCCCATTTTCTGGCTTGCTCAGTGGGATAACCACATCTCCAGTACTCAGGATGGCAAGTCATCATTGTTTAGATGATTCTTTGACAGGTGGGCAGTTAGACTACTTGAAGCCAGGCAGTTGCAGGTAGGTGGCACATTAATGTGTCATCTCAGCACTATGGGAGCAGTTTCAGGTGACAGAAACCATTACAACAAAAGCTGGGCAAGGTTGCCCAAGGGCTACCTTGCCCAGCTACATCAACCAGAACAGACCATTATCTGGCTCTAACAGCAAGACGGACACTATGATATCCTGTCATCAACTGTCTCTGGAAGTTGTTGTAGCTACAGGTGAAAACATTTCCAACCAGCCTGTGGAAATGTTTCAAATGAACTCTATGCAAGGAAGCCAGTGGTTTGCATTCCATTAACCCCAAACTACGGCAGAGCTCGTTGAAACTAGTGCCATGAACATGTGACTTGGAGCTCTGACAAATGGGGTACAGTTCTGTTCTCTGATGAGCTCCATTTCAGCCTTCAAAGAGATTCTAGATGTTATTTCATCTGGAGACAATGAGAAACATGATACCATCCCTCAATCACAGAAAGGGGCATAGTGGTAGCAGTGTTCTCGTGTGGGACGGAATAATGATCAACAGCCGCATCCCTCCTCATGTTTTTGACAGGGCTACCATAACTCGAGAGAGGTACCAAGAACAGATCCTCAAACCCTATGTGCAACTTTTTAGGTATGTGGTTGGCCGAGATTTTCTTTTCATGCACAAAATGGCGCTATACATAGAGATCAAGTGGTAGAGGAATATCTTGAAACTGAAGATATCCAACGACTACTGTGGGCACGATCACCAGACTTAAATCCGATCGAATGTGTGTGTGTGTGGGATGCTCTTGGGTGTCGCATAGCACACCAACAGCCAATTCCTCAGTCACTTGGTAAGCTAAGGTCTGTGCTGGTGGAAGAATGGGAAGGAATTTGTTGCCACAGAATCTTATAGACACCCGTATATTGAGTGTGGATCACCGCTGTCAGGCCTGTTTAGCTGCTGGAGGGGATCGTACATCATACTGTCATGTGACCATATTTTCGGGCATCTTGTATCAACTTCTGTAATGCGGCATTTTTGGTAATTCTTATACAACCTCTATAAATGACCCTTATACCTGTCTGAAGTTTTTCACTGTCTCCTCATTTCGTTGTTATTCTATGGTACGTCACGATACCAAATTTTGTCCCACTTCATCACAAGTTGCACAAGTTACATCATGCTTCCTACATGTTCTGTTAATTTTGTCGAGCAGTGTAGTAGCTAATTCTATCAAAAAATTAAATAAAAAGACTCCATTTGCTTAAAATGCTGTTTTTTGTCATCTTGACAACAGTTTCCAACATGTTTTGCACTTAATATGCTTATAAAATCATTTTTCATGTCACAAGCTATGGTTAGTGCAAGGCTATATTAATATCACATCAGTATAAGCTGCAAAATGCATACCAGTTTATTTTTATGACTTGAAAATACAAGGGAATAGAGTAGCATACACAACTTTGTACATTTCAAAATAAAACTTCCTATTTTTGTGAAACAGCATTAATATTTGTATATGAAGCAAATAATGCAATTATTATTCACCAGCAAAAACATGTGATCACAAAAATTTTTCTGATCAAATGGGTCAGAGCCACCTAATGGCAACCTTTTGAAGCTTATAATGATGAAAAAACTGACAAAATCATTAAATCAAGTGACAGAAATTAGTTTCTGTCACTTGATTTAATTTCTGTCACTTGACACAATCAAGTGACAGAAATTAGTTGTTGTTACAGTTAATGGTGCATTTGCTGCAAAAGCTATAGTGTGCCAAGCATAAGATTACTGAGTTGCATGTTTTAATATATATACATAAGCATTTATTTTGCTTTTCATACTTTAGGTGACTTTTTTTTTTTTTTTTTGTCTTTTCTTTTTGAATTAGTCTATTTTGAATTTAGTTTCTTTCTTTCTTTACTTAATTTACTTCTATATTTTCCAAATCTAACGTTTTAGAAAAAGAAAAATACTCATAACATTACACTTATCTCCTAGTACAATATTAAGTATGGGTGGTTCAATGTAGCATTAGTCTGAAGGCAAACTGCTGTTCCCATGCATGGTTTGGGCATTCTGTCAGAATGTGCTTAACTGTAATGGTAGTGTAACACCTTGTAAACTGCAGAGGTTATTCTGAACTAATCAATAAATATCCTTTTATTCACTGCACAAAGCAAATACATAACTAACTGCAGACAACATACCTGATACGGCTGAGGCTAGTAGGAGTTACATCAAACCAGAAACATACATAAATAATAACAAACAAGTCTTATTTAGATCAAGAATCATAAATACATGTGCACACACACGTGTCATATTGGTGGTCTATGGAGAATAAGACTATATCAACATTGAGCTGCTGAATAAGTTTGAGTGATGGATAAGGAAATAAACTGTCCTTTGAGTGATGGATAAGAAAACAACCAAGAAATAAGACTCAATTAGAGAGTGTAATTAACGATGGCTTCTGTTTAGTGGTCTGGAGAGAAATGAACCAGCCAACCTTACCCCAAATAGGAGGGATATATATAAGGATATAATAATATGCAATATTTGTATGTCCTATGCTTAATCTTGTTAAGATTACTCCTTGTCTGTTTGGTCTTAGGCTTGCATTTCATTGTTGAAGCACTAGTTTAATCTAGGGGTGGCCAACTGATCAATCACAGTAAAGTGATCAATCTCAAAGTAATTTTAAGTTGATCTCATTATGTTTTATTATGATAAATATTGTATTTAGTGTAAAATATAATAAACTTTGTTAATTTAAACCCTGATAATTCAAAATTTGGAGTAATATGAATGCATAAACAAGAAATACTTTGTTCATTTTAAAAAACTCAATAATTCATAGATCGAAATGATTTTTAGCTCCATGCTCAAGCAAACATTTTTGCTTGATATGATTTGAAAATAAATCATAAAACTGATCAATAACAGTTTTTGAAAAGGGAACCAAATGTTTGGAATTTCCAGGGTAGTTAGACATACCATGCATATTTAAATATCACACACACATTGGATCAATAATTATCTGTACGACTACCTGTGTTTTCTGCATTAAATTAATTATCTATTTATTAAAATTAGTGGGAAAAACACAGAGTTTTATGCTTTGGGAACAGCAACTTCAAAATAAATTATACTTTTGGTGGTGTTGAAATAAAAACAACAGAGGAAGAAAGGGATTGAGGAGTTTTGGTGCAGGTGGGCATGGGGTCTACAAACAGTATAGATGGGCAGCAAGGAAGACCCATGGTTTGCTTGTAGAGATAGAAAGGTCATAATATCATTCAATAAGACAACTGGAATACTGTGTTCAAGTATGGAGCTCAAACCTAAAAAAAAAAAAAAAAAAGACAAAAGTTTTGTGAAAGGGTCCAAATAAAGGTCCAAATACAAATATAAAGACCCTCTTGGTGAGATCTGCAAAAAAAAAGTAGTGCCCATATGAAGCAAGACAATATGTGGACTACAGAGCTTGGCAACCAGGCACCTTAGAGAGGGATCTGACTGATTCCTATAAGGCTCTGAGAGGAGACAGCAAAATGAATGACGGTGAAATTTTCAGAACTAAGGAACATAAATTTAAATTATGGGAAGCTTTCTTTTAGCTAGTGAGCTGTTAATTACTGGAATAAGTTGTTTGAATGGGTATCAAGGCAGACAGCTTCAGAAAATTCAAAGGTCAGCTGGATGGTTATGTGAGGAGGAGAAACACATAAGTAGTTTATTTTCTTTTTTATATTTTTGTATATCTTACTTTTTTCTTTTCATTATTATTTTTATTGTTTATTTTTTATTTATATTATTATTTTTATTGTTTACTTAATATTTATTATTTATTTTATTTATTTATTTTTTTCAGCTGATGCAGCAAAAGTCTATGGCTTCAATGCACTATATGGCTAATACTAATACTAAATGTATCCAAACTACAAAGAACTTGGTTCTCGATTGCTGCTTCCCACCAATGTTCAAGAGTACAGTCGGCCAATGGTATACACATGGGTATGTGTATTTGTTGCACATCCTAAAACTTTTAGATAAACTATCAAACAATTTATCTAAAAATTTTAGATAAATTGTAAAATGCCTTGATTGTAAGACTACATAATTATGTAGCTTTCTTGTAAAAGTTCATAAGTATGTAGTCTTACAAGCAAGGCTCCACAATTTAAATAATATGTATCATAATGTGCTTTCTTCCTTGGAATAACTGTTATTTTGGCTTTGATTCTAAGGCAATTAGAAAACGCTCCCCATCTCAGTCAAAGTAAAGAGAAAATTTTCTGTGTGAATCAAAAAAACCTCTAAAACACCTTTACTGTACTTTTATTCCTATAGGCAGTGGTATTCTGTTGGGCCATTAGTGAAAGTATTCCATGTACATTCATATTTCTGTTTATTTCTTCCTCCTTGGTTTTTATTTTTATTTTTTTAAATGGAACATTACTGAAGTGATTTACCATTTACATTATCAAAGCTAATTGTGTGCTGAGTTTCATGTTTCCAAATTTTGACCACTGGCCCAAAGGGTTAAAAGAATGAAATATTATAGTTAATAAAATTAATTTAAAAAATTGGTAAAAAGTCAGAGGCTTATCTGTAAATGTATTCTCTCTTTATCTATGCACGAATTTTTACATTTATTTTGAGTGTTCCATTAGGAGCTGTCAAAATATGTGAAATCTATTGTCTAAAAACTGGAAAAATCCCAAACTCATCCCTCTCCATGGTTTTCAGGCACAGCTTCTGTATCACATTCACTGTGATATGCTATATGTATTTTTACGTTTCTTTCTACACAATGTACACTGTCCTTAAATGGTTGTAAATGTCTGCTATAATCACTTTTCCTGCACTTAAAATTGAAAAACCACATCTACACACATATTACAAGAAGCAAATGTGATACCTTTTTCAGATTTTACAATAGGTAGGAAAACTTGCACACATACCTTCTAAAATTTTAAATTGTATTTTTTTGGCATGATACTGAAGAATTACAGTAAGCACTGGTTATAGTGATCATGTTTTCAAATTGAATTTTGATTCTAATAAATGGCAATTCTAATAAGCGAAAATCAACAAATATTATCCACAGGCTATAAAAATAATGATGTAGAGCACAAATTTACATTTTATTATCAGAAGTTTATTACCAATTAAATGGTAAGCAAAAATCAAAAGAATATTATCTACAGGTTAGCAAAATAAAAATAAATTTATACTTACGTACATAGCTTAATTAATATACAGTGGACCCCCCCACTATACAATATTAATCCATTCCAGAGACACCATCATGTTCACATTACGTGAAAACATCGTAATGTGAACCCAATAACAGACTGTTTTTTGGTAATTTGTACCAAGACCTCAGAAGTTGTCATTTTCGCTATATAACTAAGCTATTTATCTCTCTTAAAGGTCATTTTTATAATGGAAATTGTATGGGTTTTATATAAATTTATATCAAATAAGCACAACACAAAAAAGCACTTCAACCAAAGGGTGCAAAAACAAAACACACAGACAAGTTTACAAATACTGCTATTGGCTTGAGAGGAAGGACCACGCAGTCCGGTCTGAGACAATTGTAAGCCCATCGTACAGTGAAATAAGTAGGCACCAGTTAACATGATTACTGGTTAGTAAAATCAGTGCTTAGCACTTTACAGAATCAAATTTCAAAAAACCAATTCAAATCATTAAAATGCACTACACTTTCATCGTTATCTTTCATCATTCAGTTATAAGAAACAATTCTGAACACCTTTGTGATATTTTTCTAAAGCACATTTCTGGAAGTCACTACCATAAAACAATAAAAACAATTTGCAGTTACCAGTTTATTGGGCTTTTCTGTTAGTGCAATCTATTATAAACGGGTAGTAAACTCGATCTTATTTCATTTGCGATAATGTCGGTAGCTGGAATTCTGTGGGTTTTTACGTTAGTATTGTGAAATGTGTTTCCCGTCCCGTGAAATCTTCAATCATACATGTATAAAAAACGTAAATAAATTTTCCGAATCTTCTCTTCATTCCTATTTTTCAAGCTTTGTAAACATGTTCCTCCATATCTCACTTGTGCAATTTGTGTACCATGTTCTTCGTTATTGATTGCTTATCTTTTTACTGTTTAAAATTTAACAACTCAAAAAAAAATAATAAATAATATATATATATATATATATATAAAAATTGTGTTTTTTATTATTAAAGCCTATGTGATTATTTCTTCTTTATCACTTGCTGCAGTCCAAGGGATAGCAATATTTTTTTAACCTAAGCACGGTACTAAGTACTATAGGTTCTAATACCTCTCGTGTTTGGGGTTCACATAAAAAAATATATAAATAAATAACAAATTCATGTAAATAGCAATAGCCAATTCATGTAAATAACAAATTCATGAAAATAATGTATATGAACAACATCCTTCCATCATAAAATCATCCTTTTCATCAAAACAAACATCATCAATAATATTCACGACGTAATTTTCTAATACATCAGGCTTGTATATACATAAAACACGTCATTTCAACTCGGAAGAATTCCCCCCGACCTCAGCACCCCACCCCCGGCAAACGTAAAAATCAACCCTCTCATAACTTGCAAATATATCGCCCTACAGCAATATCGACATCACGCTATAACAAACAATTGGCACGTCTGCGCACTAAAAACCGATCGGTCAATAAAACAAACAGAGAGTGGGACTAACCCCCATTTCCGACAGACCACCACAGGACAAATGACTGTGAGTAAAAACCTTCTCGCTTATTCAGATACTTACCCGTTGGGCTATGTATCACCTATACCAGTTTGCTGATTCCGATTTTAAGATTAAAAATATTTCTAAAGATTAAAATTAAACTGAAAAAGAAAACGATAAATTGAATTAAAGATTATCTAAAATCAATTGATTAATTAATTAATTAATTAAGTACAAAAATATCACTATAAAGGCAAAACTGATAAATGGATAACAGAAACGGGTAGGTATGAGATATTCCTTTAATCTGGCTATCGATCAGCTCAAAGTCCCAGATGAAGTAGCGGATAGATGACCAGGTAAAAGAATGTTAGTTGACATTGATTTGATGTATATTTAATGTTTGTTTGAAATATATATAATATTAACTTCATTTATTATTATTATTATTATTATTATTACCATTATATGTACAGACCTCCCCAGGAAGAAGTTACACTACACATGCTAACTGGTTTTCCTGTTCCCTATACACCTAAATACCTATATAGATAATAAATAAATAAATACCAGAAAATAGATTTAATCGACCAAATCAAAGCAATTTATTCAATTAACCAGTATATATATATATATATATATATATATATATATCAGCGAATAGAAATATCAATTAATTAGAATGTGTATAAAATTCAAAAAATAGCAAGGTCTTAATTTTTCAGTACTCACCTTGATCGATCTGCAATTGTTATGGTTTGAATGGCAAGAGGTGACTAGCTTTAAGGTGATTGGTTCTTAAATTACCTTAAATCATAATTACCTTCCATCATAATTACCTAGTAATTATGATGGAAATGGGATTAAAATATGCGCAAGGAAGTAGAAGTGCACTAACTCTTCGTCCTTGGTTGTCATTAAATTGGGTTAAATTGGGAATCTCTAAATAGTGGATAAGCCAAAAGTCGTAACGAAGGACTTTCGTTAAAAAACGTCTTCAGTTGGCAAGTTAAATGAAAAGGGAACGCGTACTGTATTTAAGAAGAATTTTGTAATCCCATGATGCACTTTGTTACTTGTGGGAATCTCAGACTGGTGAGATTCCAAACCGGAGAAAGATTGAAGGGGAGTTTCGCATTTATAATATTTAGATCGGAGTGGTGACAAAACCATTCTATAATGAGGGCTTTGAATTGTAAAATTTTGTAACTGTTTTTTAATTTTAATATGGTAATAGCTGAGTCAACTAAGGGAATATAGTTGTTGGAGTGGGCATGTAAAGTAAGTTCAGTGCTAGATTGTCCAGTTCTGAAGCTATTGTGTAGTGGCAGTATGCTCTGGTATTGGATGATTGGGTTGAACAGGATTTGGTTGTGGTACACCAATGTAACAGGCATTACAATTGTGTTGACATTTTATTAAATAAATAATATTATTCATTTCGCTTGTTGGATATTTATGTGTTTCTTTATATTTATTGAAAAGTGATCCGAGTTTGTTATAAGTGGAAAAAATAAGAGTGATGTCTGTACCTGCAAATATTTGCCGAAATTGTACTGCAAGATTACTATGATAAGGAAGGACAAGACGTGTTTTACTTTTATGATGTGTTTTATGGGGTTATTGATATTATTTTTTGTGATGGAAATGGTATGTTGGATTAATTTTGGAGGGTAATTTCTGGCTATGAATTTTTTTGTGAGATATTGTAACTCATTGGATAGGTCGTCTTGTGAGGTGCTGAATTTAATGCCGTTGTAGATTTTGGTTATAGAGAACGGATTTTTTTATGTTGAAAGGGTGGTGTGATGTGAAATGTAGGAATTTCCCTGTGTGTGTGTATGTTTTATATAGATCTTAGTTCCTAGTTTAGTACCTGTTTTATATATGGTGAGATTGAGAAAATTAATTTGCTTATTGGTTTCTATTTCGAGTGTGTATTTAAGTGTCGTGAATTGAATTGAATTTTGTAAAAAGATTATCAATTATAGTTTTGTTTCCTATTAAAAGTACATCATCGGCGTATCGCATGTATAACTTTATCTCGGAAGGGTAAGGTTGTAGGATTTTATTTTCAACTGTTGGTAGATGACTTTCATCAACTGGTGAAATACCACCACTTTGCTTATTGGAGGCCTGAAGTGGTGAAACCCATGTTTAGTCTCTACAGCAAAGTTTCCGGCATCCCCCCCCCATACTTCTCCTTCAACCCATGAACGGTACTAAGTACTATAGGTTTTGATGCCTTTCGTGTTTGGGGGTTTCATAAAAAAAATTTTAAAAAAGTAAATTTCGGAAAGGGGATCAGAGATGCCCAAGCCCATGGGTAACCCGAATATTTGTTGGAAGATCTGATTGTGAAATCTGAAATTCCTGGCGTCTAATAGTAGAGAGATGAGTTCTAAAATATTGTTTATAGAAAGGGAGGTGCGATTAATGAGACTATTGTGAGAAGTTAAATATCCACGAAGAACTTGTAAGGTGAAAGGTATGTGTACATTGGTGTATAGTGATACGACATCAAACGATGCTAGTATATCATCATCAGCGATTATGGTGGTTTTAATTTTCTCAAAGGCTTGGTTGGTATTACTGATTTTAAAATTCAGTAATACCAACTGAAAATTAGTAAAAATCATATCTCCACTAACCAGGTTTTCCAAATTTAAAATCAGTAATACCCCTTCAATCTTTCTCCGGTTTGGAATCTCACCAATCTGAGATTCCCGCAAGTAACAAAGTGCATCACGGGATTACAAAATTCTTCTTAAATACAGTACGCGTTCCCTTTTCATTTAACTTGCCAACTGAAGACGTTTTTTAACGAAAGTCCTTCGTTATGACTTTTGGCTTATCCACTATTTAGAGATTCCCAATTTAACCCAATTTAATGACAACCAAGGATGGAGTTAGTGCACTTCTACTTCGTTGCGCATATTTTAATCCCGTTTCCATCATAATTACTATTTACCCACCCCTTAATTTAAGAACCAATCACCTTAAAGCTAGTCGCCTCTTGCCATTCAAACCATAACAATTGCAGATCGATCAAGGTGAATACTGAAAAATTAAACCCTTGCTATTTTTTTAATTTAGTCCAATAAAACAGTACTTTAAGACATACTATAACTTCTAAGTGTTAGAATGTGTATATATTGCAGTATTAATTAAGATGCATACAAAAGCATACATTTGTTTTTATTTTGATAACCTGTGGAAAATATTCATCCGATTTTCACATATCATTTAATTTTGTGAATTGATAAGGTAATAAAGTGTAAATTTGTGCTTTATATCTTTACTTTTATAGCCTGTGAATAATATTCTTCCTATTTTCACTTATTAGAATCACCGTTTAATAGAATTAAAATTCAATTCGCAGACATGATCACAATGACCAGCGCTTACTACATATCATATAGTGAACAGTATTTTGTTGTGGAGAGTCCATCGTAAAGTGATTTTATCGTACAGTGAACCAATCATAAAGCGGGGGTCCACTGTACATATTAATTAAATATAATACTTTATAATATGATTATAATTTAAAATAGTCACTTATTTTGATTGTTTAAAATTATCACAGCAGAGTCTATTTATAGATTTTTCAATATTGTATAACATCGTATATCATCTATATTCACGATCACTTGCACAAGCATCTTCCAATATTCTCCTCAGGATAGCTATAGCTTCACGAGTTGCCATTTTGTAACTGGAATTTGTTTGGATTCATCTTCATTTTCCTCCTCCTTGGTGAAATTATCAGTAACAGACCGGACAATTTCTTCATCTGTTAAAACTGCAGTAACTTGTAGATTGCCATCTATGTCCATCCAATCATTAAACTCCTGTTCACCCATATCTTCAGGCTTTTCAACATGATCAGTGTCGTGATTTAGTTGACCATCATGAATAATTAATCCACATTTTTTGAAACAGTTGCTAATACAGGTTTCAGACACTTCATTCCAGGCACTGATTGTCATATGAAGTGCATCTAAAACAATTATCTGCTTTGCGATATCGTACGATGTTCCCAAACCGTCATCTATAAACTAGATGATTCTTCACCTCATATTCGATCTATAAAATGTCTTAAAGGTTTTTATTATTCCCTGGTTGAGAGGCTGAATCAGTGATGTGGTATTCAAAGGTAGAAAAACTAATTCAATGCTTTTGAAAGTCAACTTTGGATGAGCTGGGCAGTTGTCCAAAACCAATGCAATCTTTTTGTTTTCTTATCCAATTGCAAATCCCAATTATGACAAAATCTTCAAATAAAGAAGCTGTCATCCAAGCATTGGCGTTATTGGCATATTCAACAGGCAGCCATTTTACTCCTTTAAAACATCTAGGCGATTTACTCTTGCCTATGACTAATGGCTTCATCTTGATTGTTCCGTCATGTTGCATGTTAAAAGAACTGTAATCCTGTCTTTGATATCTTATTTCCTGCAGATGCAGAGGAATTTTTAAAAATCATGCAATGGTCTGGGGTAGCACTGTAGTACAACCCTGTTTCATCTGTATTAAAAATGGCTTCAGGATTATAAGTGCTTGACACAGCACTTATAGTCAAGAGGTTTTCAACCAGTTGTCAGCTGCAGAACCATCAGAATCCTGTTTTCCTCCATGAACTTTTTTGTAAACAATATCATGCCTCTCCTTCCATCTTGTCAGCCATCCATCAATCACTTTAAACTCTTCATGTAGTTTTTCAGCTAAATCATTAGCTTTTTGAAGAGGAATGCTACCACTGATTGGTGCCTTAAATGAGCTGGCCTGTTTAAACAGAACGAACACAGCTTCATCTATTGTTTGGCATTTCTCGTCACGCTTCCTTTTTCTGGTTTCACTAATCACATTAGTGTTTAATGTGTGAAGTGATTTTAATAATTTTGATAAAGTTGGCTGAGGCACTCCTAATTTTACTGCTGCTTCCCTTTGAGACATATTGCTTAAGTTTAATTTATTGTATGTTTCTATAATTTGTAATTTATCTTTTACACTCAAATTCACTCCCTTTCTGTTCACTGACATTTTCTTGGGTAGTAAAATTTAAAACACAGTAAAAAAGATAAGCAACAATCAATAACAAAGCACAAGGTACACACACAAACTGGAAATAACACAAGTGCAAGTGAGATACAGAGTAAAAAGCTTACAAAGTTGAGGAATGAAGAGCAGATTTCAGTGAAGGGAAAAACACATTTCACCATAATAACATAAAAAAACACACAGAATTCCAGCTATTGGTATTATTGCAACTGCAATAAGATCGAGTTTACTACCTATTTATAACAGATTGTACAAACAAAAAAGCCCAATAAACCAAAAACTGCAAATTGTTTTTAATGTTTTATGGTTGTGACCTCCAGAAATGTGCTTTAAAAAAATATCACAGAGGTGTTCAAAATTGATTATTATAACCAAAAATGTGATTCTAATAAACACTGAGAGTGTAGTGCATTTTATTGATATGAATCAATCCTTTGAAATCTGATTGTATAAAGTGGCTGATTCTAATAATCAGTGATTGCTATAACTGGCACTTACTGTATCAATTACCTCCAACAACACACAAAAAAATATGTGATAAAAATGATGCAGTCACACATAACAGAGAACAAGGCTTTGTTTCCTGCATTCCACTAGACCGAACCTATTGGTAACTCTCTAGGAGGCTTCTGGATCAGCTGGTGTATAATCTTGCTGCCTCTTCACTGCCAGAATAGGACTGGTGGGGTCCAAGTAATGTGTAATCAGAGGAAATTATTGAGGTCACATTATGTCAAGGAGGTGGGTATATTCTTGCCATGTGTATGCCATATCCAAAAATTTCATTATTTCATACATGTCCCTTTCTTCTTACCACTGAACACATGAAAAGTCAAACTAAACTTATTGAAAAGATATAAACCTCACAAACACTTCCTTGTTCATTTCACAAATATACGGGTCTCAGTTCGAATCTTAATGATTTTCATTAAACTATTGATAAGCCCCCTACTCTTTTTCTGACAGAATCCCAATTATCAATTGATTCAGTCACTGCTCACCTCAATTGTCCTAATTATTTGCTGTCATTCTACTTCAAAGTTGGCATTTGAGCATACATCCACTCTGATATTCCCTGTCAGAGACTTATTAATTTGGAATCTCCTCTTTTTGATCTTAATAACTCTCTACCCCATTCTGTCAAATTCATCTGTTGCCTCTATCATTCTTCTAACTTCACTAATCACTTGGAACTCTTTCACTTTCTCCAGTCCAACTTTCTTAACAATGAGGTAATTTTCCATGACAATTTTAATGTTCACAACTCCAGCTGGCTTCCGTTTTATAGTCACACAGACCTAGCTGGTTGAGATGCCAAGGCTTTTGTCATTACTAATGACCTTGCACATATTGTTCATTTTTATCTACCAGAACACCAGACAATCCTAACCACACAGCCTTGACCTTTTTCCTCACAAACAACCCTTCCACATACGCAGTAGCGGTGATTGGTCCTGTAGGCACCTCTGATCACAACTTAGCTCAGATCAAGTCTTGCCCAAATGGTAATCAAGTATTCTGGTCTCTTTCCAGAGCTATTGGCCATAACTTCTGCCCATCTCTATTCCAACCTCTGTCAAAACCAGACGGTTCTATTGCCATCTCAGCTAAAGACAAAGCTGACCTGCTAACACTCTACTTTGCTTCCAGCTTGTGTATTGATGACCTTGTAAAATACCTCCTAAACTTTCCAGCACACTCCATTCAATGCCTCCTGTGGTCTTCCATCAAAAAGATATCATAAGAATTTTGAACAATCCTGAAGCCAAGAAGCCAGGTCCTGATGGTATTTCTCCACTTGTTCTCAAAACCTGTGCTCTTGAGCTTACTCCTGTTCTGTGTTGCCTTTTTCTTGTTCAACCGGTGTTTTTCCTTCTGTCCCATTGCACTTACTTCTACTCTTTCTAAAGAATGGAAAAACTCATTAACTGCCAACTCCCTAAATACCTAGAAACATTCCATCTGATCGATAATCACCAGTATGGATTCCATCAGTGTCAATTCATTGGTGATATACTGGTTATGTTACCCAACCATGGACAAATTCAATGGAGAAGTTTGGTGAAACTCAAGCAGTTTCTCTTGACATCTCAAAGGATTTCGATCGTGTTTGGCATAAATGTCTTCTAAATAAGCTTCCATCTTATGGATTGCCAAGTGTTTTTTGTAATTGGATATCCAGTTTTCTCTCTGACTGGCTCACTGCAGGTGATGGTAAATGGCCCTCTGTCTTCTAACTTTTTCACTAATGCTTAGTGTTCCCCAAGGCTCAGTTCTTTTTCCCACTATTTTTCTCTTGTATATTAATGACTTTCTTCTTTAACCAGAAATCCTATCCATAGTTTTGCTGATGATAGCAAATTGCATTCCACTTTCCAGTTTGAGAAACTCTGTCCTGCTCAAACAGTCAACTTCTCGAATATCCACTACCAATTCCAGTAGGGCAAAGATAACTTAGCTGACTTCAATCCTTCTAAAACTCGGTCCTGTCTTATATCTCACAAAAAAGGATTCTGATCCTATGCTTATCTTTGATGATACTCAGATTTCTAGAAAAGATCACACAAAAAAAGAAAGGTTTTCTCTTTCACTCTTGGTATAACTTTCTTCCAAACAGCTGGTTACTCTGTACAAATATCAAATCTGCCATACCGTTGAATATTGTTCCCACATCTGGGGTAGTGTCCTAAAAACCTCTCACAGGCTTCTAGATTCCATTCAAAAGAAGGCAGTTAGGTTAATTAATGACCCATTTCTAACAATCCCTCAACTCTCTTGTCTCATAGACATTCTGTTTCTGCTGCATGCCTTTTCTATAGATACTTCCATGAGCACCGTTCTGAATTGGCTTCTACAATTCCCCTTCTCTCTTTCAAATCAGTCCAAACACATGCCTCAGCCAGTCAGCATCCTTTTACTGACCAACTTAAAACTCACACAACCAACTTTTCTTCTTTCTCATTTTATTCCTTCAACTGGAACAACCTCCCTTCATACATGTTCCCTTAAAATTATAATCTGTTTCTAATTTCAAACAGTGTCTTCTTTCATCTTCTCCTCCTTTAATCCATGCATTGTACTAAGCACTATACGTTCCAATACCTCTCGTGCTTCGGGTCTTCAAAAAAAAAGAATAGTATAACTGTAGCTTCTCCATTAAATTCAGAATTTTGAAAAATTCTGAGGAGCCACAGTTTTACTATCTTTCTGTGAAAAAGATGGAGAAAAAAAAATGTAAAGACAGTGTAAATGTAAAGTAAACAATGTAAAGTAAAGTAAAGTAAAGTAATTGTAAAGTAAACAATGTAAAGAAAGAAATAAGTCAAAAAGATGGACTCTCCATCATAAATCTGAAGGTACAGACAGGTACAGGGTAATGTATTTAACACTTTTGGAGCCCTGAGCAGGAATACTTTTTGGGGACAATGTAGCATAAATATTACAGAATTATATACTTATACAAAACATAAAGGAAGTGTATTTTTAATTAACAAGTTATGATATGTGTATTAACAGCAAATGTCTTACATATCAAAAGCGTCAGCTCTTGACATGGTGCCAACGATATATTAATTTTGGGGTCACTAAATTTGGAGGCCCTAAACATCCACTTATCCCATTTATGCCAAAATCCACCACTATATACACATTACCTTCAAATTACATTAGACACAGAAATCAAGTGTGTGAAATGAGAGTATTCCACATTTGCCCCCCTTCATTCACCCTATCTGCCTAGAAAATAAACAATAGATTAAGACTCTGGTGCTGCAATAGAAATATGGGGATATATATTATTGTTGCTCAACCCTGTATAACTGGCAGGTGAATGAATGGCTCTAACATGTTCAGACAGTCAGCATCAGTTCAGACACTCAGCATCTCAAAATATAAACACAGTACCAAAATACCCCTGGAGGATGTCCCACACCATACTATACTGTCAGTCCTTAGAAATCCCAAATATTCTTCAAATTCTGGAGAGTTCAAATAAACTCAATTTTCCTAGAAAATGCAAACATTCATCCACATGAATGTAGAAAAATAGTACCAATGAACAGTGACAGCAAATTCAAAACAGGCTTCATCAGACAGACAATCCAATTACAAACTGTGCATCCTTGTCCTGCTTCTTTAAACACCAATCACACAGCTTACCCTGGAAATCAGATCACATTCATTTACAACATATAAGATATGATTCATACACTTTCCATTTATCAGGTTTCAGAATCCAGAGTCCTTTGCTGTCTCCTGTCTCACAAACACAATGCATTACATATTTGCATGAGAAATAAATCTTCATTTGTCCTACCAAATATAAATATAAGTGTACATTGGTAAGTTACAAATTCCCTTCACAGCAGAAAATGCCAGGGGATCAAGATGACTGCAAAATGTCAGAAGTAGCATTGTCTTCTTCTATTTGCTGTGTGAGGTCTCCCACAACATTACTGCATTTCTTGCAGTAGTGTTATCTTCAAAACTTACCATAAATGCTCAAAACTGTTAGCTGTATTGGTGCCTCAGCTGCAAATTCATGTCTTCACCTTCAGTACACCTCATGCATGCTCTAATATTTCCAGTAGTACTTTAAATGTAACTTGCACTACTCAAACATCAATAAATTATGATCTTATGTTATGTGCTGTCTCGTGGGTAACAGCTGCCTGATGATGCATGGTCATGCCTTTATACTGTAATGGTATCTGTTTAGGTAGATATCACACTAAACATCTTTCTCTGAATAATTTAATGTATATTTTTATTTAATACAGTTTTTATACATTTTTGAGACACCCTGAAATTTATAATAATCACACATTCATTTGATAAAAATGGAGGGGGGAAAGGATAACTGAAAAGTTTTGTGCAACAATGAAGGAAAGAACAAACACTCGAGCAAATTTATATCAGCACTTCAGGCATACAAGAGTTATATATAAGCATTAATAATAAGAATTATTATATATGATTTGGCAAGCATGCCAACACACTGTCCTGATAACATCCACCTCAGCTTTGATACTGTCACACAATTTGTGTAACAATGAAAAATAATACACCCCTGTGATTGCTTGGCCCTTTTCTAAATGATCCACTAACAGTAAACCCTCAGAATCCCAGAAAATTAATTCCATCACCTTTCTAGTTGAAAAAATAGGCATGGCTTAATTTTGGGCACAAGATTTGGATTATGACATGAAGGGTACTTCCTATTTTTAGACTGTTCCTTTCCCTCTAGGTGGGAGTAGTAGACCGAGCTCTCCTCCATCATCATAAATGTGACCATAAATTTTTTTGCATTTGCCTCAAACTGCTAACAATCTTCCATTGAGAGTCTATGTTGCAACCATTTTTGATCAGGTGACAAAATTTGGAGACCTAACACAAAAAAAAAAAAAAAAACTTCATTCGGTTCTAGGCCTGAATGTAGTTCTGCACTCTATTCTGACATTTTAAGCTTTAGTTGTTCACATGATGTGCAACTAAAGATTAAAATGTTTAAAATATTATTTTTTTTATTTCTTTTTTTGGGAATAAAATCCTCCTCTATACCCCCAATATTCTAAAAATGATCATTTTTAGAATACAGTATGACAGTATTTTCAGTTTTAATTTACTCAGGTTAAAAAAGGTTAATTGTTTGACTAATGTCTGACAGGGCCATGACATAATTTTAATTTTGTTTTTGGAATTAGTGTGAGTGGACCAATACCACTCATCCAGCAGCCATAGTTTGTTAAGGGTGTGAGGTATAAATTTTAAGTAACATGTCTGTGCCAAAACTATATCATATAATTTGGCTATTCTTTACCTGCCATGGACATTTTTCTGAAAATTGTGGTTTTTTTTTTTTTTTAAGGATGTTTTTCAGATGTAAAGCCAAAAATTGGGAGATGAAAAATAGAAAATAGAATGATGACAATAGAGAACAGAATGATGATAATAGAAGATAGTTTTAAAAAATTCATACAAATAAAAAAGAAATTCAAATGACAAAAAATGGATGAAATTACATAAATCTTGAAAAAAAAATTAAGAAACACTGGTTTCAACTAAACAAAAAAAAAGCTAAAACTTGAACTTTTATTAAAAAAAAAAAAAAAAATGGAGTTTTACAGGCACCACACAAGCAATCAAATTAAGAGTTATTGGCTACATGTCAGATAGTCAAATGTTATGGATATGATTAGCAATTTTATTTGTGGTAACAAATGAAGGCGAATGCCTTCATTTGTTACCACATCTTCAAAGTTATTCAATTGTTATGATAGCTTTGAAAAAAATGGAATTTGGATGCATACTTCTTTATTGTTGCATATGATTGGATACCGTCATCAAATGTACATATCTGCCATATCCTTATACATAACTTTCAGTGTTAAACTCTACCTTATGACAATATTCAATAATTGAACGATCCTGGAATTTTGAAACTTTTTAAACACATAAAGGATGAAAGCTTTTTAAACACATAAAGGATGAAACCCTATGCACATAGAATTGTAGTCCCTCGTTTTTTTTAATTAGGCTCGTAATTTTTGAAATACCCCTCAAATAATAAAAAAAAAAAAAAAAAGGAACAACTGAAAACCTACCATATGCTGACTCAACATCTGCCTTAGTGATTCAGTGTTATCTGGCCCTTTGGCATCTCCTCCAGGTTGTATCTAAATGGAAACATAATAATTAATGAATTAAGTTAACTTAAATAAAACAAAAGTTCCTTTGTCAATAAATAATTATAACTATACCATCATCTCCACAGTAGCAATAAAAATAGTAGACATGGGATGGCATTATGATTAAATGAATATTAATCTGAATATTCTGTGGATACACTCTGAAAAAAATCAATTGAAAACAGATACACAAAAGATTTGATGTGATTTACATTTTTTGGTACATAAGCAACAATCACTATAATGCCCCTAAACAGTAAAAGAATAAAATCAGTCATAAAAAAAAACAATAAAAAAAAGATAAAGGGGGGAAGATTTCAGTTACCTGTGGAAATTTTACAAGGATAAAAATCAGTCAAAAGACAGAAAAGGTATGTATTATTTGAACTAAAGATATGTATTACTTGCATATTTTAAACGAGTCTACAAATTTTAAGAAGATAAAAATAGCTGGCACATTGTCAGATAGTACCTGACTGGTATATAAAGCTCAGTCAGATAACTAAAAGTACAAAAGATATACAATGTTTATTTCTAAAACAGACATTCAGATAAAACATGATGGATACTTAAAATGGTGTTGAACATGGGAGGGGGGGTCATCAGCCCTCAACAAAAAAGGAATGGATAAGATAACTATGTCCTATGCAGAGGCAAACAAGAACAACATCCACTCTACAGCTCCTGCACAGACAAGACTGCCAGAGTTCAATTACAATACAACTTGTTTGTAAGCTGTATATGCCATAATTGGTGCCACTGGACATATTAGCTGCCTGTAGTCTCTTTAGCAGACTAAAAGACTATGAGTGTTCTGAGGTTATGGCAATCTAGCTACAGCATCCGATTATATTACGTGACACTGTAGAGCAGATATCATCTTTTAAGAGAACAAAAGGTGACACTGCTGTTCACATAGATGACACTAATGTTTTCAAGAGTAGGATATCTGAGGTCTTACTAAATGAGTACGGGAAAATATTGAGAAAAAATTGTGAGTTAGGATTAAATTTGAAAATTTCTACAATTCTGCTCAGGCGTGATATGAGGGAGTGCATGAAGAGAGCCTTGTCAATCAACTGGGGCCTGGAAATACTGTAAAGGCTCATGGGATAGAATTAGAATTTTTCTCAGTATAGTACATAATTGTTAACAGGAGAGAAACTGTTTTCACAGGGATGAGATACACCTAAACAGATGAGGTGCAAAGGCATTTGCTGATGCTTTCAAAGCAGTATTAAATGAATCAAAAAACTACTATCTTCGGGGGGGGGGGGGGGCACACACACTAATAGACTAACAATGCACTGATTACATGAATGATTCTTGTACTGCTTCTATCGGAACATGCAGCAACCAAGGTGTTGAGGATTTCAAGGCATGCTGGGGATCTTCATGGAACAAGCAAATAAATGCGCTGTGTTAGGATAAAGAGTAGGAACAGGTGAATGTATAATTCCATGTACCCTAATGCTAGGAACATAGTTAATATATTTGAACTTGAAATACCGTTTAAGTTATCAAACACAGACATTATACAGTTATCAGAGACGCTATAGTGTTATAGTGTACAGTATAGTGTTACAGGTCTTGCAGGAGTTTCCGTAAGCTTTAATGACACAAAACTGACTCTAATATAAATGACAGAAAACTGTAGATTATAGCATAGTCTGCATAGTGTAGTGTAGTGTTGAGGTGTGTTGGTCTGTTGTTCATCTGCCACTGGGCCTTGGAAGACCAAGGTATCACCCGCCTGTCCTTTACCATGTGGAGGTGGACCAGGCAGTAGGTTCGCATAAGTCTCTGGGGGACAAACCCTGGCAATGCCTACGCTTGCCAGGAAGGGTCAGGGGGATGAAAATTTTTTTTTATTGGAAACAAGCATGGGGTGACAGTTTATGCAAAACCCACCTTCTATTAGAGGCACCAGGAGAAAAGTGTGGGGGAGATGGGAACAGAGCCCTTTGGTGAGAAAATGGGAGAATAAAAGTCATATAGCCAGGACCATATGTGGGGTTTTGGTTGCCATCCAGGCATTTTACATCAGTACTCTGACATCCCACACCAGCCAGGCCAGCTAAAACCAGTCAGCATCCCATGCCATGCTGCTAAGAAAAGGAAACACCATTAACAAAAGGGGCAGGTTTCCCCAGATGGGTTACCCACACTGCAGTCAAATTGAGAGGGGGGCCTGTCAGACACAAGAGACAATACATACTCCAACCAGTCACACACCTGTCATGCTTACATGTACACAGCACACTTTTTTTTTTCTTTTTTTTTTTTTTTACATATAGACATATATTCTAGTGCCCAAAAACAGATATGGACAGACACAGCCACATATTTCCACTCACCATTTACCCATCACTCGTTCCCTCTTGCACATGGACTAGATAGCACAACTAGATATAAAGACCATAACACCATTTTTTCTTAAAACAGAGCATGTACCACTCACTTGGTTATTATATAGCTTACACACACGACTTAACCTGCATTGGAAAAATGAATTTTTTATATATATATATATAAAAAAATTTATATATATATATATATATATACAGCAATACCTCACTTAGCATGGCTTAAAACAGCACAGGTTTCACTACAACACGGTTTTCAATTAAGTTTAAGTCTATGAAAAGGCCTTTGTTATCGGGTTCCATCATAAAGTTTATTGCTTTATGACTATAATGTTCCATCACACTGAAAACTCCTGTTTGTTTATATTTTTGTATCTTAACTTATAATAAATTTATTAGTTTTCAGAGGAAGCAATAAACTTTATGACTAAGTTTAAGTCAAAAATTTACAGTAATAGTCTAGACACGTAGTTTAGGCCTAAATGGTTGTCAGATGAACTAATGAGACATGTGGCAGAGAAGAAAAATGCATGGGATACATACAAATTAATGGGTGACATGGAAGCCTATGATAGATATAAGTTGGTCTGTAACCAAGTCACAAAGGAGATTAGGCAGGCAAAGGCAGACTACGAAAAATCCTTGGCAAAGGATGCAAAGAAAAACAGAAAAGAGTTCTTTACATATTTAAACTCAAGAAGGAAAGGGATGAATCAGATTGGTCCACTGGATATTGATGGTTCAACAGTTGAGGATCCTGCTCAGGTGGCTAACAATCTAAACGAGTATTTTGCATCTACATTCACGCATGAGGAGTTATTCAGGAAGGAAAATGATGTAGGTAAAGTAAACATTGGCAGGGAGCTGGATGATTTTGTAATAACTGAGAGGAAAGTGGAGGAGAGATTGTTGAGGATAAACATAAAAAAGGCAGCTGGGGTGGATGGGATCTATCCAGTTATGTTAAAGGAGGCAGCAAAGGAAGTGAGCAAACCCCTAGCCATAATTATGAGAGCTTCTTTGGACTCAGGGGAGGTACCCATAGACTGGAGATGTGCAAATGTAACCCCAATTCACAAAGGAGGATCAAAGGCTGACACAAGTAATTATAGACCTGTTAGTTTAACTTCTGTTCCAGGTAAATTAATGGAGGCACTGGTTAAAGAAGCACTGCAGGATCATCTAGACAAGAATTCAGTTATAGCTCAGACGCAGCATGGTTTTGTTAAGGGCAGGTCTTGCCTGACCAATTTGATTGGATATTATGATGTAGTCACAAAAGAACTAGATGCAGGGAATAACTTTGATATTATATATTTGGATCTTAGAAAGGCTTTTGATACTGTTGCACATGGAAGACTGCTGCACAAATTGGAGCAGTGTGGCATTGGAGGCAAATTGCTGCTATGGATAAGGGGATGGTTGAGTGGCAGAAGACAGAGAGTGGTAATCAATGGACGCTGCTCAACGTGGACTAATGTTATTAGTGGAGTTCCTCAGGGTTCAGTGTTGGGTCCGTTGTTGTTTTCGGTGTTTATGAATGATATTGATGATGGGATATCAAGTTTAATGTCCAAGTTTGCGGATGATACAAAGGTTGGCAGGGTTGTTAAGGACACTACTGACGCCGCTATGCTGCTGCAACAGGATCTGGAAAGGTTGAACAGATGGGCTGAGAGGTGGCAAATGAAGTTTAACATTGACAAATGTAAAGTACTACATATGGGAAACAGTAACCCCAGAGCAACGTATCAACTCTGCGGTACTACACTGACAGTGGTGGAGAATGAAAAGGACCTGGGGGTAATTGTGCAGGCAGATATGAAGTTCTCTGAGCAGTGCAGACGAGCTGCAAGAGTAGCTCATGGTGTCTTGTCAATGATATACAGGAATTTTTCTAGCAGGGATAAGGAGGTGATTATTCCCTTGTATAAGGCAATGGTTAGGCCACATCTTGAGTACTGTATACAGGTCTGGAGGCCTCATTTCAGGAAGGATGTAGAGCTGCTGGAACGGGTACAGAGAAGGGCAACAAGATTAGTGAATGGAACAAAGGGTTGCTCTTACGAAGAAAGGCTTAAGTTTTGCAAATTACAGAGTCTGGAGACTAGGCACCGGCGAGGTGATCTGATAGAGGTGTATAAGGCTTTGAATGGTTTAAGCATGCTCAATGCCAATGGGATCCTTCATCTTGCTCAGAATAATCACCTCAGAGGGCATAAATTCAAATTGAGGAAGGACAGATGTCGGATAGATGTGCGGAAATTTGCCTTTGGCCAGCGGGTGGTTGGTTGGTGGAACCGACTTCCATCACTTGTTGTTGAAGTTGATAGCCTAAACAAATTTAAAGCTCAACTGGACAGGTATTTCGAATGAACGGAGGGGTGAAATGGGAGTGGTGTGTGTGTTTTTTTTTGGCTGATGCTGAATAAGCTCGCTTTCTTGCATCATATGCCTCTACTAATGCTAATACGTACTCTACATGTATGCTGCATTGTCGTAGCCTACGTACGTGTACATATATGCTGCGATGCCAACTCTATTGTCTCACATGTGCCAATAGCTCTCCTCAGGCAGTCAGCGACAATGTACAACAGTGTTCCATCCTGATGGGACAAGGTGATAGCTTTTCAAACTTTTCATTTCACAATTTATTTTTTACCCCTTTAAATACGAAATGATGAGTCAAAAGAGGAAAAGTAATGAAGGAGGTGGAGCTACTAAACGTAAATGGCATACTTTAGAAATAATTTGATATTATCAAGTGCCATGAAGATGGTGCATTGTATGCTAAAATCGTGTGGGAAAATGGAATGAATGAAGCATCAGTGCGAACGATTATTCAAAAGAAGGATCAGTATAAAGAGCAGGGGATTTCTACTCCATCTTACATGACGGAAGTGATAACTAAGCAAAGAAGTTCGCTATTGATTAATATATAATGTCTTTTATTGATAAGGATAGAAGGTGAAATTTCAAGTGCAAACAAAGACACTGCTGCAAGATTTCCCAGTGAATTGAAAGACATCATTGAAAAAGGTGGCTACAAGGACAAACAAATTTTCAACGTCAACGAAACTGGACTGTTCTGAAAAAAAAAATGCCCTCATGAACTTTTTTAGCTGAAAATGAAAAGGCCCAACCTGGATATAAAGCATCAAAAGATCGTTTAACACTTTTGTTGAGTAGAAACTCATCTGAGAATTTTAAATTGAAGCCTCTACTCATGTTCAAAGCAGAAACCCTAGAACAACTCTAAAAGGTTATGTGAGAAGCGCATTGCCCGTAATTTGTCAATCCAATAAGAAAGCATTATTACAAGAGAATTGTTTACAGAATGGTTCACAAATTATTTTTGTCTGATGGTTGAACGTTACTGCAAAGATGAAGGGATGGAGTTTAAAATTTTGTTGCTTTTAGACAATGCACCAGGCCATCCACCTGAAATTTCTGATTTCAATGAAAATATAAAAATATGCTTTCTTCCACCTAACACATCATCTCTCTTACACCCATGGATCAAGGCGTATTATCTGTGGCAAACTTTTTCCCAAGCAATTGAAGCTTCAACAGGAGTGGGATCATCATCTTTACAAAGTTATTTTGGAAAAATTAAATAACATCAGAAATGCAATCAAAAATATATCTGCATCTTGGCTAGAAATCACTGCCAACAACATGCATTCTGTTTGGCAGAATGTTTTGCCTCATTAGGCAAATGACATCACTGGTTTTGAACTGCAAGTTCAGACAATTGCCGAAGACACTGTAAAGATTGAAAAAGACTTGGGGTTCGAAACTTTGAACACTGCCAATGTACATGACTGCATTGACTCACATGCAAATGACTTAGATGATGCAACTCTCACTGAAATTTATGAGAAAACTGCATATGAAGAAGAGGAAAACAATTCTGAAGTGGATAACACTGAAGTGGCATCAAAAGAATTTTCAACAGAAGAATTGGAGAAAGTTTTTAGGGGGGCTAACAAAGCCTGCAAGGCGATTATAAATGGAGATCCGAATGTTGAATGTAGCATCAAGATATGGCAAATTTTACAAGATGGGATTTGATGCTACAAAGACTTGTACGCCGAGAAAAAGAAGAGACGACTTCACTAGACTCCATTATTGAAACACCTAAATAAACAATAAAGCTTTTTTCTCATTTCTCATGATGTTACCTTTTCATTAATAAAACTTTTGCAATATTTTTCATTTCAAATCCTTTTAATTGTCTATCAAGCACAAATTGTTTATAGATTTACTATTTGTTTACAGACTGTTTCTCTGGTATGCATTCAATTAAAACCCATTATAATTATACCTCAATCAGCACAGTTTCACATAGCACGGAACAGTTTCGGTACCAATTATCAGTGCTATGCGGGGTATTGCTGTATATATATATGTGCACTCCTGAATATATGCTTATGTGTATATGGATGACTGCATCCCTATATATATAAGCGTACGTATATTCAGGAGTGCACATTCCCATTTTTTCAACATACTTTCACAATCATTTCATTTCCATTCATTACAGAATCTGAAAATAGAAAAAAAGACTACGCAGTTTTTTTTTTTTATTATAATAACTTTTTTTTTTCTTTTTTTTTTTATCAGGCTAAGAATACATATAAGAATACACAACACCACACTTGAGGTCTTCCCAGGGCGAGGGACCCTCAACACAATAGAAACACACACACACACACACACACACACACACACACACACACACACACACACACACACACACACACACACACACACAGTCAAACACGTGTGGCTGCCCAGCACATACAGAAAGGACAGACAATATGGAGGGAAGCATGCTCTTAGTAAAGAGGCATATACAGTCTAACTGCGGTCAGTGCAAGGTTTGGTCAGTTCGGTGAGACATAAGCACTGGGAAAACAAAAATAAGAATAGAAGTGTGTTGATGACTGATGAGTATAGACATATGAGGGAGAGGGGATGAGTATACAACAACTATACAGACATACAGAGTAGGGCAGTAAATCAGAATGTCTTATAATGGGTGATTTTAATTCTCCAGATATTGAGTTACCAACTTGTGGTCGGTAACTCATGCACTAGCAAGACTTAAGGTTTTATTGGATGACTGTTTAATACAACAACATATTACAAAGGCAACAAGAGAAAGCAATACAGGTAACCCTCGTATAACATAGTAGTTAGGTTCCTATAAAATGTTGTGTTGTGCAAAACCGTGTTATATGGGACGAAGAAAAAGTATAAAAAGGGAGTTACGTTCCAAAAGCTAACAAAAATACACTATTTCGTTAACAAAATGTTAACAAAACTACCAAAAATACACCATTCTAGATTTTGTGTATCTTCTACTCTCTTTAAAAAATCAGTAATCTGGGTTTGTTTGCTTTTGCTTGATAAATCTTAGTGAATTTCATCGTATGAAACTAAGCATTTTTGAAGCTCCCTTTTGAACTTTGGGCTCCTTTCATTCAAAAATCTGCATTCAAAAAATAGGATTCTAATTGCTCGGCTAGCTTTGTGCCTTCCTGTATGCTTTTTAGTGTAAAATTTGAAAGTTTAGCATTTTCATCTGCGCTATCATCATCTGAATTGATTTGGTTTTACCTCCAACGCCATTTCTAAATCTGCTTTGCCAGCCTCTTTTTCTACCAGTAATTTTTGAATGTCTTCAGTAATCAGTAAATGTCAGTATTTTTTTAGTAGCATAGGCAACTAAGGCCATGTTACTCTGTGTAAATTGTCTATAAATTGCATGTGTCGTGAGATCGATTTTCTGTTTTGCTGGATGAGAAACCCGAGATTCTGGGGGGGGGGACCATGCTACCCTCACCTGAGCCCGACTAACTCAGTCACGTTGCAAAAAAGACCCATAAAAATTCCTCCCGTCATCGACAGGATTCAAACTCAGGTCTTTCCACCTAGTGTGGGGAGAAGGGCAATTCTATCAATTGTGCTACCCACGAGGGCTTCAGCAGTCATATCATCAAAACCTTCCCCTCCTAAGACGTAGCAAGTTCTACTATTGCACCAATTCCGTTTTCTGCTGGTTCAGCCATATTTCCTGAATGAACTGACTCAGGCCATACATTTTTCCACATGCATTTAATAATGACGGTTTTACTTCTTTCAGCAATAAAGCTATGATTCTGATAGTCCACAATTGAGAAATGTTTCCATGCCTCCATTACTTCAATAGATTCGGAATCATTTTTTTCCAAAATCCATTGTAACGATTTTCTGGTGTAATAAGTTTTAAAGGTGGATATAATTCCTTGATCTAATGGCTGAATGAAAGAAGTTGTATTAACCTAGTATGACTTTGGTGGTAGGAACATAACTGCAATGTTTGGATGACTTAAATCTTTTGTATGGCCTGGTGTGCTATCCAATAGTAATAAAACTTTGAAATCTAGATTTTTCCAAAAGTTCAAAGCACAGAACGTAACATGGAGATTTCCCAACAAAATAAAATACGGGGATTTCTCAATCTTTTTTTTTTTTTTTTGACTAGTGAGTCAAAGCAGGGATTCGAAAAGAGTGGAAATGTTGAAAAATTACATCTAACATAATAGCAGGGTTTCCCCCCCCCCCGACACACAAAAGCTCAAAACTACCCTGTTACGCAAGATTTACTGAAATTCTCTAACTGTGTTATATAAGTACCATGTTGTGCGAGGATTGCCGCAATTTATCAATCGTGTTAGAGCGAAACCATGTTGAAGAAGTTCCGGTTATACAAAGGTTGCCTGTACTCTTCATTGATTTAATTATCAGAAATGATCCTATATGCATTAAGAATCTGAAGATAAAAGAAACACTAGGTGGCAGCAATCATTGTGTATTGATGTGAGATTTACTTAAAGATGTAACTACCAAAGGATAAAGGGAAGAGATTCTGCTTCCATAAAGTTGACTACAGTGGTCTCAGACAGTTTGTAAATTCTACACACTGAGACTAGATGATGATGTTGCCAACGGCAAATTCTAAATGGGATGCATTGAGGAAAGTAATGGTAGAATCTATAGTCCTTTTATACCAACTAAGAAATGCAATTTAAGGCTTAGACTTAAACAGATGTCAGATGAACTAATGAATCTGTGGAAAAGAATAAAATGCATGGGATGTAAATTATTATAATATTAGGTATATAAATTATTATGTGATACATAAGCCGGCATGCGATATAAACTTGTCTGAGAGGATGATACATAGGGAGTTAGGCAAGCTAAGGCAGATTACAAAAATACTTGGACAAAGAATGCAAAAGTAAACATCAAAGACTTTATTTATGTAAATTCTAGGAGGGGGATGAATCACATTGGTTACATATGGTTGTTGTTGTTGTTATTTTTAGGAGCATTAGCAACTAAGGCCATATTGCTCCGGGGATATGCGGTGGTCATTCCCTGACCTTTCCGCATCCTCCGTATTTGGTCACGGGCTCGAACCCCGGGCTAATCAAGAAGCGTGTGCTACACACTGCTGCTCCTGCCCACCTGGCTATGGAGACACCCTGGTCACATATGAAGGATTTAACAGTTGATGATCTTGCTCAGGGTGTTGATAAATTGAAGGGGTATTTTGCTACCACATTCACACATGAGGAATTTTTTAGTAATGAGAATGCGAGAAATGTATCAAATGTATCAAATAACAGGGAGCTGAATGATTTTATTATTCAGCTTCCTCAGTTATCAAACTGAGAAAAGGTAGAAGATAAATTGTTTAAGCTGAACATAAAAAGGCACTAGTGGATAGGATCTATCCAATTATATTAAGGGAGGCAACAAAGGTGATAAGCAAACCCTTAGGCATAATTATGACAGCATCTTTGGATTCAGGGGAAGGTCTGTGTACTGCAGTTGTGCAAACATATCTCCAGTTTACTAACAGTTTATCAAAGTGTGACATAATTAATTACAGACATGTTAGCTTAACTTCTGTTCCAGGGAATATAATGGAGTCAATGGTTAAAGAAGTGCTGTTATACAGCAGACACAGCAAGGAACTAGATGCAAAATATCATTTTGCATCCAGTTCCTGCTTCAGTTTTCCTAGAGTTCAGGAAAACTTCTGTGCACATAAAATGCTGCTATAGAAATTGGAATAATGTGGCAATAAGGGTTACAGCTATGGATAAAAGGATGGTCAAGTGGGAGAAGACAGTGAGTAGTTATCATTGGGTACTGCTCCTCTTGGACTAATATCATTAGTGGACTCCATTATATTATTATATTATCTTATACTCCACTATATTATTAGTGGCGTCCCCAGAGTTCAGGGCTGGGCCCGTTGTTTCCTATATTTATTAATGATATTGAAGAATGTATATGGGGTTTAATGTCTAAGTTTGCAGATGATACAAGGATAGGCAGGATGGCTACTGATAGTGGTCAAAGTATGCTACTGCAATAAGATCTAAAAATAAGCAGATTACCTAAGAAATGGCAACTGAAGTTTACCATTGCAAATGCAAAATACTTCATGTGGATAGCAGTAATCGCAGATTACTGCAGCAACTGAGTAGTACTACACTCGGGAAATGAAAAATACCTGAGGGTAACTATGCATTCAAATATAAAGTTCTCTTAGCAGTAGACACAGGCTGCCAGGGGAGCTCATGGGGTTTTGTCAATGATAAACAAGAATTTTGCCAACAGGGATAAGGAAGTGATTATCTCATTGTATAAGGCAATGGTTAGGCTGCATCTAACATACCACATGTGGATCTGGAGGCCTCATTTTTGAAAGGATGTGGATCTGTGGAATGGTCCAAGAAGAACAACAAGATTGGTGTGGAGAACAAAAGAGCAATCATACCAAAAAAGGCTTCAGTTCTACAAATTGCAGCATATGGAGGTGCTTAACCTTAGAGATGATCGATGCTGATTGAGATGTTTAAGTCTGAATGAATTGAGCATGCTCAATGCTAAGAGCATCCTTCCTCTTGCTCCGACTATACACAAGGGGACATAAATTCAAATCGAGGAATGTTGGTTGGAGGATAGATGTGCAGAAGTTTGCCTTCAGCCAGTTGGCCATTGACTGATGGAACAAACTTCCATCTGTCATTCTGGTAGTGGGTAGTTTGAAGGAATTCAAGGAAGAACTAGACAAGTGTATTAGAGGGGATGGCCAGGTGATATGGGAAATTTTTTTTTTCTTTTTTTTCTGGTGATTTGCCACTACTAAGTAGTTTATGTCTTGTCCATGTGATGATTTTTGCCATGTGAAATATTATCTATTAAGTATTAGTTGCTTGTACTCTCTATAATGGTCTAATAGGCTATGACTTTCTGGGGTTGTATGAATCTGACCACAGCATCCACCAGATCATTAACCCTGATCTCATTTGACATCCACTTCTGCTAGGATCCAACAGAAGTGGATGTTGAATGTAGATTCAAAAAAAGAAAATATAACTTCTGCTGAAACCTGGACAGGACTGGATGAGAATTATAACTCATCATTGAGAGAGCCTCTAATGCACTTAAAGAATCTATGTCCCATACACCTTTGATAATTATTAGTTTTAATATGGTCTAAGTCTAGCTCTATAGCATACATGTTTGCTGTGTATATACTGCACCCATGGGAATTCTTCTCAAATACCAAGCTATCTGGGAAGACTGCTATGGATCCAGCAGATGAGCCTCTCACTTTGAGCTATCAGTGAATATAGGCACAAAATCGGAGTAAATAGCTTTGATGGGCAGCATACAGTTTGTAGGTAGACAGAAAGAGAAGTGGTGGCCTTTACCCCTTATTAATGGAGAGAGAGCATGATGGCCAGATGGAAGTAGTTGCCTTGGTGACTGAGCATCATTTTCTACTGAAATGCTAAGCTATTTGAGCAGCTCTAGGACATGAACACTACAAAGACAGTTGGCAGTTTGAGAAGTATTATAGAGATTTTCTCACTGTGGCTGAATTATGAATGTCACTGTGGGATGGTCTCTTGGGAATTTTATTTTAAAAATGTATTTTAGTGATAACTTCTTTAATCAAAGCACCAGATTGAATTGGATTCAGCCATCAAAGTATGCTGTTTCTGGCAGATGTGTACACCTGGAACCCATAATCTAATTTATGACAAGTGCACAATTCAGGTCAAGTAAAGGTAAAGTGCAGCGAACTGCTCCCCAATTATTATATGAAATATGAATTTTTGAGATTTAAACCTCTTGTGCCCTTCATCCATAGTTGAGAGATACATTGTAGGAATGTCAACTTATTATTTCATTATACAACCCCCCCCTAGAATTTTGCCTTGAGTGCTACTGAAATGATATTCTATCCAAGATTTTGTTCTTGTTCAGGGTGAAGGTTCTGTTTGCAACTAAAAGTGTATACAAACAGTCTTCTGAGACAAGACTATTAACCCTATGCCCAGGAGGTGAGATGGTCAATGGCATACCCAAAAGGTATGGTAGATAAAGAGACATTAGAAAAAGTAATAAGCTTCATTACACTAAAATATTATCTTTCAGATTTTTATGATCCTGAAATAATTCCTATTGCATGTAAGTTTCAGGACAACATATAGGTTACTTGGAATAACTATTTTCGAGGAATTTGTAAGTTTTCAAATATTAGTATTTCCTATTTTGATTTTATCATCAAACATTACAGTAAGATTATTGTTGAAAATGAAATCAAGCTAAATATGTAAAAAATAAAATAATAAAATTAAATAAACTATAAAAAAACCATAAAAATATAAAATTAGTCATTTTTTTTTTTATTTATAAGCTCAAATCATCAACACTTATATATGTATTTTTGATTCAATTTTATCTTCTGGATCTCAATTTTATCTTCTGGATAAAATTTCTTCCATTTTATCATGTGTGCTTAAGAAATGGAATTTCTTCCATTTCATAAGCCCACATTATCTCAAACAAGGTTCAAGATGATGTGAAAAGTCATGCTTTCCTATGCCAATTTTAAATATAAAAACTGTTACTATTATTTATAAATGCTATTAATAGGAATTTGAAACTCCACCACATCCCTGTGGAGTTTCAAAATAATCTCCACATATACAGACATGATTTGCTTATTCTGCATTGAAATACCCTTCAAAATGTATATATGCATTTATACTTCCCAGAGTCCACACAGGAAATTCCAACATATATATTTGCACTCACAAAAAGCTTAATATCCTGATTTATGAACAACTGAGCTTAATCAACAGAGCTATGAACTCTTTCTCAGCATTAGCATTAGCAAAGGCACATGATGCAAGAAAGCAAGCTTATATAGCATCAGCAAAAAAAAAAAAAAAAAAAAAAACCCTTATTTCACCCATCCACTCGCTCCAAATGTTTGTCATGTTCTGCCTTGAATCTATTTAAGCTATCAACTTCTACGACAGATGGAAGTCTGTTCCACAAATCAACCACCCGCTGGTTAAAGGCAAACTTCCGCACATCTATCCTACAACCGTCTTTCCTCAATTTGAATTCCAGATACTGCACCACATAAAATGTTAGACAGGGATGCGCGTGCTTCCCTGTCTAACATTTGATGTTCCACTGTAATGTTTTTTTGTATATTAATGAATATTGTAAATTTGTTAATAGTTTAGTATTTTGTAAATATTTTAAATATTTGTATAGTTTGCAAATATTTCAGTTAAAAATTTTAGTCCTGCTTCGGATGCAACAATATTCCTCATGCATTATGGAACCCGAAGCAAAAGACCTTTTCCTAAGTGACCTATGTAATTATTTGCCTATGCAGGTAAATAATTATATAGTGATATTTATTCGACCTTGAGAATGCCACGCACTACAAATGCACAGGTCACTTCCTGATTAGATATCGATCATTGCGTTTTGACAGGTGTGTCTTTTACATAGAAAAGATTTGGCTTACTCTATATACCTCTAAATTTTACATAGAAAAGCGTGCGCAAGTAAGCAGGGGGTGAAGCCCCCTAGTTAAAATTAATAAATATTAGTTATGGAATTAAGGAAAAAGCAAACAAAAACAAAGATAAAAATGCATACTTTAACTATAGTTTTGTTCTATTAACAATTTAAAAAAAAAAAAGAATTTAAAACACTTCAACTTTTTTTTAAATGTATAACCCTATAACCCTTTTAGGTTATAAAGCCTAAATTACATTTTTAATTTAGCTATATACCATTTTTAAAAAATAGTTTATACAATTAAAAAAGTGCCAAAATTTCTTCAAACAGGGTTTGAAAATTTTGACACTTTTAGCATTAGCATTAGTAGAGACATACAATGCAAGAAAGCAAGCTTATGCAGCATCACACAAAAAAAAAAAAAAAAAAAACACTCCCATTTCACCCCTCCATTTGTTCCAAATGCCTGTCCAGCTCGGCCTTAAATTTATTTAGGCTATCAACTTCCACAACAAAAGATGGAAGCCTGGTCCACCAATAACTATCCGCTGGCTAAAGGCAAATTTCCGCACATCTGTTCTACAACTGTTTTTCCTCAATTTCAATCTGTGACCCTCAGTTTCTTAATCTGAGCAAGAGGAAGAATCCCATCAGCATTTAGCTTGCTCAACTCATTCAACGCATTATGCACCTCAATCAGAGCACCTCGCAGGTGCCTACTCTCCAGGAGCTACAATTTGCAGAATTTAAGTCTTTCTTCGTAAGAGCACCCCTTTGTTCCCCTCACCGATCTGGTTGACCGTCTTTGTACTCGTTCTAGCAACTCTACATTCTTCCTAAAATTAGGCCACCAGACCTATACACAGTACTCTAGGTGTGGCCTGACCATTGCCTTGTATAATGGGATAATTACATCCCTGTCCCTGATAGCAAAATTCCTATATATCATTGACAAGACTCCATGACCTGCCTTGGCAGCCCATCTGCACTGTTCAGTGAACTTCATATTTGACTGCACAATTACACCCAGGACTTATTTCACTTTCCACTTTCCACTACCCAGAGTGTAGTACCACACAGTTGGTAGGTTTCTCTTCAGTTATTGCTACCCATATGCAGTAGTTCAGTTGCCACTTCTCAGCCCGTTTTCCCAATTTATCTAGATCCAATTGGAGTAGCATACTGTCTTTACTGTCGGTAACAACCCTGCCAATCTTTGTATCATCTGCAAACTTGGACATTAAACCTGATATACCTTCATCAATATCATTGATAAATATACAATGGGCCCCAAACCGAACCCCAGGGAACTCCACTAATAACATTTGTCCATGAAGAGCAGTGTCCATTGATTACCACTCTCTGTCGTCTCCCACTCAACCATCCCTTTATCCATTGTAGCAACTTACCATTAATGCGATACCTCTCCAATTTGTACAGCAGTCTTCCATGTGTAACAGTATCAAAAGCTTTCCTGAAATCCAAATATATGATATCAAAATTATTTTTGGAATTCAGTTCCTTTGTGACCACATCATAATATCCAATCAAATTGGTCAGACAATACCTCCCTTTAATAAACACATGCTGTGTCTTAACTATTACTGCAGTCTTGTCTAGATGATCCTGCAATGCTTCTTTAACCACTGATTCCATTATTTTCCCGGGAACACAAGTTAAACTAACAGGTCTATAGTTACTTGTGTTGCCTTTTGAACCCCCTTTTGCGAATCTGTGATACATTTGCACACATCCAGTCCATGGGGACCTTCCCATGGACTGGAGGTGTGCAAATGAACTGTTGACCTTTGAACGCTTGCTTCCTTTGCTGCCTCCTTTGATATAACTGGGTCGATCCCGTCCACCCCAGGTGTCTTCCTTATGTTTAACTTCAACAATTTCTCCTCCATTTTGCTCTCAGTTATTACAAAATCACTTAGCTCTCTGTTCGAGTTTGTTGAAGTTCTGGCACTCCCCTCATTGAATAACTCTTCATATGTGAATGTAGATGCAAAATACTCATTCAGTTTATCAGCTACCTGAGCATGATCATCAATAGTCAACCCATGTATGTTAAGTGGTCCAATCTGATTGATCCCTTTCCTTCTAGAGTTTACAGAAGCAAAGTTTGCTGTTTTTCTTTGCATCCTTTGCCAAGGGTTTCTCGTAATCTGCCTTCGCCTGCCTAACCTCCTTTGTGACTTGATTACAGACTAGTTTATATCTGCAATAGGCTTCTGTGTCATCTGATACTTTATATGCATCCCATATATTTTTCTTCTCTGCCATGAGCCCTCATTAGTTCATCTGACATCCATTTAGGCCTAAACCTTGAACAGTATTTCTTAGCTGGAATGAAAAGCCTAGTAGCCTTCAAAATTAAGTCCCTGAAGGCTTTCCATTTAGAATTCAAGAATTCTAAATAACATCATCAGTTGATCCCACTATACAGAATTTAAAAACTGTCTAATATCCCAGTAACCTTTACAAAAGCAATAGCCCTTCCCTTTAGCCTTGATGGTAGTTACATCTTTAAATAATTCCCACATCAGTACATTGTGATCACTGTCACCCATTGGTTCTTTTATCTGCAAATTCTTAATGGATGAATAATCATTACTGATAATCAGATCAAGAGTATTACTCCCTCTGGCTGCCTCTCGAACATGTTGCTGTAGAAAACAGTTATTCAATAAATACACAAAAGTCTTGCTAGTGTGTGAGCAGCCAATCCACAATTTCCAGTCGATATCTGGAAAGTTAAAATCCCCCATTAAAAGACATTCTGAATTACTGGCCCATTCTATTTCTCTGCACAACTGTTCATTGTAGTCATCAGAGTCGTTAGGCCTATAACATACTCCTACACTCATTTTACCTTTCCCAGCGTTTATGTCACATCAAACAGACTCAACATTGCACAGTCCACCCATGTAATCCATGAAAACAGTTATTCAATAAATACACAAAAGTCTTGCTAGTGTGTGAGCAGCCAATCCACAATTTCCAGTCGATATCTGGAAAGTTAAAATCCCCCATTAAAAGACATTCTGAATTACTGGCCCATTCTATTTCTCTGCACAACTGTTCATTGTAGTCATCAGAGTCATTAGGCCTATAACATACTCCTACACTCATTTTACCTTTCCCAGCGTTTATGTCACATCAAACAGACTCAACATTGCACAGTCCACCCATGTAACCTGGATACACTTCCTTAGATTTTATGTGTTTCTTAACTAACAGCATAACCCCATTTCCCTTCCTACCCTGTCTGTCCTTTCTGTACACCCCAAATTCTAATTCTGCACTGCTTATATCTGTGTGACACCATGTCTCTGATATCCCGACAATATCTGCCTTTGATGTCTTGATCAGCACTTCAAATTCATCAATTTTATTTACTATACTTCTAGCATTAGTGTACATACAAGTATACATGCAATTGTTCTTACTCTTAGTTACCCTAACACAGCTCATGTATTTACTTGTTCCACGATGACTCCCAGCAGCTCTTGAAGTCCCCAGCAACTTGCTCTCTAGGCTGCTGCTTTATGATAGAAGCAATGCAAGAATCACTTTCACCTCTGCCTGCGGCTACTGTTAATCTTTTAGTCTGTGTATCCCCCCCCCAATCTAGAGTTTTCCAACCCACCTAACACTGCCTTGATAGCATCAGCAAATATTCTTGCACCCTTTCTATTTAAGTGCATGCCATCCCTGTAAAAGCAGTCTCTCCTGTTAGCAAGCGCATACCACACTGAAAAAAATTCTACCCCGTGAGCCTTGCACAATCTCTCTCCAGGGTCAAATTGATTGACAAGGCTCTCATCACATATTCCCTCCTATCGTGTCTGGGCAGAATTACAGACACTTTCAAATTTAACCCTAACTTGCAACTTTTTTACAGCAGTGACCTGTACTTGTTAAGTAAATCTGCAGGTCTCTTACTCTTAAGGTCATTAGTGCCAACGGGTACAACAATATCACCTTTCTATTGTTGTATTGTTGTATATAGCATGAATATAACCTATGGGCTATGTTCATGCTATATACAACTCGAAAAGTTCTTCCTATTCTAACAGAAAGATTTTCAAAATTCCAGCCAGTGATAGGAATTGAATGCAAATTGTTTGTGTGGGGGTGTACTGGTATTTCTGGTGCAAGAGCTACTTAAAGCCATAATACAGTAAACCCCCGCTATTCGCAGGGGTTACGTTCCTGAGAAATGTCGCGAATACCAAAAACGCGAATACTGAGTTATGGCTCCCACAGTAATAAAGGGGTTCCGTTCCAAAGTATGAAATATATAAGAAAAACTAGTCTAAAATTTTGTCTATGTATGTATTATATGTACCTTCATAATATGACTATGTACATAGACAGTATATAGTGAAATGCAAGCATATGGCATCGAAATGAAAATAAGAAACAATTTAATATTAAATGTAATATGACTTTGCTAGTAAAAAAACTTATCCCGCCAGTGCTATCACCAGTTTCGCTAACATGTTGATAAAGGAGTTTTGCCTTTTCACGAATGATGAGTGAACTTAACGGAATTTTATTTTGAGTTCGGTTTTCTATCCAGAGATTTAAAGCTTTTTCCATTTTTTCTAATTTAACATCACGAGCTACAGAGCAAATTTTTGAAGCAATTAGCGTTTTCACGGACACTACGGCAGATTTTTTGATTGACTCATTGATTTTATAATGTTTTGCCACTGAGGAGACACTTTCACCATTAGAAATTTTATCTAATAACTCAATTTTATTCGCTAATGTCATCACCTTCTTTGATATTTTCACATTTCTCTTTTTATTCGTAGCCATATTTTTGTAGGGGTTAGAAAGAACTTGTCCACAATAAAGTCACTTTCTTCCGTTAACACACTCGAAAAAGTCTGTTTTACACTGCAAAACGGTAGATTTATCATTTTTGTAAGCATATCAATTTATAAATTGATAAATATATTCTATTTATAAGCATATAAATTAAAAGCAAACGACAAAACCTTCCATGACAAGCGCATAACACATACTGAACAAGGATTATCGAGAAACATCCACGCTCGCGATTTTGTCACCCCTCTCCCCACACCCACTGAGCGCTGTTTTGACCGGGAAAGATAATTTTAGCCACGCCCATGTTTTTTTATGGCGGAAAATATTCACGGCGCTTTAAAATTCACATTTTTTTAGGTTTCATTTTATATTAAATCGGCGATCGCGAATACGCGAAACCGCGAATAGCAGGGGTTTACTGTACACCTATTGTGAGAAGCTAGTTGTGATGCATAGACTGCAGAAGAGCATTTCCTGTGAGAAGAAAACAATGGGTTAACCAACCATGAAAAATTCATGCTCTGGATAGGATGACTTCTTCCTTTGTTGTTTACACTGAAACTGGTAACCCATAACTGTGGTTTGGATTTTATTTGAGGAGCTTGTTATATGGTTGAGCTTGCAACAGAAGCATCCAGTGTTTCTTAAATACACTTCTTATATTAGATCTGTAGTCAATATATGAAACGTAATAATCTGCTCTTTCATTTCCTGATATCCCAGTTTGGCCTGGGATCCAGCAAAATATGACTACTTGCTGGTGATCATGGATATGCATTAGGTGAGTTTTTATGGTTTTAATTAAAGGATGCATTGGTGAAGAGGAACTTTGCAAGTCTAAAAGTGCACTCTACGAGTCTGTATATATTACTCTTTTTTGGATGGATAGTTGGACAATATTTTCTAGGGCAAGCCTGATGGTGCATAATTCTGCTGCATTCAGTAGGAAGTGAAACAGAGATGGTATTATAGGGAAAGATGCTGCAACACCGACTCCACTAATAGACTTTGATCCATCAGTGTATATTTTTGTAAAATGTAGGTATTTTGTATGTGAGCACTATGCAGTTGTTGTATGAGGGGCGTTCAATAAATTATCTACCTAAGATACTTCTCCTAGTTATATTTCAATGATTCATCATGTTCCTACATATCTCAACTTGAATCATACTAATTTGGGTCTCACTATGTTTTAAGTTGTGCTGCTGTAACAAAAAGAAAGAAAACACCTATATCAAATTATGGATTTGCTGAAATTGGAGCATCATTCAGTCATTAAGTTTCTCACCAAAGAAGGAAATGGGCCAAAGGCCATTCATGAAAGGATGATGGCAGTTTACACCAGAAATGCACCTTCAGAATACCAGGTGAAATTCTGGTCAAAACAATTCAAATGGGATAGAGTCCATTAAAGGTGTTCCAAATCTCTGGGGAATGTAACATATCTGAGAGAACGGTTATAACCATCCTCCACGAACATTTGGGGATGACTGAGGTCAGTGCAAGGTGGATCCCCAGATTTCTGACCCTTGTGCAGAAGCAATTCAGAGTGTGGCATTGTGAGGAGAATTTAGAGCTTTATGGAAGGGATTCTAAAACTTTCATCTCCAGAATTGTTATGGGTGATGAAACATGGGTTCATTGCTCGGATCCTGAGACCAAGCAAGAATCAATGCAATGGAAGCACAAGGGTTCTTCCCCCACCCAAAAATTTCGGACACAGCCTTCAGCTGGCAATTTTTATGGCTACCATTTTTTGGGATGCTGAGGGAATTTTGTACAACCACTATTTGGAACACAAACAGACAGTCACAGGGTAGTCATATGCATCCATACTGTACAACTTAAAGGATGTCATAAAGGAAAAATGCCACGGATAACTTTCCAGAGGCATAGTGGTGCTTCAGGACAATGCACAATGTCACATGCTGTTGCAGCTGCTGCTGCTTTGAGAGACTGTGACTTTACAGAACTTACCCAGCCATCTTACAGTCCAGCCCAGGTCCCCATTGACTATTTCTTGTTTCAACATCTCAAGAAAAACTTACGTAGATGGTGCTTTGCTGAGGATAATGAACTAAAGTCTGCTGTTTCTACATGGTTCTTTGATGGACAGGACAATGAATTTTATTTGTCTGGTATTTCCTCATTGCCAACAAAATGGTACAAGTGTATTGAAGTTCAGGGTAATTATCCTAAAAAATAAAACCAGATTTTTGCCTCTATCTCATTTCCTTCATAAGTAGGTAGATAATTTATTGATTGCCCCTCGTATGTTGATATTTGCAAGGGAATCTTTTATCCAGTTTAGGAAATAACTGTCACAAGATGGTTTAATAGAAGACCATGGAGGATCTGAACTGTTTGGATCTTGGAGGGCTTTGTCAAGGTGTATATTCCTCTAAGTTTGTGATAATGCCTACAATCTGATATGAGTAGGCGAGCTGCCCTGGGTTTATTTCTACGGTACATTGTGAACTGAGGATCATTATGTATCAGTCTTATGGGATGGGTAGGTAGACTTCAAATTTTGGCTGCATAGTTCAGAAGTAATATCTTTTTCCTGCAGATGAGGGGAGTTCATGGGCTTCGATTTTAAGCCTTTGTACTGGCAATGTTACATAAGTGCCTATAGCAATCCCAAGGGCAGAAGGTTGAATAGGGGCAAGCTATGCAAGCAGGCTTTCCCTAGCTGAAACATACATCGGGTTGCCATAATCAAGGTTAGATCTGATTAGGGCTCTATACAAGTGAAGTAAGGTGTAACAATCTGCACCCCATGATTTAGAAGAGATAACTCTTAGCAAGTTCATTATTTTCTGGCAAGCATCCACATCTGTGGACTGCTTGCCAGGAAATATCGTATTATCAAAAATTAGACCAAGGAGACGAATGCTGTTCACAACTGTGATAAGATCAAAAAAGAGAATGGGCCTGTGGCACTGGTTTCGGGGTAACAAACACCTTCCTCAGCTAAGTACATATAAACAGAAATGTAAACATAATATAAAACATTAGGAATGGAATAAACTAAATAAGCAGTGCATGCTCAGATTGCTGGGACAGCGTGCACACGAACGTGAGCGTGTTCAATCACTTACTATGTCAGATAAGGTTATTGTTGTTGGTACCTGGTCGCGTATATGGGATGACTGCCAGAGTTTATCATGCTTTAAAACTACAGACTCCAAAATTGGGCGTAGTCTTGTACCTCTACTGCAATTTAAAACTTTGTGACAGCTAAATATGTTTAGGGACTCTAACCATAGGCAGTGATAGTAGTGCCGAGATTTGGTCGATCACCTCGCTGTCGTGGCTGGTCATGTTGAGTTGACCAGAAATGCTCTGCAATTGCAGAGTCACCTAGGCGGATGGACCTATTCATGTTCTGCGAGGTGGTCCTGAAGTTGTCGGAGCTTTCCCCCAAACAGCGGCTGTCACAATCGTGGCAAGTGATCCGGTATACAATACTGCTGCGTAAGAGAGGAGCAATGGGTGTTTTTACTCTCGACACCATAGATCGCAAATTTCTACCAGGAAGTTGTAAGCACTTTACATAGTACTCGCATAAAATCGTAGAAATCTAGTCTGAGGTGCCCAGGTACAATGGGATATAAGCAGTAGATACTGTTCCACTGTCATGAGGGGACAAGAGCCTTGGGCGAGTTGCAAGATCTTGTGCTTGTAGTGAGCACTTGTCAACACACTGGCTGGGTAGCCACAGTTGGTGATGTCAGCTTTTACCCTAGAAACATCGGTGTGACTGGCTTCTTGAGCTGGAATGACTCCAAGCTCGAGAGTCATTCCAGCACGTGCAGTGCTGTTCAGGTGATAAGGGGCATGTGCTGACCTGTAGTTTGCAAATTGCCTGCAGCACATAGGTTTCCGGTATACCAAGGTTTCCAGATGAAGGCCCTCCCGTCTCACTAAGATATCCAGGAAAGAAAGGCTCTTGTTCGCTTCTAATTTTAAAGTGAACTTCCAATCTTTATGGCATTAAGGACATGTACAGCAGTCTTCCATGTGCAACAGTTTTCTTGAAATTCAAGTATCTGATATCAAAATTATATTTTGCATCCAGTTCCTTTGTGACCACATCATAGTATCCAATCAAATTGGTCAGACAAGACTTCCCCTTAACAAACCCATGCTGTGTCTGAACTATTACTGCAGTCTTCTCTAGGTGATCCTGTATCACCTCTTTAACCAGTGACTCCATTATTTTCCCGGGAACAGAAGTTAAACTAAGAGGTCTATAATTATTTGTGTCACCCTTTGCACCCCCCCCTTTGTGAATTGGGGATACATTTACACATCTCCAGTCCATGATTCCATTTAAGTATAATTTAATTAATAATGAAATTTAATAAGATTAATAAATTTTACTGTTAAATTGATAATACTATACTAATTAACAGATTTCTAATATGGTGCTACGTATTTCACTATTTAGTTTTACGTTAAACCTTACACTATGAAGTTCGGGATTTATGTTTCGCTATTCCGTATCATATAATAATGACGGCAAGTTATGAATGGTTAGGTCTACAGACACTAAGTGTAAACTTTCAAAATCGCTATCTAAATCCAAATAAACCAAGGAGCTTGACTAGGACTATATAGCTACTTATAGAACGCAATTTAGTATAACAATTAAGTCAATAAACTGACTAAATATATATAAAAATTAAGCATTCATCAGTGCTGCAAAAATCTTGGCCAGCGATGGTTTAGGTTAGGGTTAGAAGGGCACACACGTTGAAGAATAGAAGCTGCCCTGAAGTGGATGTCATAGCAGTCTCTTCAGGAAGGTGGCCTAAGGATGCCTCTACACCCATGGAAATTTGTGTGATGGGTGATCTTGACGGTGAAACGGCAAACTTCATGCTAGAAGCAAGTGTTAGTAGCAAACAATTGTCCATTGTTTGCTACTAAGATTCAGGGCAAAATTAGCGTTGTCTGCAGGATGCATATGCATTCTTGAAGAGTGAATCTCCCTGACTAGACTAAGGAACTTACATTGCTAGCAGCAGCGGTCAGTGTCAGTTACATGGATGGCCTGGCAAAAAAGGGTGTGAATCAGGTTTGAAAAAGCTAAAGGAGAGATCAAACCTCTTAGTTAGCATTAGCAAAGGCACATGATGCAAGAAAGCAAGCTTATATAGCATCAGCCAAAAAAAAAAAAAAAAAAAACATTTATTTCACCCATCCACTCACTGCAAATGTTTGTCAAGTTCTGCCTCGAATCTATTTAAGCTATCAACTTCTACAATGACAGATGGAAGTTTGTTCCAGTGATCTACCATCCGTTGGCTAAAGGCAAACTTCTGCACATCTATCCTACAACCGTCTTTCCTCAATTTGAATTTATGCCCTCTCAGGCGATTATTCTGAACAAGAGGAAGAATCCCATCAGCATTGAACATGCTCAAACCATTCAAGGCTTTATATACCTCAATCAGATCACCTCGCAGGTGCCTAGTCTCCAGACACTGTAATTTGCAAAACTTAAGCCTTCCTTCGTAAGAGCAGCCCTTTGTTCCATTCACTAATCTTGTTGCCCTTCTCTGTACTCGTTCCAACAGCTCTACCGCCTGTATACAGTACTCAAGGTGTGGTCTGACCATTGCCTTATACAAGGGGATAATCACCTCCTTATCCCTGCTAGAAGGGATAAGGAGGTGATTATCCCCTTGTGTAAGGCAATGGTTCTTGAAACAAAGTTCCTGAAAGAGTCTGGATTTATTGATCTTATCCCTCTGTACCTCGAGGTGTAGGTTACCAATGCATACAGTCAGTCCTCGTATAACACGTGTTTACACTACACGAATTCGATCATACATGATTTTTAAATAGGGGAACGATATCTTATATAACACGAACCGAATTCACTTATGAACGATTCGCCTTCGTGTTTACAAGAAATGGTAGTCGAACGCAGAATCACCTCAACCGAACGCAACACGATAGGAATGAAGAGAAGATTTTGAAAATGTATTTGTGGTTTTTATATCAGTGAAGGGGAAACACATTTCACCATAATAACGTAAAAAACAACACAATTCCAGCTATCGGTATAATCGCAAATGCAATTAGATCGAGTTTACTACCAGTTAGTAACTGATTCCACTAGCAGAAACGCAACTGGAAATTGTTTTTATAGTTTTATGGTAGTAACCCCTAGAAATGTGCTTTAGTAAAATATGAGGTGTTAATAGTGTATCTCTGCCTTTACGGTGTTGTTTATTCAGTTGCTACACGCGCGCAGCATTGTTTATGTGTATCAAGCGTGCCTCCTCGTTTTGTAATTGTGCTTTATTCCCTAAAGATGAGTAAAATACTTAAAAGGTGTGAAAAGGAAGAGTCCTGGTGAAGACACTACAAATTCAGAGAGAAAAACAAAAGCAATATCGATAAACAGAGGCGGACTGGATCAAAAATTCTTACCCGGGAAAATTATAGTGGCCTCATACTATGGTTTATGGCCAAAATCACACCGGCCTCCAGCCCACCGGGGTTTCCCCGGTAAGGCTTATGGCCAGTCTGCCTCTGTCGATAGAGAAAAAATATGAAATTGTGAAACTCTTTGAGCGAAATAAAAGACCATGTGATATTGCACATGCTACAGGCCTAAATGAGGCAACGCCGAGAATTAAAAAGAATGCAGAGAAAATGAAAACAACTTTAATAGCAGGAACAACTCAAAAGCGTAATTAAAATCCATTAGATTAAGACACAAAGAACTGGAAGAGATGGAACGGCTGTCATCTGTTTGGATAGAAAATCAAAAAAAAACAAGCTTTCTTACGATAGAAGCAAAAGCATTAGCAATATTTTATTACGTAATAGTCGTAATAAAATACGTAAGTATTTTATTCGTAAAAAATACTTACGTATTTTTATTATTTTATTTTTTATTATTTATTATATTATAATAAAATATAATATAATAATAATAATAAATATTATAAAAACTTATAATATTATTTTTATTACGTATTTTAATCGTTATAAAATACGTAAATATTTTATTACGATTATTTATTGTGTTTGGTAATGTTTTGGTTACCAATGTGTGTTCAATTTTGGATGGTCTACACCTAACCCTATTTTTCCCATAGGGCCTGTTGTTTGTATTGCACGATTTTGAATTGCACGAGGATTTCTAGGAACACAACTATTATGCTATACGAGGACTGACTGTACTTTCATGGTTTTGAGTCCGAAGTTCAAGCAGGTGCATTTTACGAGCGTGGCTGAAGGGAGCTTTATAATGGAAACCTTTAGAAACAATGCGATGTGACTTACAACTGTGTGCAAAGCGTAAATGCCGCTTGTTCCAGGCTAATGAGATGAATGACTTCTGTAGTTCCACACTAATCCTGTATGTATGTAGGCCATAGTTCTCTTTTATTTGTCAAACTAAGGCCTATGTACATACAGGATTAGTGTTGAACTATAGAAGTCCATCTCATTAGCCTGGAACAAGCAGCACTTATGCTTCGCACACAGATGCAAGTCACATCACATCATTCCTAAAGGCTTCTGTTATAAAACTCCCTTCAGCCAGGCTCATATGAAACATGCCTGCTTCAACTACGAACTCCAAACCTTGAAAGTATGAAATGGTTACCTACACCTCAACTACAGAGCGATAACATCAATAAATCCAGACTAGTGCAGGAACTAAGAGGTTTGATCTCTCCATTAGCATTTTCAAACATGATTCACCACTTTGTTGCCAGGCCAACCATATATCTGATACCGCTCTCGCCAGCAATGAAAGTTCCTTAGTCTAGTCAGGGAGATTCACTCGTTAAGAATCCTGTAGAAAACACTAATTTTGTCCTGAATCTTAGCAGCACACAATTGTCCTCCTACCAGATCAACCTCACCTCTGGCATGAAGTTTGCCATTCTACCGTCAAGATGCCCATCACACAAATTACCATGGGGTAATTTGTATCATTAGGCATCATTAATCCGCCTTCTTGAAGACACTACTAATGACATCCACTTCGGGGCAGTTTCTATTCTTCAACGTGTGTGCCCTGCTAACCCCAACCTCAACCGTTGCCAACAAGCTGCTCTTAACTTCATCAGGAAAGACAACACCATTGTCGTCCTTCCAGCCAACAAGGGACGCAACATGGTTGTATTGGATCGTTCAGAGTATCCGAACAAAGCTCTCACCCTTCTGCTCGATCCTAATGTCTACAAACCTGTATAGGACCCTCCCATCAGGGTCTTGAGACAACTAGAGTAAAAGGTGAACAAGTTGGTTTACGAGTGGTTCAAATCAGAAAATGTTTCCAGGTCCGCACATGGGCAGTTACATGCTATGGGCTGCCAGCCCCTTAATTTCATGATCTACCAAATGTGCATAAACCAGGCGTCCCTCTTAGGCCCATTGTCTCCTGTTGCAAATCACCAACTTACGAGCTGTCAAAATACGTCGCCTGTCTCCTAACACCACTGGTGGGAACAGCCCACACCGTCTCCAACGGTGAGGAGTTCCTTTGCCTATTCAAACACCTTACAGTTCCTGAAGACAAGATCATGGCATCCTTTGATGTTGTCTCTCTATTTACTTCCATACCAGTCGAACAGGCAATTGTATGTGCCAGACAGCTTTTAGAGAATGACTCCAGCCTATCAGATAAAACATCTCTATCTACAGAAGATATCTGTGGCACCCATAACCTGTGTTTATCAGGCAGTGTCGTCACATTTGGCAACTCTATCTGCAAACAAATAAACGATACGACTCGAGGTGTCCTTGTCAGCTCCATCATTGCTAATATCGCAATGAGGAAATAGAGTAATGCATATTCCTTAACCCACCGGTACAAATCATCATGTGGTACTGGTATGTAGATGATAATTTCACCATCATCCCCATGGTTGAGATATACCGCTATTAGAATATCTTAACTCCCTATTCCCCTTCATCCAGTTCACTTTAGAATTGGAAGCGAACAAGACCCTTTCTTTCCTGGATGTCTTAGTGAGATGGGTGGGCCTTCATCTGGAAACCTTGGTATACCGGAAACCAATGTACTGTGGGCAATTCGCAAACTACAGGTCAGCACATGCCCCTAGTCACCTGAACAGCACTGCACATGCTCTTCTTTTTGAGCTTGGGGTCATTCCAGCTCAGAAGAAGCCAGGCACACCGAGGTTTCTAGGGTAAAAGCTAACCTCACCAACTGTGGCTACCCAGCCCGTGTGTTGGACGAATGCTCACTACAAGCACAAGAACATGCAACTAGCTCAAGGTCTCTTCATGACAGTGAAACAGTATCTGTTGCTTATATCCCATTATACCCAAGCGCTTCAGACCAGATTTCTAAGATCTTACATGAGTACCGCAAGAAGTGCTCACAACTTTGTCTGTGCTGGAAAACAGGGTCAACTTACAACTAGGTCAATGATGGAGAAAAAGTCGTGAGTTAGAGTTAAACATGAAAGTGTCTGCAATTCTGCCCGGACATGATAGAAGGGAGTATATGTTGAGAGCCTTTGTCAATCAATTTAGCCCTGGAGAGATTGTGCAAGGCTCATGGGGTAGAAATTTTTTCAGCATGGACTGTGCTTGCTAACAAGAGAGACTGCTTCTACAGGGATGGGATACACTTAAATAGAAAAGGTGCAAGAATATTTGCTGATGCTATTGAGGCAGTGTTAGGTGGGTCGGAAAACTGCTAGATTTGGGGGGATTCACAAACTAAAAGATTAACAGTAGCCGCAGGCAGAGGAGAAAGTGATTCTTGCACTGCTTCTATTGTAAATAGTAGCAGCCTAGAAAGCAAGTTGTTGGGGACTTCAAGAGCTGCTGCATGGAACAAGTAAATACATGGGCTGTGTTAGTGTAACTACGAGTAAAAATCTTGCAAGTATACATATATTGCATGTATACTTGCAAGGACACTAATGCTAGAAGTATAGTAAATAAAATTGATGAATTTGAAGTGCTGATCAAGACATCAAAGGCAGATATTGTTTGGATATCAGAGACATGGTGGCACACAGATATAAGCAGTGCAGAATGGGAATTTGGGGAGTACAATTTGTACAGAAAGGTCAGACAGGGTAAGAAGGGAGGTGGGGTTATGCTGTTAGTTAAGAAACACATAAAATATAAGGAAGTGCATCCAGTTGACATGGGTGGACAGTGCAAAGTTCAGTCTGTTTGGTGTGACATAAACACTGGGAAGGGTAAAATGATAGTAGGAGTATGTTATAGGCCTAATGACTATGATGAGTACAATGAACAGTTGTGCAGAGAAACAGAATGGGCCAGTAAATCAGAATGTCTTGTAATGGGGGATTTTATCTTTCCAGATACTGAATGGAACTTGTGGATTGGTCACTCGTGCTAGCAAGACTTTTGTGGATTTATTGGAGAACTGTTTTCTACTGCAACATGTTCGAGAGGTAAAAAGAAAGTAGAGCAGATAGAAGGAGTAATACCCTTGATCTGATTATCAGCAGTGATTATTCATGCATTAAGAATTTGCAGATAAAGCAACCACTAGGTGACAGTTATTTTGTTATTTGTTATTTTCTTTTTTAGGAGCATTAGCAACTAAGGCCATATTGCTCCGGGATATGCGGTGGTCATTCCCTGACCTTTCCGCATCGTCCGTATTTGGTGGTGACAGGCTCAAATCCCGGTCTAATCAAGAAGCGTGTGCTATGCACTGCTGCTCCTTCCCACCTGGCTACCTAGGTGACAGTGATCACAGTGCACTGTTGTGGGATTTACTTAAAGATGTAACAACCATCAAGGGTAAAAGGAATGATTTTTGTTTTCATAAAGGTGACTACAGCGGTAACAGACAGTTTTAAATTATATACAGTGGGATCAATTGATGATGTTACCAAAGGTGAATTCTAAATTGGAAGCCTTCAGGGACTTAATCTTGGAGGCTACTATGCTTTTCATACCAACTAAGAAATACTGTTCACAGGTTTCAAGCCTAAATGGATGTTGAATGAATTAATGAGGCTCGTGACAAAAAAGAAAAATGCATGGGATGCTTATAAATTAACAGGCGACTCAGAAGCCTATTGCAGATATAAGCTAGTCTGTAATCAAGTCAGAAAGCATGTTAGGCAGGCGAAGGAAGATTACAAAAAATCTTTGGCAAAGGACTCAAAGAAAAACAGCAAAGACTTCTTTACTTATGTAAACTCTAGAAAGAACAGGATAAATAAGATTGGTCCACTTAACATAGATGGGTCGACTACTGATATTCCTGTTCAAGTAGCTGATAAACTGAATGAGTATTCTGCATCTACATTCACACGAGGGGTTATTCAAGGAGGGGAATGCCAGAAGTTTATCAAACTCTAACAGGAAGATAAGGGATTTTGTAACAACTGAAAGCAAAGTGGAGGAGAAATTGTTGAAGTTAAACATAAAAAAAGGCACCTGCGGCAGATAGAATCTATCCAGTTATAATGAAGGAGGCAGCAAGGGAAATAAGCAAACCCTTAGCCATAATTATGAGAGCATCTTTAGAGTCTGGGGAGGTCCCCAAGGACTGGAGATGTGCAAATGTATTGCCAATTCACAAAGGGGTTTCAAAGGATGACACAAATAATTATAGAAATGTAAGTTTAACTTCTGTTCTGGGGATAATAATGGAGTAACTGGTAAAAGAGGTGACACAGGATCACCTGGACAAGACAGTAGTAATAGTTCAGACACAGCACGGGTTTGTTAAGAGGCAGTCTTGTCTGATCAATCTGATTAGATACTACGATGTGATCACAAAGGAACTGGATGAAAAAAATAATTTTGATATCATATACTTGGATTTCAGGAAAGCTTTTGATACTGCTGCACAGGGAAGACTGCTGTACAAAGTAGAGCGGTATGGCATTAAGGGAATGTTACTGTAATGGATAAAGGGATGGTTGAGTGGGAGACAACAGAAAGTGGTAATCAATGGACACTGCTCTACATGGACTAATGTTATTAGCAGATTCCCCCAGGGTCCGGTGCTGGCCCATTGTCGTTTTGTGTATTTATCAATGATACTGATGGTATATCAGGCCTAATGTCCACGTTTGCAGATGATACAAAGGTTGGCAGGGTTGTTAATGAGTAAAGACAGTAGCTACTGCAACAGGATCTAGAAAAGTTAGGCAGATGGGCTGAGAAGTAGCAACTGAAATTTAGTTAACATTGACAAATTCAAAGTATGCCATATGGGTAGCAGTAGCCCATGAGAAACATACTGTGTGGTACTACACTCAGCGAGGTGGAGAAGAAAAAGACCTGGGGATAATTGTGCAGTCAGATATGAAGTTCTCTGAGCAGTGCAGACAGGCTGCCAGAGCAGGTCATGTAGTTTTGTCAATGATATATAGGAATTTTGCTAGCAGAGACAAGGAGGTGATTATCCCTTTGTATAAGGCAATGGTGAGGCCACACCTTGAGTACTGTATACAGGTCTGGGAAGGATGTAGAGTTGGAATTTACATCCTTCAACTCTACATCCTTCATTTTAGGAAGGATGTAGAGTTGCTAGAATAAGTACAGAGAAGGGCAACAAGGTTGGTGAGAGGAACAAATTGGTGTGCTTACAAAAAAAACAAAGGCTTAAATTCTGCAAGTTTCAGCAGCTGGAGACTAACACCTGCAAGGTGATCTGATTGAGGTGTATAAGGCCTTGAATGACAGAAGTATCCCGTCAGCAGGCTTAATGCTGACGGGATATTCCGCTTGGTCAGATTAAGAACATGAGGGGGCATAGATTCAAATTGAGGAAAGACTGTTGTAAAATAGATGTGCGGAAGTTTGCCTTTAGCCAGCAGGTAGATGATTGCTGGAACAGACTTCCATCTGTTGTTGTGGAAGTTGATAGCTTAAATAAATTTAAGGCTGAACCAGACAAACATTTGGAGTGACTGGATGGGTGAATAGGGAAGATTTTTTTTTTTTTTTTTGGCTGATGCTTTATAAGCTTGCTTTCTTTCATCATATGCCTCAGCTAATGCTAATGCTAACTTCCTGGTAGAAATTTGCAATCTCTTGCAAGTCTTGAGAGTAAAATCTCAAGACTTTTACTCTCAAGACTTTGCAAGTCTTGAGAGTAAAATCCCCCATCGCCCCTCTCTCTTACACAGCGGTATTGTGTACCGGATCACTTGCCACAATTGTGGTAGCTGCTGTGTGAGGGAAAGCTCCAGATGACTCCAGGACCACATTGCGGAACATGAATAGGTCCATCTGTCCACTCTGCAATTGCAGAGCATTTCTGGTCAATTCAACATGACCTCAATCCCAGCCACGACAGCGAGGTGATTGACCAATCTCGGCACTACTATTACCGCGTATGGTTAGAGCCTTGAATGGGTTCAGCATGCTGAATTCTGATGGGATCCTTCCACTTGTTCAGATTATGAACCTAAGGGGGCATAAATTCAAATTACGAAAGGACAGATGTAGAATAGATGTGCGGAAATTTGCCTTTAGCCAGCGGGTGGTTAATTGCTGGAACAAACTTCCATCTGTCGTTGTGGAAGTTGATAGGTTGAATAAATTTAAGGAGGAACTGGACAGGCATTTGGAGGGAATGGTGTGATTTTTTTTTTTTTTTTTTTTTGGCTGATGCTGCATAAGCTCATACATTTGCTTTCTTGTATCACATGCCACTACTACTACTACTACTACTACATATATATATATCTGTCACAAAGTTTTAAATTTCAGTATAGGTACAAGACTACACTCAATTTTGGAGTCTGTTGTGTTAAAGCACGACAAACGCTGGCAGTCATCTCATATACGCACCCAGTATAAACAACAATCACCTGATCTGACATAGTAAGTGATTGAACAATCTCACGTTCATGTGCGCACTCTCCCAGCAATCTGATCTCAAACTCTTTATTTATTTTATTCCATTCCTAATGTTTTATGGGCGAAGGTAAAGAAAGCCTGCACGAGAACGACGAGAAACGTCGGATAACTTACGCGGAAAATTAGTTTGCCGATACGGCACTCTAGCGCAGCTCACTCGGTAAACAGACGGTAGGTGTTAACGGTCTGGAGCAAAGTCGAGAACGATATACTGATTGACAGGTAGGCGTGGCAAACGACGTGCTGATTGGTGCGCGAACACAACACACGATAACATCGGTTTAGTATCACTGTAGCAGCACTAATGGTAACTTGTCCTAATCGTACATGCCCTAACATTTACTGTAACGGTGAAAAAAGATCAGGTTACCTCGACTTGAATCCCATGGGAGCTTGAACCCCTCCCGAAGTGGAGGGGGTAACCTAACCTTTTTTCTTTAGAATCAGTCATATTTAGAAATACATTCATAAAAAAATAAATTTTTTTATGACCGTATTTTTATTTTCTTGTTCAATAATATGCCCTAATGGTGAAAATAGGTCAGGTTACCTCCACTTGAATCCCATGGGAGCTTGAACCTCTCCCGAAATGGAGGGGGTAACCTAACCTTTTTTCTTTAGAATCATGAGTGGACTAGCACATAAATTGTTTATTAATAAATCATTTCATTGTTTGCCACGCCTACCTGTCAATCAGTATATCGTTCTCGACTTTGCTCCAGTCCGATAACACCTACCGTCTGTTTACCGAGTGAGCAGCGCTAGAGTGCCGTATCGGCAAACTAATTTACCGCGTAAGTTATCCGACGTTTGTCATCGTTCTCGTGCAGGCTTTCTTTACCCAAGCCGTTTTATGTTATGTTTACATTTCTGATTGTATGTACTTAACTAAGTCAGGGTTACGTCACCCCGAAAGCTTCTTTACCGTATTAAAATTCATTTAGTTACCCTATCCACTGATTCTACTGTATTCTTCTTTTGTGATAGGACATTCTATTAAGTGTACTTCTGGATATGGATGCATCTTTCGTTTGTTACAAAAGTGAATGACTCTTGGTTTCTGATAAGATTGTCAGTAACCATTCTGTGCCATCCACAGCTCAATATTATTAACTGAGATTTGCAGTTGTTTCTCAATACAGCTCATGTTCCACAAACAGCAAGAGACAGTCAGATCACTGACACAAAGGTATGAATTTACAGTGTTGGGAATATATTTGGTCATCTGATTTATTCTTATTGCAAACAAGGTGGGGCACCTCCGTAGCCAGGTGGGAAGAAGCAGCAGTGCGTAGCACATGCTTCTTGATTAGACCAGGGTTAGAGCCCGTCACCACCAAATACAGAGGATGCGGAAAGGTCAGAGAATGACCACTGCATATCCCGGAGCAATATGGCCTTAGTTGCTAATGCTCCTAAAAACCAAATAACAACAGGAAACAAGGTTGCACTGAGAACAGAGCCCAGAGGGACTCTGTCTTCTTGTACATATATTTGCTAAAGGACTTTCCAATAGTGAACTTGAAGAGGTCCTGTGCTGTAGGAAATTCTTTATGAAATACGGTACGTGGCCTCTCAGGTCAAGGGAATGACGACCTCTCAGGATACCAAAACGCCAAGTGATGTCACATGCTTTCTCTATGTTGAAGCATACCATGACGAGATATTCATTTCAAATAAACACATTCCTGATGTTTGTTTCAGCTTTCATCATGAGATCCAGAGATGATCATTTTATCTAAAACTAAACTGATTATCGGAGATCATATTTTGGGAATCAAGATACCATGTCAGTCGACGGTATATATATACCATGACAAGATACCATGTCAGTCGACGGTACAAAGGGGTGCTCTTACGAAGAAAGGCTTAAGTTTTGCAAATTACAGTGTCTGGAGACTAGGCACCAGCGAGGTGATCTGATAGAGGTGTATAAAGCCTTGAATGGTTTGAGCATGCTCAATGCTGATGGGATTCTTCCTCTCGCTCAGAATAATTACCTGAGAGGGTATAAATTCAAATTGAGGAAAGACAGAAGTAGGATAGACGTGCGGAAATTTGCCTTTAGCCAGAGGGTGGTTGGTTGGTGGAAGAGACTTCCATCCCTTGTCGTGGAAGTTGATAGCCTAAATAAGTTTAAGGCTCAGCTGGACAGGTATTTTGAACGAACAGAGGGGTGAAGTGGAAGTGGTTTCTTTTTCTTCTTTTTTTTATTTATTTTTTATTTTTTATTTTTTTATTTTATTTATTTATTTTTTTTTTTGGCTGATGCTGCATAAGCTTGCTTTCTTGCATCAAATGCCTCTACTAATGCTAAAAAAAAAAAAAAAAAAAAAAAAAAAAGCTATATCATTTTTTCTAGGATTTTACTTAAGCAGCTGGTAGAGAAATGGGTCTATAGTAGCTGACCGGGCTAGCCGAGTGGGTAAAGTACCTGCCCGGCAACCCAAAGGTCGCGGGTTCGATTCCCGCCTCGGGCTTGGATCAAAGTACTGCAAAAACCTTGGGAGGTGCAATATGGCCACAGAAGCCGATGCACCAACAACTACCAAATCAAAAAAAATCAAATCAATCATGGGTCTATAGTTATGAGGAATAGAGTGAGGTTTCCCTGGTTTTGATATTGCAAGTACATAAGAGTGATGCCAGAAAGTGGGGAATGAATGTTCAATGAAGATGTGATTGTAGAAGATCAGCAACAATTTATTATCTAGGTTATAGCATTATGTAATATATTCCATCGGGCCAGAAGCACTGTTCTTTGTGGTGGATATAACCTCTTGTAGTTCAAACATATAAGTGATTGATTATAGGGTAAAGAGGATGTGGTTCTGAAATTCAGTTGAGATTTTTCTTCAATCTTTTGAAATGATGGATGATATACAGTCAAGTGAGACATCTGTGAAATAGAGTCCCTAGGGCATTGGCAATCTCTGCAGGAGCAGACAGTTTCTGCCCATTCTGCCCATTTAATTGCTTTATTTTTCTCCATATTATTCTTACGTCAGTTTTTATTAATTGCAGTTGTGAATCGAACCAAAGAATAATCTCTTTTCGCTTTCTTCCTAATGTTGCGGGCCTTGGCTCTAAGTTTCTTGTAGTTTATAAGATTGGTGGTAGGATGTTTGCAAAATAGATAGAATGCACAGTTTTTTTTTCTCTTTTGACATCCTTACATTCCTCATTCCACCAATAATTTATGGTTCTACGAACATTGTGGGATGACAGTAGATGCAGCTGCTAGAATCTCTTTTGTAATATGGCTGGCAACTGTGTCAATTGGATGAGATTAGATGATCTGATTGTCGAAGGATACATAAGTGTACTTCGCCCAATCTGCCTTGGAAAAGTTCCATTTTATGTAGTTTTCAGAAGTTATGGAATGTTATGTTTGAATTTTACAGATTAACGGGTAGTGGTCATTACTGAGTGGATCATGCAGAGCTGTCCACTCAATACTAGGAAGGAGGATTGAAGAGCATATAGATCTATTGCAGAGGCTGTTCCTATTGGGAGATGGATGTAAGTTGGTGAAGTACTTAATATGGTTAGATTGTATCTGTTGATAAGTATTTCAATGAGTTGTCCTCATCCATCTGCATTGGGAGAACCCCACAATGGATAGTGTCCACTGAAGTCACCAAATAAACAGAAAGGGGTTGGCAACTGTAAAATAAGATCTTCAAGTTCATGAAGGGCACAAGGATGACTGGGAGGCAGGTAGATAAAAACAAGTGTCAAAGTAATGCCAATCACAATTTGTGTGGTAACAGCTTCAATAGTAGTTTGTAAAGGCATGCGTTTGCAAGTGACTCATGAATCTATGAGTACGGCTTCCTCTCTGTGGTTGGTTGGTTTTAATGGAAGCTTATTGGCACACGGGCAACTAAGGCCAAATTGTGCCTGTCACAGTAGTTCTCCAAACGAAACTTTAACTATCCATGAGCATTATTTTTTACGAGTCTGTCTTGCCAAAAGAGAGTATAATTTTTTATCGAGGAAGACACCTGAGGTATTAAATATGTCTTCTGTAAGCAGATTCCAAATGGATTATGATGCAAAATTATCTTGTGGATGTCGTCAATATTGCTGCAAAAGCCTCTGCAAAAAAAAAAAAAAAAAAAAAAAACACTCCCATTTCATCCCCCCATTTGTTTTCGAAATACCTGTCCAGCTGAGCCTTAAATTTATTTAGCTATCAACTTCCACAACTAGGGATGGAAGTCTCTTCCACCAACCAACTACCCGCTGGCTAAAGGCACACTTAAACATATCTATCCTACATCTGACTTTCCTCAATTTGAATTTATGCCCTCTCAGGTGATTATTCTAAGCAAGAGGAAGAATCCCATCAGCATTGAGCATGCTCAAACCATTCAATGCTTTGTACACCTCTATCAGACCACCTCGCCGGTGCCTAGTCGACAGACACTGTATTTTGCAAAACTTAAGCCTTTCTTCATAAGACCAACACTTTGTTCCATTCACTAATCTTGTTGCCCTTCTCTGTACTTGTTCCAGCAGCTCTACATCCTTCTTGAAATGAGGCCTCCAGACCTGTATACAGTACTAAAGGTGTGGCCTCACCATTGCCTTATACAAGGGAATAATCACCTCCTTATCCCTGCTAGAAAAATTCCTGTATATCATTGACAAGACACCATGAGCTACTCTTGCAGCCTGTCTGCACTGCTCAGAAAACTTCATATCTGCCTGCACAACCACCCCCAGGTCCCTTTCATTCTCTACCACTGTCAGTGTGGTACCACAGAGTTGATACGTTGCTCTGGGGTTACTGTTTCCCATTTGTAGTACTTTACATTTGTCAATGTTAAACTTCATTTGCCACCTCTCAGCCCATCTGCTCAACCTTTCCAGATCCTGTTGCAGCAGCATAGAGTCAGTAGTGCCCTTAACAACCCTGCCAACTTTGTATCGTCTGCAAACTTGGACATTAAGCTTGATACACCATCATCGATATCATTTGTAAATACAGAAAACAACAATGGACCAAACACTGAACCCTGAGGGACTCCACTAATAACATTAGTTCACGATGAGCAATGTCCATTGATTACCACTCTCTGTCTTCTCCCCCTCAACTATCCCTTTATCCATAGCAGCAATATGCCTCCAATGCCACACTGCTCCAATTTGTGCAGCAGTCTTCCATGTGCAACAGTATCAAAAGCCTTTCTAAGATCCAAATATTATATATTTGGATCTTAGAAAGATCCAAATTCGAGATCCAAATGGATTCGAGTGTTGACATTTGACATGAGCGAACACGCTTTGTCAGGGCTCCTCAGTTAAGTGGATTGGATTACTGTTGATTGGTGCTTTTAAATATTTGATTTATTTAGATATTGTCGGATTATTTTGTTATAGGTTTTCCTGTAACAGTTTGATTTTAATAATATTATAGATATAATTTTTTAAAGTTAATTTTCATTGATATTTAGCTAATTTTATAATGGTAGTTACGAGAGCTGCCTTAAACACATCACAGGGTATCGTGACTCACACGGAAATAGCCGATGGCGATTTATGGGTGAGTCATGATTTAATCCGTTGCCGAACCTGTGGAATGTTTTCCAAGGTCAACCTGGTGACTAATCATAGCTCACCTGGGAATTCTTTTCTTTCTGATCAATGTAAGGAGTGCACCGATCTTAAATTACAATTTGGTGCACAGATGGAACAATTTGAGTCCCTGAAAAAATGGGTGCTTGCCCTCGAGAATAATGCATCTGGGAACTCGTCAGGGACTCGAGACTCCAGCAATCTACCAAGTGATGCACACCTGATTCGGGCCTCAAAACAGAAAAACCAAGTGCAAACTACTCTGGTTAAAAAGGACATTGTTTTATTAGGAGACTCCATTGTCAGGGAAACTGGGAATATTTTTTGTAATATGGATAGGTGGAGTAGAACCAGGGTATGTCTGCCGAGAGCAACTATTAATGATGTCACCAACAGATTGTCAGATTTTAAGGGGGGTAAAGAGAATATTATTATTCATGTGGGGACTAATGACATTAAACGTACACAATCTGACGATTTGTTGGAAAAATACAGGACCATTCTGAGGAAATGCCGCGAGCTAGGCCTTATATGTTAAAAGCCTTGTGGATTAACTCAAGACTTGAAGGACTCCGTAAGGCTTTAGGGGGGAAATTTCTATCAGCATGGCCCACACTTGTAGGTAGAAGGAATTTGTTTTGTAGAGATGGGATACACTTAAACAAAGGTGGTGCAAAAGTTTTTGCCAGTATTATTGAGGATACCTTAAAGGTTCAGGGAAACTGCTAGTTAGGGAAGGGGATGTGGGTAATACTGACATGCGTTTATCTGATAATATTGGTCAAAGTAACTCTTGCACATACGTCAAGAGTTCTTATCCGTTACCCCAACTGGACATATTATCTAGATGTTCTGGGGGCAGAAACGTTTCAAGTGAGCGGGTAGCTAATTCCAGGGAAGCGAGCCTAAAAAATTTCAATGGTTGTGTTAGGGTTGTTAAATATACAAGAACAGTAAGTCTTAATTGTTTATATAATAATGTTAGAAGTGTCGTCAATAAAATGAGCGAATTTGAACGGCTGGTTAAAACAAGTTACGCAGATGTAACAGGGCTTATGGAGACGTGGTGCCACCCGGAAATTGGAGATGATGAGTTTCAGTACGGCTAGTATAATGTATTTAGGAAGGATAGGGTAGATAGAAGGGGTGGTGGGGTAATCTTCTTATCAGAAGCGGCGGCCTGAGTGCGACGATAGCTTTGCCGGATTCAGACGTTTCACATACTAGTATAGAATCAGTATGGTGTGAGATAATTGGAAACAAAGGTATAATGCGAGTAGGAGTAATCTACAGACCATGTGATTGTGAAGATTATGACGAAAGCCTCTACATGCAAATGGAATGGGCGAGTAAGCGTCAATGTCTTATTATGGGTGATTTCAATTTGCCTCTAATTGATTGGAGTAAATGGGAAGGAAACTCGACATGGGGAACAAAATTTTTAAATCAACTAGATGACTGTTATTTATATCAACATGTCAGGGAAAGTACTAGAGAAAAGAATATCCTAGACCTCATCATTACCCATGAATCAGATGACATAACAGGGCTGACAGTAGAGGAACCAGTAGCAGGAAGCGATCACAGAGTTCTACGGTGGATGATGATGAGAGAGGTAGCAGCAGTAAAAGGCAAAGGAATGGGTTTTAATTTCAGAAAAGGAAATTACGATGCCTTAAGGTACTACATGGCCTCTATTAACTGGGTAGATATCGCGCAGAGAATGAATACACTTGAACTGTGGTATGCTTTTAAAACATTAATCACAAATGTCTTGAATGCGTATTTACCATTAAAAAAATACTCCACGAGGAGGGTTCCAAGTTGGATGAATAGTGAAGTTGCCACATTACTTGAACAGAAAAAGATGGCATGGAAAGGTTACAAAGCAATAAAAAATACTGAAGCCTATAACAGCTACAAGATGATCTGTAATAGAGCCACAGAAAAGGTTCGACAGGCAAAGGCAGTTTATGAGAAATCACTAGCAAACAGAGCAAAGAGGGGGGGATAAGGAATTCTTCACATATATAAATGCCAAGAAGAGCACGACAAACCAGATCGGACCTTTACGTAAGGGAAAGGGGATAGTATTAAATACACCAGCTGCCGTTGCAGATGAACTCAATAGTTATCTTTCAACAATATTTTCAAATGAAAAACCTTTTATGGCAATGGAAAATTGTGGGAGTGAAGTTGAAAAATATGTAAGTAATGATATTGAAATTTCGCAAGATTATTTAATGAAAAAACTTTCGAGCTTACAGGCCAGTAGGACTCCTGGAGTTGATGGAATATACCCTATAATCTTAAGGGAGATGGCAAGTGAGTGCATTGAACCATTGAGGCTAATTATGCGAGCATCACTAGACTCTGGGAAGATTCCCTTGGATTGGAAAAGTGCCAATGTATCTCCCATACATAAGGGTGGCTCTAAGAGTGAAGTGGGAAATTATCGACCTGTCAGTCTGACTTCACTATCATGGAGGCAATGATCAAGGGTGGAATTCAGGTTCATTTGGATCGAATTGAAATTTTCAAGGATACTCAGCATGGTTTTGTAAAGGGAAAATCATGTTTAACAAATCTGGTTCGCTATCTTGAAAGGGTCACTCACAAGCTGGATTTAGGCAATAATTTCGACATTGTTTATTTAGATTTCAGCAAAGCTTTTGACTCAGTCCCACATGAGCGGTTGCTTTATAAGCTAGAACAGGTTGGATTCACTGAGAAAATCCTTAGATGGATAGCAGGATAGCTTCAGGGCAGGAGGCAGAGGGTTGTGATAAATGGCCATTCCTCAGATTGGGTTGATGTAAGAAGTGGGGTTCCCCAAGGATCAATATTAGGACCACTGTCGTTTTTAATTTTCATAAACGATATCGATGAAGGGATAGAGGGCGTGATGTCTAAATTTGCAGATGATGTTAAAATTGGTAGAGTAGTTAATGATCACTGCCAAGCTGAGCTTCTTCAGAGAGAGACCTAGATAGGCTTCAGGAATGGTCAGAAAAATGGCAGCTATGCTTTAATCCAACAAAGTGTAAGGCATTACACGTGAGAAACAGTAATCCCAAAATAACTTATTCACTTGGTGGAGTTCAACTAAACCCAGTACTGGAGGAAAGGGACTTGAAATTCGACATGAAATTCGCTGAGCATTGTAAACAGGTTGCAAGGAAGGCCCATGGTGTCCTATCGATGATCTATCGAACTTTTGCAAGTAGAGATAGGGACGTGATAATCCTATTATATAAGGCTTTTGTTAGACCACACTTGGAATACTGTGTTCAAGTATGGAGACCGCACCTAAAGAAAGACATCGAGCTTCTTGAATGGGTGCAAAGACGGGTAACTCGCCTAGGGAGATCAGCAAAAGGGCGTCCTTATGAAGGAAGACTTCGAATATGTGGGTTGCAGAGTTTGGAAACTAGATACCTTAGAGGAGATTTGATTCAGGTGATTAAGGCTCTGAGAGGCATCAGTAAAATGAATGAGGACAAAATTTTCAAGATTATAAATGATGCTAGAACTAAGGGACATAAATTCAAGTTATGGGGGGAAATGTTTAGATTGGCCTGCAGGAAGTTTTATTTTAGCCAGTGAGTTATAAATTACTGGAATAAGTTGCCTGCATGGGTGGTAGAGGCTGACAGTTTGGGGAAATTCAAAGGTTATCTGCATAGTACCTTCGGGTGAGGGAGCGCATAGGATGATAGGTTTAATTTCCTTTTCTTTTATTATTATTTTTTTTTTTTTTTTTTTTCATTCTTTTATTCGGTTTTTTTTTTTTTTTTTTTTTTTTTGACTGGTGCAGCATAAGCCATAGGCTTTCTTTCACCATGCAGCCATTACTAATACTAATACTAATATCAAAGTTATTCCCTGCATCCAGTTCTTTGGTCACTGCATCATAGTATCCAATAAAATTGGTCAGGCAAGACTTTCCCTTAACAAAACCATGCTGTGTCTGAGCTATAACTGAAGTCTTGTCTAGATGATCCTGCAATGCTTCTTCAACCAGTGCCTCCATTAATTTTCCTGGATCAGAAGTGAAACTCACAGGTCTATAATTACTTGTGTCAGCCTTTGATCCTCCTTTGTGAATTGGGGTCACATTAGCACATCTCCAGTCTATGGGTACCTCCCCTGAGTCCAAAGAAGCTCACATAATTATGGCTAAGGGTTCGCTTACTTTCTTTGCGGCCTCCTTTAATATAATTGGATAGATCCCATTCACCCCAGGTGCCTTTTTTATGTTTATCTTCAACAATTTCTCTTCCACTTTCCTCTCAGTTATTACAAAATCATCTAGCTCACTGCCAGGGTTTACTTCACCTCTGGCATTCCATTTCCTGAATAACTCCTCATGAACTAATAAACTGGCTGATACTGCATAAGCTTGCTTTCTTGCATCAAATGCCTCTACTAATGCTAATGCTAACTCCTCTGGCATTCCCATTCCTGATGCAAAATATTCATTTAGTTTGTTAGCCACCTGAACAGGATCCTCAACTGTTGAAACATCAATATCCAGTGGACCAATCTGGTTCATCCATTTCCTTCTAGAGTATACCTTCTAGAGTATTCCTTCTAGAAAAGAGTAAAGAACTCTTTTCTGTTTTTCTTTGCATCCTTTGCCAAGGATTTCTCATAATCTGCCTTTGCCTGCCTAATCTCCTTTGTGACTTGGTTACAGACCAGCTTATATCTATCATAGGCTTCCATGTCACCCATTAATTTATATGAATCCCATGCATTTTCTTCTCTGCCATATGTCTCATTAGTTCATCTGACATCCATTTAGGCCTAAACCTTGAACAATCTTTCTTAGTTGGTATGTAAAGCCTAGTAGCTTCCAAGATAAATTCTTTGAATGCTTCCCATTTTGAATTTGCTGTTGGTAACATCATCAGTTGGTCCCACTGTATAGAATTTAAATACCGTTTCAGACCATCGTAGTCGCCTTTACGAAAGCAAAAACCCTTCCCTTTACCCCTGATGGTAGTTACCTCTTTGAGTAAATCCCATTTCAGCACACTGTGGTCACTGCCACCTAGTGGTTCCTTTATCTGCAGATTCTTAATGCATGAAGAATCACTACTGATAATCAAATCAAGAGTATTACTCCCTCTAGTTGCCTCCTGAACATGCTGATGTAGAAAACAATCATCCAATAAATCTCCAAAAGCCTTGCTAGTAGATGAGTGACCAACCCACAAATTCCATTCAATATCTGGGAAATTAAAATCCCCCATTATAAGACTCTCTGATTTACCGTCCCATTCTATTTTCCTGTACAGTTTCTTATTATACTCATCAGAGTCATTAGGCCTATAGCACACTCCTACTCTCAATTTTGATCTCCCAATGCTTATGTCACACCAAACTGACTCGACACTGCACTTTCCAACGATGTCGACTGGCTTCACTTCCTTGGATTTTATGTGTTTCTTAACTAATAACATAACCCCTCCTCCCTTCCTATCCTGTCTATCCTTTCTGTACACATTGTACTCCCCAAATTCCAGTTCTGCATTCCTTATATCTCTGATATCCCAACAATATCTGCCTTTGATGTTTTGAGCAATACCTCAAATTTATTTACCAAACTCCTAGCATTGGTGTACACGCAAGTATACATGCACCTGTTCCTATTCTTAGCTACCTTAACAGAACCCATGTGTTTACTTGTACCGCAATGACTCCCAGCAGTCTCTGAAATATCCTGCATCTTGTTTTCCAGGTTGCTGCTCATTCCAAAAAAACAGTGCACGAATCACTTTCACCTCTGCCAGTGGCTACTGTTAACCTATTAGTCCTTGTATCCCCCCCAAGCTAGCAGTTTTCCGACCCACTTAACACTACCTCGACAGCATCAGCAAATATTCTTGCACCCTTTCTATTTAAGTGTATCTGATCCCTGTAGAAGCAGACTCTCCTGTTAACAAGTACAGACCAGGCTGAAACAAATTCTATCCCCTGAGCCTTGCACAATATTTCCAGGGCCGAATTGATCGACAAGGCTCCCATCATATACTTCCTCCTATCGACAAGGCTCTCATCGTATACTCCCTCCTAAATAGAGAAGCTGTGTCTGTCTGTCTGCTTTTTGGAAGCCTGTTCCAAGCAGTCAATTTTCATTTTATCTCTCTTTGGAAAAACAGTTCTTGGATCTATTTCATCTAGATAGATCTCCAGGACGGTTTCGGTTTCTTCTTGACTGGAAGTTTCATTTGTATCCAAAAGGAAAGAGTCAGTATGCTGTTTGCTAACAGGATTAGATAGTTTGCTAACTTATCTGTTTGAACAGGTCTTATGGGAGTTGTATGAACAACAGGTGGTATCAAGACTGGTGTGTTACTAGATCTATTTAAAGTCTGCTGCTTTGAGGATTAAGGTACAGAAGAGAGTAAAGATCAAGCCCATTCAGAAATAGAGATGCTTGGTGGAATTGATGTATCAGTCTGAACTGGTACAGAATGAAATCTTTGAGCAGCATCGGCATATGTATGTCTTAGCATCTGTTGTTGTAACTGTTTTCTTGCTTCTGAAAATATTAGACTTTCTTTTTTATCTTATATTTCCGGATTTTTTTTTTTTTTTTTTTCATATTTCCACTGATCACATGTTTTAGAGAAGGCTGGGTGACTGCCATTAGAATTGGGGCAAAATGAGGACTGCAATTTACAATCAGCTTGGACATGCTCTTTCGATCTACAGTTAGAGAGCATGCCTAACTGTGGATCACCTGCATATCACCTCAACAGACCGTTTGAGAGTGTCCAAATTTCTGACACATAACATCTTATTGGGCTTGGAATATACAGGCGAATGCGGCAGTTCAAATACCCAGCTTTCGCTGGTGAAGGTAGGTTCTGTGAACTAAATGTCAGTATGATGCTGAAAGTTGGAATAAGTTTTACCATCTTTCTTCAGCATAATTCTCTTCACTTGTGTGACCTTCTGATCCTTACAATTCATTGAAAATTTCCTCCTATGAGACATTCAATAGGTCCCATTCTGAGATGACACCTTTGGAGCTATTGAGTGTAGCATGTGATGCCACCTTAATTGGAAATCCACCAAATGTAGCAAGTTTGAGCAGGGACTCAGAACGTTTGGAGCTGGTGGTCTGAACCAGTGGGTTGCCAGTTTTAAGATGTCGCACCATTCTCAGGAAATCTGCTATATTTTTCAGACATTTCTGTATGAGAAATGGTGATAGATTGCCTATGGTCTGGTTCATTAAGGAATGCAGGATCAGGAAACTTGGATGTTCTACTCGGGAAGTATCTGTCTTCACTCTCTTTCAGTTGGTTACATCATCATCAGGTTGGTAGACTGAATTTGCTGTCTGAATCAGGGGAAAATTGTTGTAATCTATGTTTTGCTTTTTTTGGCCCTGGAGGTTTGCTTTACCATCCAGGTTTCCGGCCCCACCATGGGGAGGCAGGAGCAGTGCCACAAGGTAACCAAGTGGCTGAGCTAGTTAATTAGTACTTCTAGAAAAAGAAACAGAAAGGTGGCTTTCCTTTCTGGGCCTCTGCCTACTTCTTGTAGTGCAAAAGAGCTTCTCTGATATACAAATCATATACAAATTTTGCAAAAAATAGAATCTGTTTGCTGATATGCTCTTCAGAGAAAACACTTTCAGAAATGTACTAGAATCGCTTGGCCATGAAACACTTGGCACCCAGGGCCAGGGATGAGAGATAGAGAGAGAAATGACACTATCTATTAAAATACAATAATATTTTGTTCAACGGTTGACATTTTAGCATTCCATTATCTGTTATTTAATCTCAAAAAGTTTCATTCTTCGTCAATATCATCCTTTCTAAATCTCTTCTTCACTTCCGAGAAAACAACAATTTTAAGTTTCCATTCCTGGGTGATTGTTTGTGTTAGACAGTAGTATTAATTTGTCAATCACATTTATCAATTTAATTCAACTTATACCAATTTATGTGCCTCTGGCCAGTTAGGTTAATGTTCACAATTTTAAGTTTTTCTTTCTTTCCTTTTTTCAGGTTTGAGTTTGGTCCATCCACTATCTTATATTGTCTGGTATTCTAACACCCACAGTAGTCAGTTTTTTCCTTTGGCCATAATGTGGCAGTCATTTCATACTTTATCCTCGTATACTTTTCCTTTAAGCTATGACTCATGCTAGTCATGTGTTTCCAAAAAATGGACCAATTTTCCCAGTAGCCTGACCCAATTATATATAGACTGAGTTTGGTCTGACCAAAGGCAGACTAAGGCAATGCTGGCAATAAGCCTACAATTAAGATAAAGGTAAGACTGAAGGATAGGCAGATTAAAAAAGCCTGTGATTAAGAGTGAAAAGAAAAGTTTCAAGGAATCTTTGTGTATATTAATACCAGAAGGAAAGTGATAAATCACATTGGTCCACTGGATATGAATGGTATGGTTATTCATGATCCTTTACAGATTATTATCAGATTACTGATAAACTGAATAAATATTTTGCATCTACATTCACACATGAAGAAGTTTTTAGAGATGATCAGCAGAAGTCTAAAAAATACTGACTTGAGTTAAATGATTTTATAATAACAAAAGGTAAGGTTGCTGATAAAGAGAAAAATTACGGAAGCAAAAGAAGAGTGGATGCTAGAAAAATCAACAGAGATCACAGAATCAGAATGAAGGCATGATAATTTCCATTTACATGAGAAGCTAAAATAATTAACAGGAAATACAAAGAGAAGGATGCCATATACAACAAAGAATGCTCAGAATCAATTAGTTTTAAGAGGTGATGACAGAAGAAGATGTGGGAAACTTACATCAGGATGCTTTTGACGATTCCAGACAGGATGTAAATGTTGAAATACCTATGGAGGAAGACCTTGAAATATGCTCTGGGAGTGGCAAAGTCTGGCAAGGCAGTTGGCCCAGATCAAATCCCAATTGAAATAGTGAAACTTCTAGATGAAGAAAATCTGAAAGATCTAACCAAAATGTTCAATTAAATATATCTAAATGGAACACTACCTAACGATTGGTTGAGGTCCTTGTTCATCCCTCTTCCAAAGAAGAACAACATCACCTCATGCAACGATTTTCATCTTATTAGTCTGATGAGCCACATGTTGAAGCTGCTGCTACGGATAATCCCACACAGGATTTACAAAAAATGTGAATCAGTAATCTCTGACACCCAATTTGTATTCCAAAGCGGACTAGGCACAAGAGAAGCTCTCCTAGGTATAAATGTGTTGTTACAAAAATGTAAAGAACACCAGAAGACAGTATTCATCTGCTTCATAGACTTTGAAAAGGCTTTCGATCGGGTACAACATGTAAAGCTTATATAAGCACTTAAAAAGCTAGATCTTGATGGATGGGACATCAGACTCATCAAAGAAATCTATTGGAATCAAACAGCCACTGTAAGTGTTTAAGAGGGTGAAACTGACGAGATCAATACAGTATTGTATTCTCTTGCCCATGCTATTTAACATCTATTCTGAAGTTATTTTCCAAAAGCCAATGTGGGAAATGAAAGAAGGAATTAAAATAAATGGTCAACTGATAAATAACATATACGCTGATGATACTGCTATATTCGCAGAAAATATATATGACCTTCAATTGCTTTTGGACTGTATTAACAACAAATGAAATGATATGGGTTTAAGAATCAATGTCAACAAGACAAATACATGACCGTGAGTAATTCTCCAGTAAGCCAAGTCCAGCTATTATTGAATGGAGCTCCAATAGACAGAGTGACTCATTTTAAATACTTTGGTAGTTGGCTAAATGCTGATCTAGATCCATAAGCAGATATAAAAGCAAGAATAGAGGTTGTGAGAAATGCCTTTACAAAATACAGAACAATGCTGTGTCACAAAGCTCTAGATCTGTCAATCAGACTGAAATTCATTAGATGCTATGTGTGGTCCATACTTTACATGGAGTTGAAATTTGGACGCTGAAAACATCAAGCATGAACAAAATAGAGGCCTTCAAAATGTGGATCTACAGATGCATGCCAAAAATAGCTTGGATAGACAGAATTATCAACATTGAAGTCTTGAAAAGAGCAGGAAGAAACCGTGAATTGTTGAGCTAAGTGAAGAGAAGGGAAACTGCCCACCTGGGACACATCCTTAGAAAAGTGAAATATAAATTGCTTCAAGTAATAATAGAGGGGAAAACAGAAGGAAAGAGAGGAATGAGGAGGAAACTTTCTTGACTGAAAAACATCTGCAACTGGACTGGAAGATCAGCTGAGGATCTTTTTCATCTTGCCCAAGACAGAGAGAAGTACAGCGTGGTGATTGCCAACCTCCAATAGGAGACGGCATCAAAAGAAGAAGAAGAAGAAGGTTGTAGAGAAACTAATGCTGCTAAACATGAACAAAGCACCTGGGGCTGAAGGAATCTAACCAATAAAATTTTTAAAAAAAGCTGCAAATAAGGTAGCTAAACCTTTGGCCATAATAATGACAGCATCCTTAGATTCACAGATAGTACCTGTAGATTTAAGATGTGCAAATGTATTCCCTATTCACAAGGGAAGTGGGTAACTACTTCACCCACTTCCTAAGGTGAAGTGGGTAACTACAGACCTGTCAATTTAACCTCTGTGCCTCAAGGAAATAATAGAATCATAATATTACATAAAGAAGTAATGCAAGATCATCTTGATAAGAGTGGAGTCATAAGGCCATCAAAGCATGCTTCATAAATCCAATTAGATACTATGAGGTTGTCACAAAGGAATTGAATGCAAAGAATAACACTAACATCATCTACTTACATCTCGGTAAAGCTTGATAATGTAGCACATACACAATTGTTGTATGAATTGAAGCAATGTGGCATTAAGGGCAAGTTATTATTACATACTGTTAGATTAAATTTTCCTTTAGCCAAAGAGTGATTTGCTGTTGGTATAAACTCCCATATAGTCTCATGGAATTGGAAGTTTATCCAATTTAATGAGATGTTTATACTTGAAAGAAATGGGTAAATGAAGTGAGAGAAGTTGACATTGGTAACTTCATTTAATTTTAATCTATTTTTATTCCATTCTTTTTTTTTTTTTTTGGCTAGTGTTATAAAAGCTATCTTCCTTGCATTATTCTGCCAATAATAACAATAATACTAAATGTAAGCAACATGTACAAATTATGATGAACATTAGAAACTGCTTCAATAGTTCCCAATATAAAGATTTGAAAACAACTAATAAAATGAGAACTAAATAAAAGTAGTGTTAGAACAAGAAAGATGAAACCTGACACACTGACACAACTAAATGTTTTGATGCTAGGATCAGTTTTGCTGATAATCCTTTGTGAGAGTGCATGGTGAATAAATAAAGCAAATATGAAACAGTATTGAAATAAACTCAAGTTTTCAAATAGAGTCAATATTTCACAGTTAGTGGCTTCCTATTACAACCTAGCCTACAATACCCCAAATTCTTATTTTGCTTTGAAAATATTTATAACCATGGTTAATAGTAAGGAAACTAAATCAAAAATGGGGGTAGAAGGATGGGGGAGATCTAGGATAATATTAGGGCATTGCTGTAGTGACTGATCACTGTGGCAAATGCAGTTTTCACACAAACAGCCAAAAGTACAGAAAAGCCACATTAACTTTATAAATGATATTATTCTGTTATACTTACAGGAATCATAAATATATGACCAGGAGGACCTGGCGGACCATCTGCACCAGAAAACCCATCTTTGCCAGGATCTCCCTGCATATTAAAAAAAATGAAAAAAATTCTTAATGAAAATGAAATTAATGACTTACAGTCTCTTCTAAATAGATTAATAATGCAACTGTTTATACTTCAATACTATAACTGAACAATTTTTAAACTTTACCAACCTAGGAATTACTTTAAGCTTTAAAATTTTTTCACAGGTCCCACCACCAAACTCAACAAAGTTGTTTCTGTGCTATAAATGTTCTTATATTTATAGGGAAACTAGTATATCCATCGTATAATGAGAGGAAAAATTTGTATAAAAAATTTGCCCTAAGATGGACTGTTTTTAATAGACTTTTTCTCTATGTATTTCTCACATGAAAATTTTTCTGACCTTACATAACTATCATGTGGGGATGGGGGCTCCAAATTGCTTTATTATTTTGCAAAGACTCATCATGGGCATTTAGCATTAGTAGTAACAAATGATACACAGAATCCAGCTTAATACAGCATCAGCCAAAAAAAAAAAAAAAATTCACATATCACCTGTCCATCTTCTCTAATAATTTGTCTAGTTCCTTCTTAAATTTATTCCTGTCTGCAACACCAGATGGAAGTTGGTTGAAACAAGTGGACACCCACTGACTGAAGGTGAATATCCAAAAGTCTCCTGCAACCATTCTTCCTAAACTTGAATTTATGTTCCTTCATATGTGTAATCTGAGCAAAAGGCAGGATACCATCAGCAGTGAGCTTCAATTCAAAATCTTAAACATCTCATCAGATCTCCTGGCAGATGCCTAGTCCCTAGATGCTACAATTTGTAGAATTAAAGCCTTTCTTGGTAAGAGCACCCTTCTGTTCACTTCATTAATTTCATTGCTCTTCTCTGCACCCATTCCAACAGATCACATCCATCCAAAAAATGAGGTGTACAGACTTGTATGAAGTACTAAAGATATGACTTGGCTAGTCATATCTTTATTCATATAGGCCAGTCATATCTGCCTTATATGACAGGGTAATCATCTCCTTATTCCTGCTGGCAAATATCACTGACAAAAACCATGAACTGCCTGGTAGCTGTCTGCACTGTTCAGAGAACTTCATATCTGACTGCAGAATTACCCCCAGGTCTTTTTCATTTTCTATTATCATGAATGTGCTACCACACAGTTGGCCAGTTAATCTGGCATTACTGCTACCCATAATGCAATACCTTGCATTTATCAAAGTTAAACTTCAATACCACTTCTCAACAGCTCATCTGCCCAATTTTTCTAGACCTTTTGCACTCATACTCTGATTAATGTGGTTAATCACCCCATCAACCTTCATATCATCTGAGAACCTAGATATAAGCGTGATAGGCCTTAATCAACAAATAAACAAAAGAACAAGGAGCACAGTACTGAACCCCAAGCGGATCCACTCTTCATGAACTAATAACATAAAACTCAAGAAGAGCAGTGCCCATTGATAACAATTCTCTTGTCTTTTTCCCTTCAAGCATTACTTATCCGTAACAGAGATAATGTCACTGCTATAGATAAAGTGATGTAGAATTGATGTTATATAGCAGTAATAATATCACTGCTATGGATATTATCCATAGTAGTGGATTATCCTATTGTCGATGATCCTGCTCAGGTGGCTAACAAACTAAATGGGTATTTTGCATCTACATTCACATATGAGGAGTTATTCAGGGAGGGGAATGCCAGCAGTGAATTAAACTCTGACAGTGAGCTAGATGATTTTGTAATAACTGAGAGGAAAGTGGAGGAGAAACTGTTGAAGATAAACATAAAAAATACACCTGGGGTGGATGGGATCTATCTAGTTATATTAAAGGAGGCAGCAGAGAAAGTAAGCAAACCCTTAGCCATAGTTATGAGAGCTTCCTTGGACTCAGGGGAGATACCCATGGACTGGAGATGTGCAAATGTGCAAATGTGACCCCGATTCACAAAGGAGGATCAAAGGATGACACAAGTAATTATAAACCTTTAGTTTGACTTTTGTTCCAGGAAAATTAATGGAGGCACTGGTTAAATAAGCACTGCAGGATCATCGGACACAGCATGGTTTTGTTAAGGGAAAGTCTTGCCTGAACAATTTGATTGGATACTATGAAGTGGTCACAAAGGAACTGAATGCAGGGAATAACTTTAATATCATATATTTGGATCTTAGAAAGACTTTTGATACTGTTGCACATGGAAGACTGCTGAACAAATTGGAGCAGTGTGGCTTTGAAGGTAAATTGCTGCTATGGATAAAGGGATGGTTGAGTGGGAGAAGACAGAGAGTGGTAATCAATGGACACTGCTCATTGTGGACTAATGTTATTAGTAGAGTCCCTCAGGGTTCAGTGTTGGGTCCATTGTTGTTTTCTGTATTTATAAATGATATTGATGATGGTATATCAAGCTTAATATCCAAGTTTGCAGACGATACAAAGGTTGGCAGGGTTGTTAAGAACACTAATGACAGTACGCTGCTACAACAGGATCTAGAAAAGTTGAGCAGATGGCTGAGAGGTGGCAAATGAAGTTTAACATTGACAAATGTAAAGTACTACATATGGGAAGCAGTAACCACAGAGTAACATATCAACTCTGTGGTACCACTGACAGTGACAGAGAACGAAAAGGATGTGGGGGTAATTGTGCAGGCAGATATGAAGTTTTCTGAGCAGTGCAGACAGTCTGCAAGAGTAGCTCATGGTGTCTTGTCAATGATATACAGGAATTTTTCTAGCAGGGATAAGGAGGTGATTATCCCCTTGTATAAGGCAACAGGCAGGCCATACAGGTCTGGAGGCTTCATTTCAAGAAGGATGTAGAACTGCTGGAACGAGTACAGAGAAGGGCAACAAGATTAGTGAATGGAACTAAGGGTTGCTCTTACGAAGAAAGGCTTAAGTTTTGCAAATTACAGTGTCTGGAGACTAGGCACCTGTGAGGTGATCTGATTGAGGTGAATAAAGCCTTGAATGGTTTGAGCATGTTCAATGCTGATGGGATTCTTCCTCTTGCTCAGAATAATCACCTGAGAGGGCATAAATTCAAATTGAGGAAAGACAGAGGTAGGATAGATGTGCGGAAGTTTCCCTTTAGCCTTTAGATCAGGGGTGGGCAATTTTTTTGTCAGCGGGCTGAATGAAATTTTCGTATTATGACGCGGGCCAGAATAGAATGAACGATTTAACAAAAAAAATCAGAACCTAAAAAATGTTATATTACTTGAATTACCAAATTATTAATGTATTTAAAAAAAAAGTAAATACAATATTTAAATAGAAGTCAATTATAGATAGGTACAGATAAGAACTACAATTTGGAATAAACATTTTTATTGTTATGATAACAAAGTAAATGCAGAAAACAAAAACTTTAATGTGAGGGATTACATTTGGAATGTTCCTGATTTATGATTTCATCAAAATTGGGATTCAATTCACTAGTGGCTATTCGTAGAACTGCTCCTAAACTTTCATCCATTATTCTTGAGCTAATTTTGCTCTTTGTATTTTTCATTAAAGAAAATGTAGTTTCGCATAGGTATGTCGATCCAAAGAATGCCAAATATTTCTGTGCATTATCCAGAATATTTTTAAACATTTCTGGATTAATGAGGCATAAAAGTCCGTTATTGTTTTTTCAGCAAATTGATTCTTTAATATTAAATTTGATTGTGAATTTATCAGTTCCAACTGGATACAAGGTGGTGCATCATTGACATTAAAATTCAATGGTAGGCTTACTAAAGATAAATCTTTAGAAATTTTCTGAAAATCATCAAATCTTCTTGTAAATTCATTAAATAAGTCATTTATTATAGCCTCATATTTCTTAAAATCAGCACATTTCAAGTTTTTTTCTCTTTTTTGTAAGATTGGAAAGTGAGTTAACTGTTTATTTTGGAATTTTTGTGAAAATAACTTGAGTTTTCTCGTAAACGTTGTGACATTTGTATACATATCAAAAATAAATAATCCTTTCCCTTGTAATAATAAATTTAATTCATTTTGATGCGAAAACATATCAACGGAGAATAAAAAGTCGTTCAGCCATTGTTCATCTTTTAATTCACAAAATTCATTCAGCTTGTCCTTAGCATTTAAGAAGTATACAATTTCATCCAACAAATCATGAAATCGTTTTAACACTTTTGCAAGACTAAGCCATCTTATGTCCATATGGTAAGGAATATCAGTAAAATCACATTCAATTTCTTTCAAAAATGTTATGAATTGCCGGTGGTTTAAAGCTCTTCCACGAATAAAATTAGCTACTTTCGTTACAACCGATATAACATGCTTCAGTTTTAGAACTCTTTTGCAAAGGGTTTCTTGATGAATTATACAATGTAAGAAAATTATTTCTTTTCCTGGAATACGCTTTATTTCGTCGCTTATTCTTTTTAATAATCCAATGTTTTTTCCTGTCAAACTAGGACACCCATCGATTGTGATGTTGACAATTTTGTCCCACTTTATATTATGTTTTTGCAAAGCTTCTTGAAGAGCTATAAAAAAATCTTCGCCAGTCATTGTGTCTTTCATAGGATATGCAGAAAGTAATTCCTCCATAATTTGAAATCTATGATTTATACCTCGAATAAAGATTAAAAGTTGACTCGTATCGGTAATGTCACATGACTCATCTAAAGCCAGTGAATGGTAAGTACAATCTTCCAATTTTAATTTTAATTAATCACATAAATTACTTGAAATATTATCAATTCGTCTCACAAGAGTTCTTCGTGACAGAGAAATTTTTTCAAATGTCAGTTTTTTTATCAGGGCATAATAATTCAGCAATATCTATCAAACATTCCTTCACAAATTCTCTATCAAAAAATGATTTCCATTGTTTTGCAACTTATGTGCAACAATGTAACTAGCTTTTGTCAGAGCTCTATCCGTATTTGACAAATTTTTCAAAGTATTTTGTTGCTTATGCAAACCACATTTTAAAAATTTTCTGCTTCAATTTTCATTTGTTCCAGTGAAAATAGCTTATATTTTACGAAATGTTTTGTTGAAAAATGTCTTTTTAGATTATATTCTTTAAAAACGGAAATAGTTTCGTTTTTAAAGAAACTATTTCCATTTAAAACAAACCAAACAAATAGCTTTATTGTCTATATTTGCAATTAAATATTTGAATGTCCAATTATCATTGAAAATGCGGCATTCGGCATCAATTTTTTTTTTTTTTAATTGGCTTATTTTATGGGCTATAAATTATATTAAATTAAAAATTGTAATAATTAGAAAAGGCATAAACTGGCTTATAAAATATCTTGCACCAATATTATTTTTTTCAATAAGAAGTCAAACCCAAAGGAACTTCGTTCAATCGATGCTACAATAATAATTAGGAAATAATACTCTTTGACACTGCGTAGAATCACCTGGTTAACTGCGCACTGCTTACTTCTGTACGCTGCACTGGCCACGATTCCCGATTGAACCGAATTAAGCTGAACGTTTACAGTTTACGGCAAGTGTAGCGAGTGTAGTCAGGTATGGATTTTCTGTATTTATGCATTAACGGATGGGGCCGGATTCAACATCATCGTGGGCCGGCTGTTGCCCACCCCTGCTTTAGATGGAAGTTGATAGCCTAAATAAATTTAAGGCTGAGCTGGACAGGTATTTGGAATGAACGGAGGGGTGAATGGGAATGGGTTTTTTTTTTTTTTTTTTTGCATCAGCCAAAAAAAGCAAGCAAGCATAAGCTTGCTTTCTTGCATCATATTGCCTCTACTAATGCTAATGCTATCACATATTATCCACAGCAATGATACTACTGCTATGGATCATGATATACATATTTCAACATCATTTAAGTGTGTGCTGTCAAAATTATTTTTTGCTTCCATTTCCTTTGTTACTGTATCATAGTATCACTCAGCTTATGAGTGATACTCATCCCTTATGAGTCCATGCTCTGACTGCAGAGTAACTGAATTCCTGTCCAAATGGTCCTGCATTATCTCTTAAACCAGTGATTCCATTATTTTCCTTGGAAGTCAAGCTAATAGTCTGTAATTACTCATATCACCCTTTGATACCCCTTTGTGAATTGAGAATATATTTCCACATCTTCAGTCCATAGGATGGTTTCATAATTATGGTTATCTTGTGCTGCTTGTAATGCACTCTCAACTATTTACTTTTAAATAAGACTAGAATGCAGGACTAAATGACTGTGAATGATAAATTAATTGAGTTTCACAGAGTGAGGATTTCCGTACTTCCTTAAAGTTGGATGTTTGAAGGTCAAGGCAATTAGAGTCATGAGGTGTCACAAATACAAGAAAAATGCAGGAGTAAATGACCTCAAAATATGGCCACAGAAGGTTTGAAAATGTGGCATAATTATTCATTCTTAACCCTTTTGTAAGTATGCATATAGATACATTTTTTCCTGTGAGGGACCAAAGAAGTATGAATATACATTTTGAAGATTTCATTTTAACACAGTATCAAAAAATTACATCTGTATATGCATAGACTCTTCTGTAACTCTACAGAGATGCTGCCATCTATCAACTGTGTTCACAAGTAATAGTAGCTATTTTTATATTTACAATAGTTTACAAAATTGGTGTAGGAGGGCATACCCCCTTCAACAAGATTCAAAATGATGTAGGCTTACACAAACCAAAATTGAAGAAATTTCAACATCTTTCTTACAGAAGGTACATCAACATCTTGAATTTCTTATCAGAAATTGTTTGATGAAAATTGAATTGAAAATTGAATCAAATAATACAAAATACATAATTGTAGAAGATATTACTGCATTGAAAAGAGAAAAAAATATATAAATTCTTTGTTTTAATGATTTTTTATAAAATTTTTAATATTGATTTTGACATTAATCATACTCTGATGTTCAGCTATAAATCAAAATGGGGAAAAAAAATTTATATTTAAAGACATTTATGTATATATTTTTTAAATTTTTACAAACCCATATCTTCTAAATTCCTCAAAAAAGTTCACCCCAGATGATATGCACGCTGTGTTTCTGCACATAATGTATGAAATGGTTAATGCAGTTGTTAATTGCTGCTATGATAATAAGATTTCTGATAATAATAAGAATAATAATTAAACAACAGGCCTCTTGTAACCATGACAAAGAGGAATGGAAACTCTAATTACTAAATATTCAATATTCTTTTTGCATTGTGGGGGGGGGCAACTCGTGTTTGTTTTGATTGGCTTATTATCTCCATTAGCAATCATAATTTTTCAGTCGTTAAAAATTGTGGAAGTGAAGAAAACATATACACAGAATTACATACTACTCACATTAACAGTACATGGTGTTGAAATAAAAAGAAATTATTTTTTGGCATCACTTAATTAAAGTATGAAAGTACATAGAGCTTGCTGAGATGATCTTGTTTCCTTTTCAGCACATATCTTGCTGGATTTAAATGATAAAATTTTAAAAGAGAAATGATTAAATAAAATTAAAATACAATGAAACCTCCCTTAACAAACCCATCTCTAAAAAAGAAATTTCTGGCTTGGGTCCTGGTCAGAAATATTAGAAATCACATGTTACCATTAGCATAGGCATATGATGCATGAAAGCAAGCTTATACAGCCAAACAGAAAAAAAATAAAAAACACTTCCCATTCGCTCCAAAAGTTTGTCTAGTTCTTCCCTGAATTTATTTAAGCTATCAACTTCCACAACAACAGATGGAAGTTTTTCCAGCAATCAGCCACTCACTGGCGAAAGGAAAATTTCTGCACATCTATTCTGCAACTGTCTTTCCTCAATTCGAATTTATGCCCCCTCAAAGTGTGTGATCTGAGCAAGAGGAAGAAACGCCACAAAACTGAGCTTGCTCAAACTATTCAAAGCCTTATACACCTCAATCAGATTACCTCGCAGGTGCCTAGTCTCCAGACGCTGAAATTTGTAGAACATTAGCCTTTCTTCGTAAGAGCACCCCTTTGTTCCTCTCACCAATCTTGTTTCCCTTCTCTGTACTCATTCCAGCAGCTCTAGTTGTGGCCAGAATACACAAAGGGATAATCACCTCATTATCCCTGCTAGCAAAATTCTTGTATATCACTGACAATACCACATGAGCTGCTCTGGCAGCCGGTCTGCACTGCTGTGAAAACTTTGTATCTGACAGCACAATTACCTCCCCCAGATCTTTGTCATTCTCCACTACATGAGTGTAGTACCACACAGTTGGTACATTACTCTGGGTTTATTGCTACCCATATGCAGTACTTTGTATTTATCAATGTTAGACTTTAATTATCATTTCTCAGCACATCCACCCAACTTTTCTACATCCTCTTGCAGTAACGTACTGTCATTACTGTCATTAACCATCCTTCCATCCTTTGTATTATCTGCAAACTTAAACATTAAGCTTGATATGCCTTCATCAATATCACTGATAAATAGAGAAAACAACAATGGTCCCAACACTGAACCCAGGGGAACTCCAATAATAACAATAGTGCATGAAGAGCAATGTCCATTGATTATCACTCTGTCTTCTTCCACTCAACCATACTTTTATAGACTTTTCCCTAATGCCATACTGCTCCAATTTGTACAGTAGTCTTCCATATGCAACAGTATTGATTACCATCAGTGATTATTCATATAATAAGAATCTGCTTTCCTAAAATCCAAATACAGTAAGTCCCCGACATACGTTCCAGGACTTCTTACGTAAATCGAGTTTTACATAACCCGGGGATGACTAATAAAATATTGCTATTATATCCCTGATATGCCAAAATTACAAAAAACCACATAATATCCTCAGAAGAATGAATAAAAATGGTTATATATTTTTTATATATTAGTTATATATTTTTTATATACAGTAAACCCCCGCTATTTGCGGGGGTTACGTTCCTGAGAAATGTCGCGAATACCGAAAACACGAATACTGAGTTGTGGCTCCCATAATAATAAAGGGGTTCCGTTCCAAAGTATGAAATATATAGGAAAAACTAGTCTAAAATTTTGTCTATGTATTATATGTACCTTCATAATATGACTGTACATAGACAGTACATAGTGAAATGCAAGCATATGGCATCGAAATGAAAATAAGAAACAATTTAATATTAAATGTAATATTTATTAGAAATTTCAAACAAATCTTTCATTCCAGCGCCTTTGCTAGCTAAAAAAAAACTTATCCCATCAGTGCTATCACCAGTTTCGCTAAAGTGTTGATAAAGGAGTTTTGCCTTTTCACGAATGATAAGTGAACTTAATGGAATTTTATTTTGAGTTCGGTCTTCTATCCACAGATTTAAAGCTTTTTCCATTTTTTTCTAATTTAACATCATGAGTTACAGAGCAAATTTTTGAAGCAATTAGCGTGTTTTCACAGACAGTACGGCGGATTTTTTCTTCCGATTTTTTGATTGATCGTACCGTTGACTCATTGATTTTATAATGTTTTGCCACTGAAGAGACACTTTCACCATTAGAAATTTTGTCTAATAACTCAATTTTATTCGCTAATGTCATCACCTTCCTTGATATTTTCACATTTCCCTTGTTATTTCCCTTGTTGCAGTTGGTTTGTGGAATAGACTCCCATCGCTTGTTGTTGAAGTTGATAGCCTAAATAAATTTAAGGCTCAGCTGGACAGGTATTTCGAACGAACGGAGGGGTGAAATGGGAGTAGTGGTTGTTTTTTTTTTTTTTTTTTTTTTTTTTTTTGGCTGATGCTGAATAAGCTTGCTTTCTTGCATCATATGCCTCTACTAATGCTAATGCTATTCGTAGCCATATTTTTGTACGGGTAAAAAAGAACTTGTCCACAATAAAGGCACTTTCTTCTGTTAACACACTCGAAAAAGTCTGTTTTACACTGCAAAACAGTAGATTTATCACTTTTGTAAGCATATCAATTTATAAATTGATAAATTTATTCAATTTATAAGCATATAAATTAAAAGCAAACGACCAAACCGTCCATGACAAGCGCATAACACATACTGAACAAGGATTAGCGAGAAACATCCACACTCGCGATTTTGTTACCCCTCTCCCCCCACCCACTAAACGCTGTTTTGACCGGGAAAGATAATTTTAGCCAATTCCATGTTTTTTTATGGCGGAAAATATTCACGGCACTTTAAAATTCACATTTTTTTAGGTTTCATTTTATATTAAATCGGCGATCGCGAATACGCGAAACCGCAAATACAGATACCGCGAATAGCGGGGGTTTACTGTATTAGTTACATACAGGCTTTTTTCCTTGAGAAAATTGACCAACCGCTTGAATATTTTTTGTCAGAACGATCTTCTTCATGATTGTGCAACAAATGTTAAGCGTAAAGTTAGACATAACTAAATACTACGACACAATTTTATCTGAAAAAATATGACAAAAGAAAAAAAAAACACAAACAACTCTGGATTCATTCTTTATTCGTACAACTGAAAAATAGTGTAAGTTCAATAAACTTTACTTAACCTTACATTGTATAACATATTATAATGAAAAATGTCTATAAAATAATTTTCTCATTTTTCAGTTCCTTCATCCAGGTTTTTATGATGTACAAGTACATAATAAATATTACTATATAATATCGGTTTAGAAACACCATATCTACTCATCCTTCACAAGAGCTGCCCATGTATTGCAATACCTTGAAGTTGAACACTTCACTTGCAATACCAGGTTACCTGGCCACCCACCAATGAAAAGCCAACTAGCTTTGAAACGATGTTATCTGGGTGGTGGCGCCCACCAAGAATAAGTAACAATAGTCTTCTCTATTAGTGAAGCGTTACTTATTCAAGGTAGTGCAATACATAGGCAACTCATTGTGAAGCACAATAGGAGATACAGATGAAATGATGCTTTTCACACTACTGTCATAGTTTTTCTTTAAGAGTTGTCTATGGTGCATCTACACCGATATTATACAGATATAGAATCTTAAACTCTTAAAATATTATGCCTAGTTGCATTTAGTTTTATTTAAATAATAAATATTATGAAAACTGGTCCCCGTTTTAAGTGGATTCATTTTATATGGAATTTTCTGGAACCAATTATCCTCGGATAACGAGGATCCCCTGTATTAGTATTTTTTATTTATTTTAAATTAGTATATATTTTTTATATACAGGGTGATCCAAAAGTCAGTAAACAATTAAAGAATTGGTATTTCAGTGAATTTTTGATGTATGGTAACAAGATTAGCACAGAAGTGCATAGAATTACGTGGGATTTTTTCCGAAGGAATTTCAAAATTATTTCCAAATATGCCACCATGTGGCGCTTGATCTGTAACACCACAAAGCACCTCATTATAGTAAATGTTCAATGTGGTGGCCTTCATTGTCGAGAACTGCCTGAAGACGAGTAACGACGTTATGGACAGCATGAAACAGCATTTCTGGAGGTATCATTGATACCTGCCGTCGTATAGTCTTTTAGCATTGCCAATGACGTTGGGTGATTTCTGTAAACCCGTGACTTCAGGTAGCCCCATAACCAAAAATCGCAGGGCATCAGGTCTGGAGACCTTGGTGGCCATTCATGCTGAAAGTGACGGCTTATCACAAGATTCTCTCCAAATGTTGAGAGTAACAGTTGTTTCACAGGAGAAGCAATATGGGGTGGTGTCCATCCTGCATGAATGTCACAATATCCAAAGCTTGCCTTTCCCCCAGGCTAGGGATAACAGGTCAGCATAACAGTGACAGTTTCAAACCAGAGCCACTGATTCCCTGAAAGAAAAACGGCCCTATAACAAAAGAAGAGGTGAATCCACACCACACCATTACTTTTTACTAATGCAATGGAGTTTCCGTGCAAGCTCAATGGTTTTCCGTCACCCAAATTCTGCAATTTGGGTGCTCTTACGAAGAAAGGCTTAAGTTTTGCAAATTACAGTGTCTGGAGACTAGGCACCAGCGAGGTGATCTGATAGAGGTGTATAAAGCCTTGAATGGTTTAAGCATGCTCAATGCTGATGGGATTCTTCCTCTAGCTCAGAAAAATCACCTGAGAGGGCATAAATTCAAATTGAGGAAAGACAGATGTAGGATAGACGTGCGGAAATTTGCCTTTAGCCAGCAGGTGGTTGGTTGGTGGAACAGACTTCCATCCCTTGTGGTGGAGGTTGATAGCCTAAATAAGTTTAAGGCTCAGCTGGACAGGTATTTTGAACGAACAGAGGGGTGAAGTGGAAGTGGTTTTTTTTTTTTTTTTTTTTTTTTTTGGCTGATGCTGCATAAGCTTGCTTTCTTGCATCAAATGCCTCTACTAATGCTAATGCTAATGCTAATCAATTGTGTGTGTTTACAGTGCCATTGAGAGTGAAATGGGCTTCATCCATCCACAAAACATTTGACAGCCAGTTGTCACGTTCTTCAATTCGCTGAAAGGACCATAACGCAAATGCTTCCCACTTTGCAAAACTGGGAAGCCTAAGTTCTTGAAGGCGTTGAATTTTGTACGGATATCTACGGAGGATTACTCTTAGTGCTCTCCACACACTCCCATACAGGACGCCAGTTTGACGTGAAACTTCACAAGAGCTTGCTTCTCTATGTGATGATGATGCCATTAGAGTATCCATGTCTTCCACAACTGCAGCCACAGTTGTAGCACATGTTGATGATCTTCCACTTCGTGGACGATCTTGTAACGAACCACTTGTCTCAAATTTCTTAATCATCATCATGTCCTGCAACAGTCATTGGTCCTTTACCACGTCGCATACCCTTCAGCTGACAGAAAGATCGCAAAGCTGCAGTTGCAGATTCAGCATTATGGTAATAACATTTCGCCAACAGTGCTTTATCCGGTAATGATAACATGACCGCTTAGCTTATTTTCTTTTTCTTTCCGAAATGTTCACTGCTTAGCTATTGTTCTTGCAGTGCCTTTATAGCAGACACTTGTGCAACGTCATTCATCGTACAGTGCCACCTGGTGAACATATTTTGAACTAATTTTGACATTCTTTCGGGAAAAACCCCACATAATTCTATGCATTTCTGCGCTAATCTCGTTACAATACATCAAAATTCACTGAAATACCGATTCTTTAATTGTTTACTGACTTTTGGATCACCCTGTATATAGAAAAATAGTTATACATTTTTAATTAGTTTAATTAACACTTTATCTGGGGACAGCGGTGAAGTCACCGGAGCAGCACATAAGAAAAGAAAACATAAAAGGAAGGAAAAAAATGCATGTTATTGTACAATAAAAACAGATATGTATTTCGTAGCCATGGTTATAATAGTTGACTTCATTGGTGCAATCCCTTCACCACTTCTCATATTCTGTCTTTGTCCTTTATTATTGTGCTCACTGTTGACACTGACAAATCTAAATTTTGCATGATACTCGTTAATGTTTGACTATTTTCATACATCCTTATTATTTTAATTTTGCGATCCAAATTGATCGCTTTCCTTTTCTTGGTAGATTTACTAGTACTGCTGTCACTTATTACCTTAGTCGGCACCAGGATAAAGTAAAATTGAAATTTTCTGTAAAGAACTTCACAGGGTTCAGGTGGAAACACTATTATCACCACACACGAGCTCACATTTTACTAAAGCACATTTCTTGAGGTCACTACCATAAAACAATTTGCAGTTTCTGGTTTATTGGGATTATCTGTTAATGCAATCTATTATAAATGGATAGTAAACTTGATCTTATTGCATTTGCGATAATACCAATAGCTGGAATTCTGTGGGTTTTTACATTATTATGGTGAAATGTGCGTCCCTTCACTGAAATCTTTAGTCATATAAAAAAATAAATAAATTTTCAGAATCTTCTCTTCATTCCTATTTTTTAAGTTTCGTAAACTTGTTACTCCGTATCTCACTTGTGCAATTTATGCGTGCAGTGTTCGTCATTACTGATTGCTTATTTTTTTATTTTTACTGTTTTAAATTATACAATCGTTAAAAAAAAAAATTGTGTGAAAAAAAATTTACGTAAGTCCAAAGTTACGTAACTCAGGCTTATGTAAGTCGGGGACTTACTCTACAGGCAGTTCCCTCTTTATGAGTTTTTTTTTTTTTTCAAGTATCAACAAAATCGAAAATGTGAACATTCATTGTAAAAAATTAATGTTAAACATTCATAAATACCGCATTTCAAACCACACATGTAGCTATACAGTGTACTTTGCTTTACGATATTAATCCGGTCCACCGTATCGTAAAAATATCGTAATGTGAACCCATTAAAACATTGTTTTTTGGTAGTTCGTTCCACGACCTCGGAAGTTGAAATTTTTGCTATATAAATCTCTAAAAGGTTGTTTTATAGTGTAAATTGTATTAGTTACCAATTAAAATCATTAAAACGCACTACACTTTCATCATTATCATACGTTCTGTTATAAGAACCAATTCTGAACGGCTTTGTGATATTTTTATAAAGCACGTTTCTAGAGATCACGACCATAAAACAATAAAAACAATTTACACTTTCCGGTTTATTGGGCTTTTCTGTTACTGCAAGCAATTACAAACGGGTAGAAACTACACTTTCATCATTATCATATGTTCTGTTATAGAAACCAATTCTGAGCGGCTTTGTGATATTTTTCTAAAGCACGTTTCTGGATTCTGGAATTCAGGAGAAATCTCCTGTAAGCATACAGACACTGGATTAATCTGAATAAGCAAATCATTGAAGTCACAGAAATTATTGCAGAGTCCAATTAGGTTTTCTTATCTGGGAAATGCTAGGCATCCTGATTCCAGGGTGTCATTTGTATACGATTCTGGCACTGTAAGCTTGTCATCATTGTCTGAATGATCATCTACTTCCATACTGTTAGTTTATGACTGAACTAACAGCATTATTAACAGGTTTATCGGGCTTTTCTGTTACTGCAAGCAATTATAAACAGGTAGTAAACTCGATGTTATTGCATTTGCAAAAATACCGATAGCTGAAATTGTGGGGTTTTTTACGTTATTATGGTGAAATGTGTTTCAATCTTTACTGAAATATTCAATCGTATAAAAAACATAAATAAATTTAAAGAATCTTCTCTTCATTCCTTTTTTTTTTTTTAAGCTTCGTAAACATGTTACTACGCACAAATCATATTAGTTGCAATTTGTGCATTTTGTTAAAAAATGCTTATGCATGCTATTGAAATTTATAAAGAAAAGAGAAGATTATCTTGGAAATAAACACCTCTTGAAGCATTTCTGAAGAAGACATCTCCTTGTGCAACAAACCAACCAGTGCCGGGCCAATAATGAGTGATCAACAAGTGTACATTTAGTCGATGATGATGATGAAGAATAAACATTTTTTAACATTTGTAAATCATAAATAATTTCTTTATTATTATAATTTGCTTGATTTTACAGGTTGTTTTCATTTCTTTGGATAAATCAATCATAAACATAAACTAGTTAGCTAATTAATTTCATTGTTGAAATTAATTTTTAACATTATGTCTATGGGTAAAAAATTCCCACTTTTCAAGTGCGCGCGCTAGGAACAAATTAACTCGTAAATTCGGGAACTACCTGTATATGATATCAAACTTATTTTTTGCATCCAGTTCCTGTGTGACCACATTGTAGTATCCAATCAAATTGGCCAGACAAGACTTCCTCTTAACAAACCCATGCTGTGTCTGCACTATAATTGCAGTCTTGTCTAGATGATCCTGCATTGCTTCTTTAACAAGTTACTCCATTACTTTCTCCAGGACAGAAGTTAAACTAATCACTCATATCACCCCCCTTTGATCCCCTCTTTGTGCATTGGGGATACATTTGCACTTCTCCAGTACATGGGAGCCTCCCCTGAATCTAAGGATGCTCTCATAATTATGGCTAAAGTTTTGCTTACTTCCTTTACTGCCAACTATAATATAACTGGATAGATCCCGTCCACCCCAGGTGCCTTTTTTATGTTTAACTTCAACAATTTCTCCTCCACTTTGCTCTCAGCAATTACAAAATCATTTTTTTTTTTTTTTTTTTTTTTTTTTTTATGAAAGAGAAGTATGGGGGGAGGGGGATGCCGGAAACTTTGCTCTAGAGACTAAACATGGGTTTCACCACTTCAAGCCTCCAATAAGCAAAGTGGTGGTATTTCACCGGTTGATGAAAGTCATCTACCACCATTTAGCTCCCTGTTAGAATTTTATCAACTTCTAGCCCCACCTCCTACAGAATTCCTCATGTGTGAAAGTAGATGCAAAATACTCATTCAAATTGTCAGCTACCTGAGCAGAATCATCAACAGTCAGAGCATCGATATCAAGTGGGCCAATCTGATTCATCCCTTCCTTCTAGAGTTTACATAAGTAAAGAAGTCTTTGCTGTTTTTCTTTGCATTCTTTGCCAAACATTTCTTGTAACCTGCCTTCACTTGACTAACCTCCTTTGTGACTTCATCACAAACTAGCTTATATCTACCACAGGCTTCTGTGTAACCTGATAATTTACATGCATCCCATGCATTTTTCTTCTCTGCCAAGAGTTTCATTAGTTCATCTGATATCCATTTAGGTCTAAACCGTGAACTGTATTTCTTAGTTGGTATGAAAAGCCTAGTAGCTTCCAAGATTAATTCCTGGAATGCTTCCCATTTAGAATTTGCTGTTGGTAATATCATCAATTGGTCCCAATGTATAGAATTTAAAAACTGGGTGAAACCACCATAGTCACTTGTATGAAAGTAAAATCCCTTTCCTTTAGCCCTGATGGTAGTTACATCTTTAAGTAAATCCCACATCAGTACACACTGATCACTGCCACTTCGTGGTCCTTTACCTGCAGATTCTTATTATATGAATAATCACTGATGATAATCAGATCAAGAGTATTACTCCCTCTGGTTGCTTCTCGAACATGCTGCTGTTGAAAACAGTTATCCAATAAATCCACAAATGTCTTGGCTAATGTGCAAATAATCAACTCACAAGTTCCAGCCAATATCTGGAAAGTTAAAATCCCCCATTACAAGACATTCTGATTTACCAACCCACTCTATTTCTCTGTACAGTTGTTCATTGTACTCATCAGAGTCATTAGACCTATAACACACTCCTACTCCCATTTTTACTTTCCCAGTGCTTATGTCACACCAACCTGACTCAAAATTGCACTGTCAACCCATATCAACTAGATGCATTGCCTTTGGTTTTGTGTGATTCCTAAATAACAGCATAACGCCTTCTCCCATCCTATCCTCTGTGTACACTTTGAACTTGGGAAGTACACTTTGCACTACCCAAATTCAAATTCAGCATTCCTTATATCTATATGACACCACGTCTCTAATATCACAACAATATCCACCTTTGATGTCTTGACCAGTACTTCAAATTCATCTAATTTATTTGCTATACTCCTAGCATTGGTGTACATGCAAGTACACATGCACCTGTTCTTACTCTTAGTTACCCGAATACAGCCCACATATTTACTTGTTCCATATCCTCAGGGGCTCACATCTGGTGAGTATGGATTTGGCACACCCAGGGTCCTGAGTTGGATATCATCATTCTTCTCTTTCTTTCTTGATGATTCCTTTCTACTTCTGACTCTCTCTCTCTCTCTCTCTCTCTCTCTCTCACACACACACACACACACACACACACACACACACACACACACACACACACACACACACACACACACACACACCAGGGTAACTTGGGAATTTTTTTTGGCTGGTATAGCATAAGCCTCAGGCTTCCTTGCACTATATGGCTAATAATAATAATAAATAATAATAATGATGATGACTCCCAGAAGTTCTTGAAATCCCCAGCACCTTGCTTTTCTGGCTGCTGCTTATTCTAACAGAAGCAGTGTAATAATCTCTTTCACCTCTGCCTGTGGCTACCGTCAATCTATTAGTCTGTGGCTCGCCCCTAGCTAGCAGTTTTCCAAACCACCTAACACTGCCTCGATAGCATCAGCAAATATTCTTGCACCCTTTCTATTTAAGTGTATCCCATCCCTGCAAAAGCAGTTTCTTCTGTTAACAAGCACAGACCACACTGAGAAAAATTTTACCCGATGAGCATTGCACAATCTTTCTGGGGACCGAATTGATTGACAAGGCTCTCATCATATTAAGCTAAGCTATACGTACGATCTTGTATTTGTTAAGTCAATCTGCAGATCTTATACTCTTAATGTCATTAGTGCCAACATGTTCAACAATATCACCTTTTGTGCCCTTAAAAGATGGTATCTGCTCTACAATGTCATCAACTTTTGCCCCCTGGCAGACATACCCTGGTTCTATTCCACCTACCTTTTCTGCACAATATATTTCCGGTTTCCCTGACAATAGAATCACCAACAACAGCTAGCTCCTGTGGGACCAGCGCATTCTGCTTTGTTGATGCCTCTGTTTTGACTGATGATCAAGTGCAAGCTCTGGCATTGATGTGAGCAGCTGAGAGCTTCGTGGGCCAGTAATTTAAATCCTTCAAGTGCATCCACCCTGCTCTTTAAACTCTCATAAAGGCCCATAACAAAGGCAAGTTTTTGCCCAACATCCTCACACTTTTTACATCGAGCACAAACAAAGATATCCACCTTGGCAATACCATGTCCTGTTCCTAATGGTCCATAAACATCAAACAAGCAGTGCATTTCATAAGGCTGTGATTCAGAGGACAACCCCCCTAAGTTTTCCCCCAAGCTACAGCACTCCCACTATCTTAAATATAATTAAAAATACTAAACTAAACTTATATCCTGATGCAATACTAACACTATGCACTAGTTATCATATGAAATTTATGTCACTGAATATATATATGTATATATTTCAATATCAAGCTTATGGTAAAAGTATTTCATATCTCCTACCAAGTTTACGTTATAGGAATTTAATATTTCCTATCAGTTTAAGTTGTATGTATTACACTATAACATTACGTTTTTCAATTCTAAGTAGTTATAATAGATAATGAATTTTTTTTTTTTTTATGTGAACCCCAAACACGAGAGGTATTAGAACCTATAGTACTTAGTACCGTGCTTGGGTTGGAAGTTGAGAAGACGAAAGAAGATATTTGTTGACATTGGACTTGAACTTCTGTAGATTATAATTTTCAGGAAATACGTATGAAGGAAGGTTTTTCCAGAAAACGGCAGTTGAATGAATAAACGAGGAAGATGAAAAGTTGGTTCTGTGAGTTTGAAGATGGACAGTAAATGGATGTTGGCTGGTGGCGGCACGAGTTCAGACTGTTTTGAAAGAGAGAGCGGAAATTATAGAAGACAATTCAGAAGAACAGTGCCCATGGAAGTATCTGTAGAAGAGGCATGCAGCAGAAACAGTATGTCTATGAGAAAACGAGTGGAGAGACTCTGTTAGAGATGAATCATTAATTAACCTACATGCCCTCTTCTGAATGGAATCAAGAAGCCTGAGAGAGGTTTTGGGGGCACCACCCCAGATGTGGGAACAATATTCCATGGCAGGGCAGATTTGCGATTTATACAGAGTGAGCAGCTGTTTGGAAGAAAAGTAACGCCGAGAGCGAAAGAGAAAACCAAGTTTTTTAGATGCAGAGGAAGCAATATTTGTAATGTGCTTGTGCCAAGAGAGATTAGAAGTCAGGGTAATCCCCAAAAGAGATATATCATTTTGCCTAGAAATCAGAGTGTCACTAAACATAAGCATAGGAGCAGAAGAATCCTTTTTGCGAGATATAAGACAAGACTGAGTTTTAGAAGGGTTGAAATCAACTAAGTTGTCTTTGCCCCACTGGAGAATTACCTGAAGATCGGCATTTAAGGAATTGGTAGCAGATTTTCGAGAAGTTGAAGCTGACTGAGCAGGACAAGGTTTCTCAAAATGGAAAGTGGAATGCAATGTGCTATCATCGGCAAAACTATGGATAGGATTTCCAGTCAAGGGAAGAAGGTCATTGATATACAAGAGGAAAAGAGTGGGGGAAAGAACTGAACCTTGGGGGACACCGGCATTAGTGGAGAAGTTAGAAGACAGAGCCATCTACCATCACCCTCAGTGAGCGATCAGAGAGAAAACTGGATAACCAATTACTAAAAACAGTTGGCAAACCATAAGATGGAAGCTTGTTTGGAAGACTTTATGCCAAACACGATCAAAAGCCTTTGAGATGTCAAGAGCAACTACTTGTGTTTCACCGAACCTTTCCATTGAATTAGACCATAAATGGGTAACATAAGCCAGAATATCACCAGTGGATCGACACTGACGGAATCCATACTGGCAATCGTTGAGCAGATGGAAGGTTTCTAGGTAGCTTAAGAGTTGGCGGTTAATTGATTTCTCCATTACTGGGACGATAATTGGATGGGAGGGATTTGTCACCCTTTTTAGAAACTGGCTGGATATGAGCAAATTTCCAAGCAGAAGGAAAAACACCTTTGGAATAAGAAAGTGAAAAAAGGCGGCAAAGAATAGGAGTAAGTTCAGGAGCACAGGTTTTGAGAACAAGTGGAGAAATACCATCAGGACCTGGAGCTTTCTTAGCATCAAGATTCATCAAAATCCTTCTGATATCCTTTTGACGGAAGACCACAGGAGGCATTGAATTGAATGGAGCGTGTCGGGAATGGTGGGAGGTGTTTTACCAAGATCTTTAATACATGAGCTGGAAGAAAAATGGGATGCTAGCAGGCCAGCTTTATCCTTGGCTGAAGTGACAACAGAACCATCTGGTTTGGACAGAAGTGGGAGCAGAGATGGGCAACAGTTGCTGCCAATAGCTTTGGCAAGAGACCAGAATGCTCGGCTACCATTAGGGCAAGAAGCAAGTTTTCTACTCTTAGCCTGTTCAAACTCTAGTTTGCACTGATTAATAACTGCTTTACAATTGTTGCGAGCTTTGGTGTAGGCAGAAAATGAAACTGAAGAATTATAAACAAGCCAATTACGATATGCAACATTCTTCTCTTGGACAGCCTTAGCACATTTATTGGAAAACCAAGGTTTAGATAAAGGACGAGATTTTAAAGTGGAGTGTGGGATAAAGGATTCCATCCTACAAGAATAATTTCACAGACACGATCTGAGTAAACGTTGACATCAGAAGTTTTGAAACAGTAATCCGACCAAGGAAAAGAAGAAAAGAAGTCTCGCAGGTCATCCCATTTTGCATTCTTGTAATGCCAAACAACACGAGGTTGGGAATAGCCGTGAGATAAGGGTTCCATTGGAGAAGAGACAATCAACAAGTTATGATCTGAAGTGCCTAAAGGACCTCTCACTTCGACCGTGAACTTAGAAGGGTTGTTTGTGAGAAAAAGATCAAGCGTATTGGCTGTATGATTAGGATTGTCCGGTATTCTTGTAGGTAAATGAATAATCTGTGCTAGGTCATTAGTAATTGCAAAAGCCTCAGCATCTTGACCTGCTGGATCGATGTGACTAGAAAACGGAAGCCAGCTGGAGTTGTGAACATTAAAATCACCAATGAAAATTACCTCACTGTTAGGAAAGTTGGACGGGAGAAAGTCAAGTTGCAAAGAGAGGAAGTCAAAGAGCTCCAAGTGATTAGTGGAGTTGGGAGAACGGTACAGACAACAGATGAATTTGACACGATGAGGTAGAGAGATTTTAAGCCAGAGAAGATCAAAGAGAGGAGATTCCAAATTGCCAAGTCTCTGACAGGGAATATCAGAACGGACATATGCACAAGTACCACCTTTGAGGCGAAAGGAATCATACAGCGAATAATTTGGGCATCTCAGATGAGCAGTAGTTGAATCAACCGATAACTGAGATTCTGTCAGAAAAAGTACATGGGGTTTGGCAGACTGTAAGTGGAAATGGACATCGTTGAGATTAGAATTGAGACCACGTATATTTGTGAAATGAATTAGGAAGTCCTTGGGAGGTTTAGATCTTTTCGCAGATAAGCTTGCTCTATTAGTTTGACAATTCATGGTGTATTCAATAGTAAGAAAAAGTGGGTGGGACATGCTGTATGAAGTAATGAAATTTTTGGATATGGCATACACGTGGTAAGAATATACCCAGATTCTTGACATAACGTGGCCTTGACAATGCTCCCCGCATACACATTAGCAAGATTATATACTAGCTGGTCCGGAAGCCTCCTAGAGAGTTACCAATAGGTTCGGTCCGGTGTACTAAGTAGCGGCCAGCCTGCAAACACCGTTTTAGAGCTGTACCCTCGAAATGTAAGGAATATTGGATCTCGCCACGACGTTCATCATAACCTCAAAAGTCATCAATCATACTGCATGATGGAAGAGATTGGGAAGGGTTGACCAGAACTTAGCTCTAGAGACTAAACATGGGTTCCACCATTTCAAGCCTCCAATAAGCAAAGTGGTGGTATTTCACCGGTTGATGAGAGTCATCTACCACCTAGTTAACTATCTATTGCCAACCTACGTGATTCAAGCTCTCAAGCGACCTATTTGTGATACTATATCTACACCTAATCACTGATACTAAAAACTCTACGAATATTAATGTTGTATGTTACAGATTACATGATAAAGTTAAGTTATTATAACACATATGTAATGCTATAAATTACAGTTTATAAACCTCTTCTGACACTGATTACACTGCTACAAAGCAATGAGAAACATCCGGTATCTGCTATATTGATACTAAAACAATGGCAGCAAAATTTGAACATTCTTATCGATACAACACAATGCCAGCAGAAGTCTACTGTTGTTTTTTAAGCAATTACAAAGGCAAGTAAAGAACAAATACATCAAATTTACTCAAACCAAAGAAGGTTTGAGCAAGATATTATGAGAAATAGACAAATTAAGTGATTTTCTTTTTTTTTTTTTTTTGCCTGGTACTGTATAATGTTTTGCTTCCCTGAATTATTTTGCCAATACTAATACTTGTTGCATAATCTTAAGCTCTGTCATTCAACTGATATCATAAGACTAGGTAATGTCAACCAATTATTGTGACTGAGATCATCTACAATCTATTTTCTAAGTAAAACATAGCACAAAGTGCAATGTTTAACATGGAAAATTGCACTCAACTGACAATTCCTGAAGCCTATGTATGTAACTTTTATACATCACATCCTTTATCAATATCATTTAGAAGGATCAGAAACTGGAGCAGCCTTAGGAATTTTAGATTATAAAGTATACAAAATGAATTCTTCCTGGATAGGAAGATATTAGTGACTCCAGATTATGCAGTAATAACTGAATTATCCATTATCAAATTAATGAGATTTTATTGAAAACTGTTTAGTGAATATTTTGAAAACTATTTGAAAATGTGCTTTCTACATTCTTTGTAGAAAAATTACCTTTTCTCCTTTGGGGCCAGGTGGCCCAGGAGGTCCAGGGTATCCTCTTGATCCAGGTGGTCCCTGTACACAAAACTTTTCTTCAGTTACATGCAATACAAAATTAAAATTTACTAGCATTTTTCAAAAACAAAAATAAAATAAACTTCAGTTATACTTTATAAGAGTTCAATACAAGATATCTTTTATTATCCACTTTGCAGATTAACATCTTAAGAGTGGATATTTTTTGTCCCAAAATGAATTTAAGCCTCAGATTCCCAAAAGAAAATTATCATTACAGTAATCAATTCATTGTGTTTTATTTTGACTAGTAGCCAGGTTCAACAAATACTTTAGTAGAGTGGGCAATGAATCACTTCAATTAATTAATAGCATTAGCATTAGCAAAGGCACATGATGCAAGAAAGCAAGCATATATAGCATCAGCCAAAAAAAAAAAAAAAAAACCTTAATTTCACCCATCCACTTGCTCCAAATGTTTGTCAAGTTCTGCCTTGAATCTATTTAAGCTATCAACTTCTACAACAAAAGATTGAAGTTTGTTCCAGCAATCAACCACCAGTTGGCTAAAGGCAAACTTCCGCACATCTATCCTACAACCGTCTTTCCTCAAATTGAATTTATGCCCTCTCAGGCGATTATTCTGAGCAAGAGGAATTGAGCATGCTCAAACCATTGAAGACTTCATACACCTCTATCAGATCACCTAACAGGTGCCTAGTCTCCACACACTGCAATTTACAAAACTTAAGCCTTTCTTCATAAGAGCAACCCTTTGTTCCATTCACTAATCTTGTTGCCCTTCTCTGTACTCATTCCAAAATCTCTACATCCTTCTTAAAATGAGGCCTCCAGACCTGTATACAGTAGTCAAGGTGTGGTCTGACCATTGCCTTATACAAGGGGAAAATCACCTCCTTATCCCTGCTAGAAAAATTCCTGTATATCATTGAAAAGACACCATGAGCTACTCTTGCAGACTGTCTGCACTGCTCAAAAAACTTCATATCTGCCTGCACAATTACCCACAGGTCCTTTTCATTCTCTACCACTGTTAGCGTGGTACCACAGAGTTGATACGTTACTCAGGGATTACTGTTTCCCATATGTAATACTTTACATTTGTCAATGTTAAACTTCATTTGCCACCTCTCAGCCCATCTGCTCAACTTTTCTAGATCCTGTTGTAGCAATGTACTGTCATTAGTGTCATTAACAACTCTGCCAACCTTCATATCGTCTGCAAACATTAAGCCTGATATACCATCATCAATATCATTTATAAATACAGAAAACAACAATGGACCCAACAATGAACCCTGAGGGTCTCCACTAAAAACATTAGTCCACGAAGAGCAGTGTCCATTGATTACCACTCTCTGTCTTCTCCAACTCAACCATCCCTTTATCCGTAGCAGTAATTTGCCTCCAATGCCACTGCTCCAATTTGTGCAACAGTATCAAAGACTTTTCTAAGATCCAAATATATGATATCAAAGTTATTCTTTGCATCCAGTTCCTTTGTGACTACATCATAGTATCCAATCAAATTAGTCAGACAAGGCTTCCCCTTAACAAACCCATGCTGTGTCCCAGCTATAACTGAAGTCTTCTCTAGATGATCCAGCAATGCTTCTTTAACCAGTGTCTCCATTAATTTCTGTGGAATAGAAGTTAAACTAACAGGTCTGTAATTACATGTGTCTCCCTTTGATCCTTCTTTGTGGATTGGGGTCACATTTGCACATCTCCAGTCCTTGGGTACCTCCCCTGAGTCCAGGGAAGCTCTCGTAATTATGGCTAAGAGTTTGCTTACTTCCTTTGCCACCTCCTTTAATATAACTGGATAGATTCTATCCACCCCAGGTGCCTTTCTTGTGTTTATCTTAAACAATTTCTCCTCCACTTTACTCTCAGTTATTACAAGATTATCTAGCTTACTGCCAGATTTGAATACTCCTCTGGCATTCCCCTCCCTGAATAACTCCTCATGTGTGAATGTCGATGCAAAATATTCATTTAGTTTGTTAGCTACCTGAGCAGGATCATCAACAGTTTAACCATCGATATCAAGTGGACCAATCTGATTCATCCCCTTCCTTCTCGAGTTTACATAAGTAAAGAACTCTTTGCTGTTTTTCTTTGCATCCTTTGCCAAAGATTTCTCGTAATCTGCCTTTGCCTGCCTAACCTCCTTTGTAACTTAGTTACAGACCAGCTTATATCTATCATAGGTTTCAGTGTCACATGTTAATTTATATGTATCCCATGCATTTTTCTTCTCTCTCACATGTCTAATTAGTTCATCTGACATCCATTTAGGCCTAAATCTTGAACAATATTTCTTTGTTGGTAAGAAAAGCCTAGTTGCTTCCAAGATTAATTCTTTGATTTCTTCCCATTTTCAATTTGCTGTTGGTAACAACATCAGTTGGTTCCACCGTACAGAATTTAAATACAAATTAAATACAAATTTCTGTTCCACCGTACAGAATTTAAATACAAATTTAAATACATTTTGTACTGTCTCAGACCACCGTAGTCACCTTTACGAAAGCAAAAACCCTTCCCTTTACCCTTGATGGTAGTTACCTCTTTGAGTAAATCTCACTTCAGCACACTGTGATCACTGCCACGTAGTGGTTCCTTTATCTGCAAATTCTTTATGCATGAAGAATCATTACTGATAATTAGATCAAGAGTATTACTCCCTCTAGTTGCCTCCCGAGCATGCTGATGTAGAAAATAATCATCCAATAAATCCACAAAAGCCTTGCTAGTGTGTGAGTGACCAACCCACAAATTCCAGTCAATATCCGGTAACTTAAAATCCCCCATTATAAGACACTCTAATTTACTGGCCCACTATTTCTCTGCACAATTGCTCATTATACTCATTAGTATGGTTAACAAAAATCAGAAGTATCCACAATAAATGAAAAAAATTTACAAATTAGAAATCACCAAGCATTATGTTCAGATGCAAAAATTATAAATGGCTACATAAACAACCACCTAATTATGAGAACAGTGGAGTTAATAAACTCGAAAATGAAAGACCTTAATCAGTTTCAATCTTGCTTAAGTATAAACATAACTGTTTCTAAGCATATGTTTCTGTCTAGGCTTAGCATATGCTAATACAAGCCATTTTTATTAGTGGGGGAAGGTTTTCTGCAAAAAAACATTTAACACACAGTGCCCTCACCACCTTACAAGTAAGTTGCTTGGTCAACAACTTCAAAAGATACTTCTAAGTCTCAAAAACTGATCATTCGTGTATTAAGAATTTGCAGATAAAGGAACCACTAGGTGGCAGTGATCACAGTGTACTGATGTGGGATTTACTTAAAGATATAATTACCATCAGGGGTAAAGGAAAGGGTTTTTCCTTCCGTAAAGGTGACTACAGTGGTCTCAGACAGTTTTTAAATTCTGTACAGTGTGATCAACTGATGATGTTACCAACAGCAAATTCTAAGTGGGAAGCATTCAAGGAATTAATTGTGGAAGCTACTAAACTTTTCATACCTATTAAGAACTATTGTTCATGGTTTAGGCCTAAATGGTTGTCAAATGAACTAATGAGACTTAGCAGAGAAGAAAATTGCATGGAATGCATATAAATTATCAGGCGACACAGAAGCCTAGGGCAGATATAAGCTAGTCTGTAATCAAGTCACAAAGGATGTTAGGCAGGCGTAAGCAGATTACGAGAAATCTTTGGCAAAGGATGCTAAGAAAAACAGCAAAGAGTTCTTTACTTATATAAACTCAAAAAGGAATGGGATGAATCAAATTGGTCCACTTGATATCAATAGTTCGACTGTTGATGACCCTGCTCAGATAGCAAACAAACTAAATGAGTATTTTGCATCTACATTCACATATGAGGAGTTATTAAGGATTGAAAATGCCAGAAGGTTATCAAATTGTAGCAGGGTGCTTAATGATTTTGAAATAACTGAGGGCAAAGTGGAGGAGAAATTGTTGAAGTTAAACATAAGAAAGGCACCTGTGGTGGGTGGGTTCTATCCAGTTATATTAAAGGAGTCGGCAAAGGAACTAAGCAAACCCCTTAGCCATAATTATGAGAGCATCCTTGTACTCAGGGGAAGTCCCCACGGACTGGAGATGTGCAAATGTATCCCCAATTCACAAAGGGAGGGATCGAAGGGTGGCATGAGTAATTACAGACCAGTTAGAGACGGCCTCCGTAGCCGAGTGGGCAGGAGTGGGAGTGCAGTAGCACACGCTCTTTGAGTAGACCGGGGTTCAAGCCCCTGCCTGCTGAATACGGTCGATCTGCCAACCCGCACTGGACCAGCGTGGCAGATTATGATCCATTTCCCTCAGCATGAATTGTTGAGGAGGCTTCCATCCTGCAGTGGGTTGATAATGGCTGCACTTTACTTTTTTTTTTTTTTACTTAGTTTAGCCTTATGCTCTGGGTAAAATAATGGAGTCACTGGTTAAAGATGCATTGCAGGATCATCTAGACAAGACTGCAGCAATAATTCAGACATAGCATGGGTTTGTTAAGGAAAAGTCTTGTCTGACAAATTTGATTGGATACTATGATGTGGTTACAAAGGAACTGGATGCAAAAAACAATTTCGATATCATATACTTGGATTTAAGGAAAGCTTTTGACACTTGTGCATGGAAGACTACTGTACAAATTGGAGCTGTTGTTGTTGTTAGGTTTGTTGGTGCATCAGCAACTGTGGCTATAATGCACTGATTTCTAACTAGTATATCTTTGTTGTTGAGGCTGATTCTGATAAAAATTTAAACAAGGTGATATTTATCAATCAATTTTAGGAAAATAAAAACGTCATCCATATCTTGACGATCTTATAGAACATTACGTAGTGTTAATTGATTGCAATTTTTGAAAAGTAAAGAGAAAGCAGTTTTTCGTTCTCTTATATATATTGGGCATTCAATAATGATATGCTTTACAGTGAGTGGACATGAACAGTTACTGCATTGTGGGGCATCTTCCTTTCTTAATAAATAACTGTGAGTGAGGTATGTGTGACCAATGCGCAGTCGCGCTAGTACAGTTTCTTCTTTTCTATTTTCCCTTAGACTGGATCGCCACTGTTTGGGTTCTTTCTTTATTTCAAAAAGTTTATTATTTGTTTCTTTTTCCCATATATGTTTCCACTGTTCTTTAGAGGTCTGCTGTATAATGGATTTAAAGTCAACATAAGGTGTCCTGAAATTGGAAGAAATAGGATTTGAAGCATTTTTGGCAGCTAAATCTGCCTGTTCATTTCCCGGGATTGCAGAGTGACCAGGAATCCAACAAAAAATTATGCGGTGACCACGTGCATGAATTGCCATTAACTGAGTCCAGATTTGTTGTACCAGAGGATGACTGTTGGGGCGTTTACATTGCATACAATTCACGGAACTTAATGAATCGGTATATATTATGGATTGAGTATATGAGGCTTCTTTTATTTTCTCCAGGGCTAGTAAAATACCATACAACTCAGCAGTATAATTACTACATTCTGAGGGGAGCTGTTTGGCGATGATAGCATCTGGCAGGACTACAGCTGTACCAACTTTACTAGCAGTCTTGGATCCATCTGTATATAGCTGCACGTAACTGCTAAACTGAATTGAGTGGGCCAGATGTAATTGTCTGATGTTAATATCTGGAAGATTATTCTTTCCCCATTTCTGATAGTATTTTTCAATATCTATCGTGGGTATTTGCCATGGCTGGATTTGCATGCTAGTATCCTGCATTATGTTATTCATGTTGAGTCCCCAGCTAGTGTTTAGAGCTTGAAGCCTAATGCCAGATGGTTTGTTGAGACGTGATTTAGTACGATAGAGGTTTTCCCATTTTGGTCTGAAGAGATATTGCCATATCGAATGATGTGGAAAGCTGCTGATTTTTGCGGCATAATTTAGGAGAAGAATTTGTCGCCGAAGGTCTAGCGGCGGTTCATTGGCTTCCGTATATAGACTTAAAATGGGAGATGTACGAAAGGCACCCAGTGCTATTCGAAGTGCACTATGATGAATGGGATCAAGCCATTTCAGTACACTTGGCCTGGCTGAGGTGTATGCAGGAGATGCATAGTCTAAGCGGGATCTAATTAATGAGCGGTATAAATGTAGCAACATGTACCGATCTGCACCCCATGACATAGAGGAGATTACTCTGAGAATATTTAGTTTCTTAAGACAGCTGGTACGAATATATTTTATATGTTCAAGGAAGTTTAATTTTTTATCAAGTATTATACCAAGAAAACGAGTGCTTGGTTGAAATGTAATACAATGGGAGTCTAACTGAAGGTTTGGATCAGGATGCAATGTACGTTTACGACAGAAGTGTACTGCAGTTGTTTTCGGTTTAGAAATTCTGTAGCTATTGTTTTTGGCCCAAGAGACTATTCTATTAATGGTGACTTGTAGTTGTCTCTCGATAAGTCGAATATTTTGAGAATGACATGAGATGGCAAGGTCATCAGCATACAGGTATGCATCAACTGTGTTAGGTATACTATTAGTTATAGAATCGATCCTGATGGCAAAAAGTGTTGCACTCAGCACTGAGCCCTGGGGAACTCCCTCTTCTTAAACATATGTGCCAGAAAGTGACGAGTGGTAGAGGACTTGGAAGGATCTGTTAGATAGGAAGTTCTGAATGAATTTCGGGAGATGACCCCGAAGACCAGATTTATGTAAGTCCCGAAGAATCCCATAACGCCAAGTTGTATCAAATGCTTTCTCGATGTCAATGCATATCATAACAAAGTGCTCATTTCTTAGAAAGGCGTTCCGAATATTTTCTTCTGCTTTGATAATGAGATCGAGCGTCGATCTACTTCTCCGAAAACCATACTGGCTTGGACTCAGAATGTTTTGAGTTTCGAAATACCACGTTAGTCGGGTGTTAAGTATTTTTTCCATTGTTTTTCCCAAGCAACTTGTTAAGGAGATAGGTCGATAGTTTTTTGGATCTGTGTGGTCTTTTCCTGGTTTCGGGAAGGCTAGCACATAAGAATGGCACCAGCTGGTGGGGTAATATTCCTCTAAGAAAATTCTATTATAGAGTAGTAAGAGAGCACTTAATGATCTTTCACTTAAATGGGAAATCATTGAGTAATAAATTCCATCAGGACCTGGAGCACTGTTTTTCACTTTTGTGAGCGCATTAAGCAATTCAGTTATGGTCAACGGCAGATTGTATGAATGTTGGAGAGCGGTATTAAAATTCAGTTTATACTTTTCTGTATCGCGTTTTAGCATCTGAAAGGCTGGTTCATAGGCGGAAACAGCTGAGAGTGATTCAAAAGACGAGCCAAATGCATTAGCAAGTTCTTCGGGTTCAGAAATTTCCTTTCCTTTCAGAAATAGAATCGGGGAAGTAACAAGTGGGTATTTGCCATTGATACGTTTGATTTTTTTCCAGACTGTAGCAGTATCTGTGAATCTGTTTATTGTGGCAGCATAGCATGCCCATGCTTCTTTTTTACTTATCCGTCTTATATAACGAGCCTTAGCCCTTGCTCTTTTAAACTGTAGGAGGTTGGCTGTGGTTGGATGTTTTCTAAACTGATTCCAGGATTTATTTCTTTCTCTTTTAGCAATGCTACATGCTTCGTTCCACCACATTTTTGGATGGAGTCGGATTTTAAATGATGATTTCGGGATAGCGGATTCAGCGGCTGTCATTATTCGTTCTGTGATATAGCTTACTGCAGAATCGATCTTGTCAGTAGCAATGATAGTGGAATCTAAATGAGCTATTTCTTGATATTTAGCCCAGTTGGCCTTGTCAAATTTCCAAATTGTTCTAATTCTGTTGATCGGAGGAAATTACAGATGATCGGAAAGTGATCACTACCAAGAGGGTTGTCAGTAACTGTCCAGTCTATGAGAGGAAATATTGTTGGAGAACATACTGTTAGGTCAATGGCAGAGCTTGAGCCAGATGGTACATGAACATATGTGTGATCACCTGTGTTTAAAATAGTTAGATTGTGTTTATCCAAGAATTTCTCAATTATTTTCCCTCTGCAGTCAAGTTGTTGAGAACCCCATAGAGGGTTATGGCCATTCCAGTCACCCAGAATACAGAAAGGAGCGGGTATTTGTCCTACTAGGTCATCTAAATCAGCAAGGGTGAAAGCGTGATTTGGTGACAGATACAATGAGACTAATGTTATCGTTATGCCAATGGTGATACGGGCTGCAACTGCTTCCAACGGTGTTTGCAAGGGAACAGGTCTGGAGGGAATTGAAGGGTTTACTAACAGCGCTACTCCTCCGTGTGCTGCATTAGAGCAGTTTCTATCTTTTCTATACATGGTGAAGCGTTTAACTGTTATAGATACTGCATTCGTCAGGTTTGTTTCTTGTATGCATGCTGCGACGGGCTTATATTCACTTAGCAGATCGTAGAAGTCATCTAAATTAGCACGAAGTCCGCAACAATTCCATTGAATCACTGTCTGCATTGTTTGGTTTTAAAAGGAGGGTTTGGTTTCTTATGGCGGATTTTTTTGTTTGCGCTTGTCTACTTTTGCTTTTTCTTTTTTTGGGAAAACTGGCCTACCGGTGTCAATGTCATCCTCTGGATGAATCTCAAGAATTGAATCATCTTCATCTATCTTTTCATCAATATCCATGGTATCGGATATAAATTTAGTAGTGTTGCTTCTTTCAGGGGTCTTGGCTCGTTCATTTGGTTTCTCATTAGGCTTCTTATCCGGAGGTATTGTTACAGGAGTATTTGCTTCTCGAGTAGCATATTTAGGAATAGGTTTTTCCTTTGATGAGGAGAGGAGCGATTTAGCCCAACCAGATATTGAGATATTTGGAGGGACTGAGCAGTCTGTCTGAGTTTCTACTGAGCGTAGCCGTTGGGTAACTGAAGCATATGTAGGTGACTTAGCAGGTACTGCAACATGTTTTTTAGCTTCTTGATAGGATACTTTCTGCTCAATCTTATATTTTTGAATATTCTTTTCTCTTTTCCATTGAGGGCATTCCTTAGAGAAGGCAGAGTGGTTACCATGGCAGTTAGGACAAATTTGCACTTCAGTGTTACAGTTTGTGTGTGTATGCTCTTTTGATCCGCAGTTAGCACAAGTGGCTACACTTCTGCAGACAGCTTGGGAATGACCAAATTTTTGGCACTTAAAGCACCGGACTGGATTTGGAATGTATGGTCTTACTTGGCATCTAAGATAACCAGCTTTAATATAAGTAGGTAGATTTGGTGTTTCGAATGTTAGAATCACCGTCCGTGTGGGAGCAGGTTCTCCATCTCTTTTAATAACAATTCTTTTGGCTTGTACCACGTTTTGATCTCTTAGTTCATGCACAAGTTCATCCTCTGATACGTTTAATAGATCCCACTCTGATATTACCCCTTTAGAGGAGTTTAAGGTGGCATGTGGGGTAACCTTCGTGGGAATTCCACCGAAAGTAGATATTTTCAATAGCCTCTCAGCATGTCTATGTTCCGTCATTTCGATCAATAAATCTCCGGATCTTAATCGCCGAACCTTTTTTGGAGGGCCAGCCACATTTTCGAGACATCTCTGTATCAAAAATGGGGACAGCTTACTCAATGGTTGGTCTGTGGAGGAGTGTAGTATTAGAAAGAGTGGTGTGGTCTTATCCATTCCTTCTTTTTTTTGTCTCTTAGCATGGGATACATTTGTGTCGTCATGATCTGGATTATGTTTGTCCAGTTCTGAATCATAAGATCCACACGAGGACTGTTTATTTTTGTCCATCGTTGCTCCTTTTAGCCCTGGGAGAGTGGATTTCTTCTCCCAGACTTCCAGCCCCGCCACGTGGAGGCAGGAGCGGTGCCACCTAGTGGCCAAGCGGTTGGAGAGGTTAGTTTGTTAGTGCGAAAATTAATAAATATACTAGGAAAAGAAAGGTAATTTTCCTTTCTGGGTTCTTACTTAGGATCTGTTAAGTACAGAACCACTTATAAAGAAATAAGGATGAGAAAAGCACTGGAAAGAAAATATAACGAAATCACTTAGAAAGAGCACTATATATCACTTAGGAAAATCGCTTGGACACTATCGCTTGGCACTCGGGGCCACAAATTGGAGCAGAATGGTATTAAGAGTAAGTTGCTACAGTACATAAAAGGGTGGTTGAGTGGGAGAAGTCAGAGGGTGGTAATCAATGGATGCTGCTCTTCGTGGACTAATGTTATTAGTGCAGTTTCACAGGGTTCAGTGTTGGACCCACTGTTGTTTTGTAAATTTAGCATTGATATTGATGAAGGTATATCGGGTTTAGTGTTGAAGTTTGCAGATGATACAAAGGTTGGCAAGGTTGTTAAGGACAGTAATGGCTGTGTGCTAATGCAACAGTATCTTGAAAATTTGGGAAGATGGGCTGAGAAGTGGCAACTGAAGTTTAACATTGACAAATGCAAAGTACTGCATATGGGTAGAAGTAACCCCAGAGGAACATACCAACTGTGTGGTACTACACTTAGGGTGGTAGAAAATGAAAAAGACTTGGGAGTAATTGTGCAGTCAGATATGAAGTTTTCTGAGCAATGCAGACAGGCTGCCAGAACGGGTCGTCGGGTTTTTACAATGATATACAAAAATTTTGCTAGAATAAAAAAGGAAGTGATTGTCCCTCTGTATAAGGGAATGGCCAGGCCACGCCTTGAGTACTGCGTACAGGTCTGGAGGCCTCATTTTAGGAAGGATGTATATTTGCTTGAACGTGTACAGAGAAGGGCAACAAGATTGGTGAGAGGAATGAAGGGATCCTCTTACCAAGAGAGGCTTAAGTTCTGCAAATTGCAGCGGCTGGAGGCTAGGCACCTGCAAGGTGATCTGATTGAGGTGTATAAGGCCTTGAATGGGTTGAGCATGCTGAATTCTGATGGGATTCTTCCACTTGTTCAGATTACGAACCTAAGGGGGCATAAATTCAAATTGAGGAAAGACAGCTGTAGAATAGATGTGAGGAAATTTGCCTTTAGCCAGCTAGTGGTTAATTGCTGGAACAAACTTCCATCTGTTGTTGTGGAAGTTGATAGGTTAAATAAATTTAAGGAGGTACTGGACAAACATTTAGAGGGAATGGTTGTGAATTTTTGTTTTTTTTGGTTGACACTACATAAGCTTATATGCTTGCTTTCTTGCATCACATGCCACGATTACTATTACTATTACAGATATAACTTAAATGAAACACAAAACACAGTTCTGAATAGAAAATAACCAATTTATTAAAAATAATATGACTGTTCATAGTCGACTATTTAGAAATAACTTTTGAAATACAAAAAAAAAAAAGTTAATTTTGAGAATAACTGGCTGTACATTATAGTCCACTCTTCAAGCCCCGGTGAAACAAAAGGATAAAATTCTGAAAAATTAACTTAACAAGAGTGCTGCCTTGTGCTTCTCATCCTGTGAGCACCACAAGCATCTGTTCAGTGGGTGGTTATAAAAGGAATACTGATGGACTATTCAGAATGCCTGTAGCTTGTGATGTAATTTGATTAAATGGGACTTCAGTACCATTGCACACAAACTTAATTTATTTGTTTGAAATTTAACAGTGAGGGTACCCCTGGGAAAAATTATTGCCTTCCTCATGATTTATTTAATGGTTTTAGTTTAAAAACATGGTAAGAGATGGTCATATAAGTGGTAGTAATTCAAATATCAGAAGAGCTCATCAAAATTAGCATTGTTTTTCCCAGAATATTATGAGATTTAATTGTTACTGCAAGTTAACAAAATAAAAATTGTTTTATGGATATTGCAGACAGTCAATGAGATGCTTAACTGTTGGTTGAGTACAACAGTAGAAGAACTGAAGAGCGATTACTACAGTAAGAAAATATGTGTAAGTTAAAAAGATGTAAGAAAGTAAGAAAAGATGTGTTAGGTGTGAATAACAAATATAGCCTTGCCAGCACTCTTTCTTCCCATTTGTTGCACCTGAAGCTTGATTATTATGGTTGCAGTTCTATTTTAATCTGTTAAGTTTATAATTATCTTGTCCTTGCCATGGTGCTGATCAGTGATCTCTGCTTCCTGTTTATATTATAGTTTTATAGTCGGTATAAGGTACTTGGAGGTGTGGGGTGGCATCATGGAGCTATTTTTGCAGCAAGATTAATTTTTTCATTTCCTGTGATGCTGGAATGGCCTGGAATCCAATGAATAACATTAGAGTTTGATCAGACCTACACCTTTTGGTTACTCTATGCAAGAGAGTAACCGGGAGTGTAGACTTTTTTTTTTTTTTTTGGTAGTTGTTGGCGCATAGACTTCTGTGGCCATAATGCACCTCCCAAAGTTTTTGCAGTACTTTGATCCAAGCCCGAGGTGGGAATCGAACCCGCGACCTTTGGGTTGCCAGGCAGGCACTTTACCCACCCGGCTAGCCCGGTCGACACTTTTTAATGTAGGGTGAGAAGAGGAGAGATTACATTGAGAGAGAGTCTCAGTGTACATTAAGGTAGATGAGATAGAATGTTCAATAATCTGATCCAGTGCTAGTTTAGTAGCATAGAGTTCAGCAGTAAAGGCACTGCAAGCTGCCAGTAATGAGACTGAAGTGGTGGAAAACAGAAAAACTGCAGCTTTTTTTTTTTTTTTTTATGTTAGTTGTTGGCGCATCGGCTTCTGTGGCCATAATGCACCTCCAAAAGGTTTTGAATTTTACTCTGATCCAGCCCGAGGCAGGATTCGAACCCACAACCTTTGGGTTGCTAGGCAGGCACTTTACCCACCTGGCTAGCCCGGTCGGCGCAGCAGCAGCACCTAACACAATATCAGATTTCGATATTTTGTGAGTCTCTGATTTAGAAAGAACTGTATGTAACTGCTTGATATTGAAAGAGAGCATGGTGTTCTTTCCACAATGTTAAAAGTAATCATAAAAACTGCAGGAATTATCATCCAAAGAGGCCTGGCGTGTAGTGTCCTGAAATATATTGCACAGTTCAATACTCCAAGCCTGAATAAGATCACTATGTCTAAATGGCACAGGATGGTTTTCATTTGGTTTGATGTAAAAGAATGAATTCCACACCATATTGTACAGGCATCTCCAATTAGGGTGAAGGAACACTGCAAATTTTTGCAGCATACAACAAAAGCAACATTTTCCTGCGAAGCTGCAACAGAGGTTCATGGGCTTCAATATAGAGACTGTGAACTGAGGAAGTTCTTAAAGTACTCAGGACACTTCTAAGAGCACTATATTGAATGGTGTTTAATCATTGAAAAGTACCTTTCCTTATGGAGTCATATACTAGAGATCCATAGTCTAACATGGCCTGGTAAGGGCTCCGCAGAGATGTAGCAGAGTGCAATCAGAATCCCATGAAATGGATAAGACACACTAAAGTACATTTAACATCTTTAAGCAAATGGTTCGAGGATGAGTTCAATGTGTTTTAAAGTTTAATTTATTATCTAGTATTAGGCCTAGAAACTGAACAGTATTAGCAAGTGGAATTGGTACATTGATGGGCAAATCAGGATCAGAATGGAGTAACTGTAGTCTGCAAAAAGTGAGAAGTGCTGCACTTCTGTTCAACTAGGCAATAACCGTTGTATAAAGTCCAGGATTCTATTTTGGCTAAAGTAAGTTAGAGCTGTCTTTCAATGATGGTCATGCTCTGTGATTGACAGGAGATGGTTAGGGTCATCGGCAGACATGTAAATTTCAATGGTTTTTTGAAAGACATGCTGCTAACCCAGATGGCAAATAGGATTACATTGAGAATAGAGCCCTGTGGAACACCTACTCTTAAATACACTATGTCAATAATCTTTTCCAGTACTAGACTAACCCTAGTATTACTGCTGTTATCAGTATTGCATCAATCAGCTATGTAACATCATATTTTTTCTACTACTGATTGCAATAAAGATTTTTATATATATATATATACAGTCCATTCCGGTTATTTGGGACACATTGGGACTAGTGCATTTTGGCCCGATTAAGCGGCTGCCCCAATTATCCGAAGTTTCACATAAATAGTTAAAAATACAATGTACCCCCCCTTTTTTTTACAATTGGTTCACTGTGCAATCAAATCACGTTACGACGAACTCAACATAGTAAAGTACCGTTCACTATACGATGTGCAGTAAGCGCCGGTCATTGTGATCATATTTGTGAATTGAATTTTAATTCTATTAAACAGCGATTCTAATTAGCGAAAATAGGAGGAATATTATCCACAGGCTATAAACGCAAAGATATATTAAGCAGAAATTTACCCTTTATTACCTTACCAATTAAAAAATACGTGAAAATCGGAAGAATATACGTGATAATCGGAATAATTAATATGTACTGTAATATGTACATACGAAGTAGTTGACATTTCTGTTCACTGACATTTGTGGGTGGGGGTTAAAATTTAAAACAGTAAAAAGATAAGCAATCAATAACAAAGAACACAGCACACACAAATTGCAAGTAACACAAAACGCGCAAGTGAGAACCGAGTAACGAGTTACAAAGCTTTAAAAATACGAATGAAGAGAAGATCTGAAAATTAATTTTTTTATATGATTGAAGATTTCATGGAAGTGTAAACACATTTCACCATAATAACCCACAGAATTCCAGCTGTCGGTATTATCGCAAATTCAGTAAGATCGAGTTTACTGTCCGTTTATGATAGATTTCACTAACAGAAAAGCTCAATAAACAGGTGACTGCTAATTGCTTTTATTGTTTTATGGTTGTGACCTCCAGAATTTCGACCAAACCACATGGTATCGTTGGAGACAATCGTAGGGTAATCTCCAGTGCTGCGGTCTCCTGCCCCGATTAAACGGCATGCTGTTCCAATTAAGCGAAGTAAACCCTGGCTATTTTCTCGTTTGGTTTCTGTTTTTTTAAGATTTGCCCCAAATAAACGGCTGCCCCGACTGACCAGTGGCCCAAATAACCGGAATCCACTGTATATATAACTTGGAAGGTATGCGGCTGCAAGAAGTTTTATACCATGAGGTGGGTGGCCTCTTAGTTCCAACATATCCATAATAATACCATGATGCCAAGTGGTATCAAACACTTTCTTGATATCACAGTTGGCAATAACTAGATGCTGTCTCATGATGAAGGCATTTTGAATGTTGGATTTAAGTTTTAAAAGTACATTTAGGAGAGATCTGTAGGGGGGGGGATAGAGAGAGAGAGAGAGAGAGAGAGAGAGAGGTGGTTTCTGAATATATCTGGTTGTGGAAGAACAATAAGATGAAGAGATCTATTCCACATAACTGCCTAAACATAGCGTAGCGAATGCCATCTGGCCCCACTGCACTATTTGGATATTTGTTCAATGATTCTTTGAGCTGTCAGAGTAAAGGGCTCTGAAAAATTAGCTTTGTAATGCTCTTCACCAGTTTCAATTGGCTGAAAGTAGAGCACATAAGAAGAGGCAGAGATAGTATAAAAAGATTCTGCTAAAGCATTTTCAATAGGAGAGGATACATCACACCCATTCAACTGTATGACTGGAGATGTGGTGGTACAAATTTCCCATTCAAGGCTGGTATTTTTTTCAGATATGACAAGACTCAGTATTTTTGATAACAGTTGAGGCAAAAGTTATTCAAGAGTTATTTTTGACTTTTTGCCTGATCTGTCTAGCTTTGCCCTTAAGTTAAATGGTAGTCAAGTCCTTATGAAACTCATTCCATGTGAGAAATTAGTTTTTTTCTAGTTTAGCTTTGGAGCAATCTGCATTCCAACACTGAAACCAGTGGTGGAATGCAGATTGCTCCAAAGCATTACAAAGTTAATTTTTCAAATCTCTCACTTCCATACAGTCAACCCTTTACACTGACATTTCGGAATGGAGACTTCTGCACAGATAAAATGCAACAGACAACCAGTAATGCAATTAGTTACATTATCAATTTACTGTTGCCATATATATATATATATATATCAAACTGTCAAGAACAAGAGAATAGAAGTATTTATTCCAGCTCTTTGAAATTCCAAGTAGTATATCCTTTTCTTATGTTTGAACAATAATGGGGAAATGATCACTATTGAATGGGTCATTAAGTAATGATCAGTCCATACTTGGGAAAAGAGATACAGAACAGATGGGACAAATCAACAGCAGAGGTAGAACCCACAGGCAGTTGAACATGCACTGGGGAGTCAGAGTTTAAGAGTCAGATTATGGTTATCATATGGTTACCGGGTCATGGAATTTTGTCAATGATATATAGGAATTTGTCTGGTGGGGACGGGGAGGTGATTGTCCCCTTGTGTGGGGCAATGGTCAAGCCACACCTTGAGTACTGTGTACAGATCTGGAGGCCTCATTTTGGGAAGGATGTACAGTTGCTGGAGAGTTGTGATTGCAGAGAGGGGCAACAGGATTGGTGAGAGGAGCAATGGGTGCTCTTTCCGGGAAGGCTTGAGTGCTGCAAGTCGCAGCATCTGGTGAATAGATGCCTGCACGGTGATCTGATTGGGGTGTATAAGGCCTTGAATGGTTTGTGCAGGCTCAGTGCTGATGGGATACTTCCGCGTGTTCAGATTAAGAACCTGAGGTGGCATAGATTCAGATTGAGGAAAGAGTTGTAGAATGGATGTGCGGAAGCTTGCTTTTGGCCAGTGGTTAGTTGATTGCTGGAACAGACTTCCATCTCTTGTTGTGGAGGTTGGTAGCTTAAATAGATTTAAGGCTGAGGTAAGCAAACATTTGGAGTGACTGGATGGGTGAAATGGGAAGTTTTTTTTTTTTTTTGTTTTTTTTTGGCTGATGCTATATAAGCTTGCTTTCTTGCATCATATGCATCAGCTAATGTTAATGTTAATCAAGAAATGTTTCAAATTGTTTACCTCTTGCATTCATAGGAGATCCACATAGTGGATGGTGGCCATCAAAGTTACCAAGTGAACAGACAGGTGGTTAGAGTTGCACGATAAGATTGTCCAGTTCAGTCTGGGTGTAAGGGTAAGACAGTGGAATATAAATTTAAATGAGAGTTAATGATATTTCTATTGTTGGAACAGACTTCCCATTGTTGAGATGATCATTTATTTTACAATGATATTTCTATTGTAATGTGGACTGCCACTTCTAAGTAGGTTTTGTAATTTAGTGTCTAAAAGGTACAGCATCAGAACACAGTTCTGGTACTGTACCTTTCAGGTTGGGTTGCAGTTCTGGTGTACTAGAACTGCAACTTCACCATGAACTGTTGAACCTTGCCTATACAGAGTATGATTCTGGAATTTAGGAGAAATCTCCTGTAAGCAGTGGTGAGCTATAGTGGGCTCGCGAGAGCCCATTGTTATTTTTTTTTGAAAATTTGCGAGCCCATTGTTGAGACGATCATTTATTTTACAAATGAAATCCTGAATGCAATTACTGAGTATCTAGAGTCGAAACTATGGTGGGGCAAGCGGGGCCCCATTCCCAGCATTTTAATGGCGCAATCGATCAGTTATGTATTTTAAAATTGCTTCATTTTTGATTTAATTACAGTCAGACCTCTGTTTAACGAACTTCTTTATAGCAAATTTTTTTGATTCCCCCTTGGTAATTACATTTAAAATAGTTTCCGGCAAACGAAGAAAATTTCCATGTAATGAACAGGTTAGGAGAGACAACTTTGTATGCATTGTTCTTACCTCTGGCCTTTAGGCAATTTAGGTAATTAGAAAGCACGAGTTAAGGGTGAAAGGGATTACCATTTCACAATGTTAGTGGTGTCCATAAAACCTCTGCAGTCACACACCGAGAAGTTGCGCTAGTCAATATGCTTTCCATAGCCATTCAGAGGATTAAGAAGCATCTCGACACAGATTATAGCCTCTGGTCAACCTGTGTTGTGGTTCCCCTTTACTACTACAAGAAGTCGTGTTTTTCGGAGAAGTGAGTGAACCTTGCCTTCAAGTAAATGTCTCCTGTCTATGTTTACATGGTCACAGTAGCAGAATATTACTGAATTAATATTCTGTAATTACAGAATATTACAGAATATTCTGTAAGAATATAATTACAGTAAGAATATAATTACAGAATATTCTGTAAGAATATAATTAGAATGTAATTACAGAATATTACATGGTCATAGTAGCAGAATATTCGTGTGATTCCGACATTTTGCACTGTATTCAAAGAACTAGTGAGAGTAGCAACGTGGGGGAGAGAATTGAGGCAACTAAGATATTATATAAACTTTACGAAGAGGAAATGTTGGAAGATTTTGAAACTTCGTCAAGGCTTTCACTGTGCAGAAAATGTTCTAAAATATAATGGCACACAGGCAATAATTAAAAAAAAAAAAAAACTGTATCACCAATCTCCAAAAAACCAGCGCAAATTAAAGATGATTGCTAAAGAACTCGATGCGGAAACTATAAAGATCGGTCGTGTGTTCGGGCCACAATGCATTAGCATTAGCATTAGTAGAGGCACCCGATGCAAGAAAGCAAGCTTATGCAGCATCAGCCAAAAAAAAAAAAAAAAAAAAACCCACTTCCACTTCACCCCTCTGTTCGTTCAAAATACCTGTCCAGCTGAGCCTTAAACTTATTTAGGCTATCAACCTCCACCACAAGGGATGGCAGTCTGTTCCACCAACCAACCACCCGCTGGCTAAAGGCAAATTTCCGCACGTCTATCCTACATCTGTCTTTCCTCAATTTGAATTTATGCCCTCTCAGGTGATTTTTCTGAGCTAGAGGAAGAATCCCATCAGCATTGAGCATGCTTAAACCATTCAAGGCTTTATACACCTCTATCAGATCACCTCGCTGGTGCCTAGTCTCCAGACACTGTAATTTGCAAAACTTAAGCCTTTCTTCGTAAGAGCACCCCTTTGTTCCATTCACTAATCTTGTTGCCCTTCTCTGTACTCGTTCCAGCAGCTCTACATCCTTCTTGAAATGAGGCCTCCAGACCTGTATACAGTACTCTAGGTGTGGCCTGACCATTGCCTTATACAATGGAATAATCACCTCCTTATCCCTGCTGGAAAAATTCCTGTATATCATTGACAATACTCCATGAGCTACTCTTGCAGCCCGTCTGCACTGCTCAGAGAACTTCATATCTGCCTGCATAATCACCCCCAAGTCCCTTTCATTCTCTACCACTGTCAGTGTAGTACCACAGAGTTGATACGTTGCTCTGGGGTTGCTGTTTCCCATGTGTAGTACTTTACATTTGTCAATGTTAAACTTCATTTGCCACCTCTCAGCCCATCTGCTCAACCTTTCCAGATCCTGTTGCAGCAGCAGCATAGTGTCAGTAGTGTCCTTGACAACCCTGCCAACCTTTGTATCGTCTGCAAACTTGGACATTAAGCTTGATATACCATCATCAATATCATTTATAAATACAGAAAACAATAATGGACCCAACACTGAGCCCTGAGGGACTCCACTAATAACATTAGTCCACGATGAGCAGTGTCCATTGATTACCACTCTCTGTCTTCTCCCCCTCAACCACCCCTTTATCCATAGCAGCAATTTGCCTCCAATGTCACACTGCTCCAATTTGTGTAGCAGTCTTCCATGTGCAACAGTATCAAAAGCCTTTCTAAGATCCAAGTATATAATATCAAAGTTATTCCCTGCATCCAGTTCTTTTGTGACCGCATCATAGTATCCAATCAAGCTGGTCAGGCAAGACTTCCCCTTAACAAAACCATGCTGTGTCTGAGCTATAACTGAAGTCTTGTCTAAATGATCCTGCAGTGCTTCTTTAACCAGTGCCTCCATTAATTTTCCTGGAACAGAAGTTAAGCTCACAGGTCTATAATTACTTGTGTCAGCCTTTGATCCTCCTTTGTGAATTGGGGTCACATTTGCACATTTCCAGTCTATGGGTACCTCCCCTGAGTCCAAGGAAGCTCTCATAATTATGGCTAAGGGTTTGCTTACCTCCTTTGCTGCCTCCTTTAATATAACTGGATAGATCCCATCCACCCCGGGTGCCTTTCTCGTGTTTATCTTCAACAGTTTCTCCTCCACTTTACTCCCAGTTATTTCAAGATTCTGTAGCTTACTGCTAGAGTTGAATACACCTCTGGCATTCCCCTTGCTGAATAACTCCTCGTGTGTGAATGTCGATGCAAAATATTCATTTAGTTTGTTAGCTACCTGAGCAGGATCATCAACAGTTGACCCATCAATATCAAGTGGACCAATCTGATTCATCCCCTTCCTTCTAGAGTTTACATAAGTAAAGAACTCTTTGCTGTTTTTCTTTGCATCCCTTGCCAAGGATTTCTCGTAATCTGCCTTCGCCTGCCTAACCTCCTTTGTAACCTGGTTGCATATCAACTTGTATCTATCATAGGCTTCTGTGTCATGTGTTAATTTGTAAGTATCCCATGCATTTTTCTTCTCTGCCATATGCCTCATTAGTTCATCTGACATCCATTTTGGCCTAAACCTTGAACAATATTTCTTAGTTGGTATGTAAAGCCTAGTAGCTTCCAAGATAAGTTCTTTGAATGCTTCCCATTTTGAATTTGCTGTTGGTAACATCATCAGTTGGTCCCACTGTATAGAATTTAAATACTGTCTCAGTCCATCGTAGTCGCCTTTACGGAAGCAATAACCCTTCCCTTTACCCCTAATGGTAGTTACCTCTTTCAGTAAATCCCACTTCAGCACACTGTGATCACTGCCACCTAGTGGTTCATTTATCTGCAGATTCTTAATGCATGAAGAATCACTGCTGATAATCAAATCAAGAGTATTACTCCCTCTAGTTGCCTCCCGAACATGCTGATGTAGAAAACAATCATCCAATAAATCCACAAAAGCCCTGCTAGTGTGTGAGTAACCAGCCCCCAAATTCCAGTCAATATCTGGGAAATTAAAATCTCCCATTATAAGACTCTCTGATTTACTGGCCCACTCTATTTCCCTGTACAGTTCCTTATTAGACTCATCAGGGTCATTAGGCCTATAGCACACTCCTACTCTCAATTTTGATCTCCCAATGCTTATGTCACACCAAACTGACTCAACACTGTACTGTCCAGCGATGTCGACTGGCTTCACTTCCTTGGTTTTTATGTGTTTCTTAACTAATAGCATAACCCCTCCCCCCTTCCTATCCTGTCTATCCTTTCTGTAGACGTTGTACTCCCCAAATTCCAATAGTCCGTCAGTAAGATACAAGCTCCCCAATGGGCAGCTTGTAGCTTACTGACGACAATTGAGGGTTGGAGGAATTATCCCACATTGTGCAAACATTTTGAATCAGAAAGTTAATTAAATATTCTGGATTATTAAACCGACTTTTCAATCTGGAATTTCTTAACGATTTAGTACTAATGATCGACATCCTGCAGGAGCTCTCTTACCTTAACTAGAAGCTTTACAAAGTCGCAGCATCATTATAGTAAAAGCTGATAAATTAATTATTCTAACTATCAATGCTATCACTAATTTCAAATATTCTGAAGAAAATTATGAAGCTAAAATTGAGAGCATGTTGAAGTTGAAAGAATTTGAAGGAATCGAAAGTAAGAACACATTTAAAAAATTACCTCGTGACATGTTATTAAGAATAAGTTATTAATGCAGCAGAGTAATTTTAAATTAAATAAAGAAAATAATGATACTATTGATGATGAGGAATTGAAAGAAATTTTAAACATCTGCTACCTGGAATCGTGGAATACGAAAAAATTTTCATCTCCATAGCAAGACGGTGAAAAACGAATAAGAAATTTAAGTTTTCTGATAAAATATGAAATAAAAATTAATGATTTTAGAGATTTTGTCGAAGACAGTTTATCTTTAAAATCGAGTGAAATTCCCTCTTCAATTATAAAAGCCAGAAATATCTTTGAAACCACTGCGATTAGCAGTGCTTTCAGCATAATGAATAATATTGTATAAATGAATGAATAATGTTGACCATACATCTAAATGGAAAACCATTGCTTCAATTTGATCCGGATAGTTACATCAAATCATTCCTCTGTAATCATCACTCAGCTTGAGCAAAGCAGAAGATAGACAACAAATATTAATAAAGAAGTAAATTGTATATGGCAATTTTAAATATATATTAAAATTGCCATTAATTGTACCTGGAATTTTAAACATATATTACACAAATATTCAAGAGAAATAAATTTTTCTTGAATATTTGTGTAATATATTTTTTTATGTAATCTGTGATTTAACCCCAGGCTCACATCTGGTGAGTATGGGCTTGGCACACCAAGGGTCCTGAGCTGGATATCATCATTCTTTTCTTTCTTGGTGATTCCCTTCTACTTTTCTCTCTCTCTCTCTCTCTCTCTCTCTCTCTCTCTCTCTCTCTCTCTCAGAGTAAATCGGGAATTTTTTTTTTTTTTTTTTTTTTTATTGGCTGGTGCAGCATAAGCCTCAGGCTTCCTTGCACCATGCAGCTAATAATAATAATAATAATAATAATAATAATAATAATAATAATTGTGTACCTTTTCTAGAAGAGTTTGTTTTTTATTTAATATTTGTTTTTATATTGTACAATGTTTTGTGATATGGGAAATATTTCGTGTTATTTTTTATTCGCAATATTAAAATTTTATCATGAAAAAAATATGTATCCATTATATTTCCCTAGTAAAAAATTAGAGACGAATTAAAAAGTGGCGCGTGTACCGAGCATGTGCAGTAGATGATTTTATGTGAATCCTTCGCGTTTCTTTTAGGTATTTTGGTTTTTTCTTTTAGGTATCAAAGGCTGACACAAGTAATTATAGACCTGTGAGTTTCACTTTTGTTCCAGGAAAATTAATGGAGGCACTGGTTAAAGAAGCACTGCAGGATCATCTAGACAAGACTTCAGTTATAGCTCGGACACAGCATGGTTTTGTTAAGGGAAAGTCTTGCCTGACCAATCTGATTGGATACTATGATGCAGTCACAAAAGAACTGGATGCAGGGAATAACTTTGATATTATATATTTGGATTTCAGAAAGGCTTTTGATACTGTTGCACATGGAAGACTGCTGCACAAATTGGAGCAGTGTGGCAAATTGCTGCTATGGATAAAGGGATGGTTGAGGGGGAGAAGACAGAGAGTGGTAATCAATGGACACTGCTCATTGTGGACTGATGTTATTAGTGGAGTCCCTCAGGGTTCAGTGTTGGGTCCATTGTTGTTTTCTGTATTTATAAATGATATTGATGATGGTATATCAAGCTTAACGTCCAAGTTTGCAGACATTAGCATTAGCATTAGCATTAGTAGAGGCATTTGATGCAAGAAAGCAAGCTTATGCAGCATCAGCCAAAAAAAAAACAAAAAAAAAAACAGACGATAACAAAGGTTGGCAGGGCTGTTAAGGACACTACTGACAGTATGCTGCTGCAACAGAATCTGGAAAGATTCGAGCAGATGGGCTGAGAGGTGGCAAATGAAGTTTAACATTGACAAATGTAAAGTACTACATATGGGAAACAGTAACCCCAGAGTAATGTATCAACTCTGTGGTACTACACTGACAGTGGTAGAGAATGAAAAGGACCTGGGGGTAATTGTGCAGGCAGATATGAAGTTCTCTGAGCAGTGCAGACGGGCTGCAAGAGTAGCTCATGGAGTATTGTCAATGATATACAGGAATTTTTCCAGCAGGGATAAGGAGGTGATTATTCCATTGTATAAGGCAATGGTCAGGCCACACCTAGAGTACTGTATACAGGTCTGGAGGCCTCATTTCAAGAAGGATGTAGAGCTGCTGGAACGAGTACAGAGAAGGGCAATAAGATTAGTGAATGGAACAAAGAGTTGCTCTTATGAAGAAAGGCTTAAGTTTTTCAAATTACAGTGTCTGGAGACTAGCCACTGGTGAGGGGATCTGATAGAGGTGTATAAAGCCTTGAATGGTTTGAGCATGCTCAATGCTGATGGGATTCTTCCTGTTGCTCAGAATAACCACCTGAGAGGGTATAAATTCATATTGAGGAAAGACAGATGTAGGATAGATGTGTGGAAATTTGCCTTTAGCCAGCGGGTAATTGTTTGGTGGAACAGACTTCCATCCCTTGTTGTGGAAGTTGATAGCCTAAATAAACTTAAGGCTCAGCTGGACAGGTATTTCGAACGAACGGAGGGGTGAAATGGGAGTGGGTTTTTTTTGTCTGATGCTACATAAGCTTGCTTTCTTGCATCATATGCCTCTACTAATGCTAATGCTAATAATAATTAAGTCCAAACTCAGTAATAGTGTATTCTGGATGTTTTCAAGGTGTTATGAGGAGTAAATGATACTAGAATTCCATCAAAATTTATTAACTTTAGCAATAAATTTTTCACTGTATTTTTCAGGCTATAAGATGCACCCAGGTTTTAAAGGTGATTTTGAAAAAAATATATATTTTATTGCATATATCTGGCATACCAATTCACAAGTGCTTCCTAAACTAAATGTCGGTGCAGAACAAATCTTCAGATGTTTTGGTTTAGTAGCTTCAGTCAACAAGTCTCTAGACTGGAGACATTTCACCATTTTTAGGGATCCAGGAAGAGACTAGTCGTTTTTATATTAGAAAGGGTGACACTACAGCATTGCAGATAAGGTGTGCATTTCTAAGAAAATTGGTATTTTATCATTCAACAACACTGTGTTTCTGTCTGCAACCTCTTTGGACAGCTGGAGTCATATTCCATAAAATTAGTATCAAGTCTCGAGCTTGAAGGTTCTTACAGTGGAAATTTTCCAGTGTTCGTAGCAGCTCCTAAAGCCATAGGGTTTTTTTTTATCTCCAAGATTTCGAGTCCACCATGTGGAGGCAGGAGGAGCCACCAGTAATCAAGCAGTAATGAATAGAGGCAGTATGACATAGGTGAGATAACAGTGCATTGCAAGCAGGGTAGCAGTAGGTTGTAAGTGAGACTAGCAGTACATTACAAGCAGGTAATGTAGTAACATTGCAAGAGAAAATCGCAAGTGAAAAGCAAATTGTTAACTTTGCTATATAATTTCAGTAAATCACATCACAAGAAATTCCTGGCACTGGGACCACATATGGTACTTAATTTAGGGTTTATCTAGTGTATCTGAAATCTACTTGGCTGTGGTCTAACTGGCCCACCCCCCCCTCCCCATGGGGTGTCTCAATGCATCTCTGATTGTTGATAATCATATACACAGACCAGTGGTTGAGTGAGGTGTTTAAATAGACTGAGCAAGCAAGCTGAATGCTGATAGCATTCTTCCTCCTGCTCAGACTATAAATGAGGGGACATAAATTCAAACTGAGGATGGTTACAGGATAGGCATGCAGAAGTTTGACTTCAAGACAATGGGTGATTAATTGTTGTAACAAAGTTCCATCTGTTGTTGCAGAAGTGGACAGTATGAATAAATTCAAGCAAGAAGTAGACAAATTATTGGATGGGCTGATGTTTCATAAGCTTGCTTTCATGCATCATATACCACAACTACTACTAATAATAATAATAATAATAACAATAATAAATATTATAACTGAATGCAGGGATGTGTAAAATTTTTAAATCACTGTATTTTTCAGGCTATAAGATGCACCCAGGTTTTAAAGGTGATTTTGAAAAAAATATATATTTTATTGCATATATCTGGCATACCAATTCACAAGTGCTTCCTAAACTAAATGTCGGTGCAGAACAAATTTACTTCTTGTAGAATGTCAAAAACTTGGTACAGTCACACTCATCATTACCGATGTTATGGTGCTCTGAACTTTCAATTTCTTCAGAGTTCATTCTGAAGAAATTCTTCATCAAGGACACTGCTAATAATTACATTATTTCTTAAAAGACTTGAGTTTTCTAGAAAGAAGTACGACAAGTTCTAGCAGCCTCATTCAAATATGCTACACAACCACAATCTCGTCTGATCTAAAAAAAAAAAAAAAACTTTATACTGCTATTTTTTTTTTTTTTTTTTTTTTTTTTTTTTTTTTTATGTGAACCCCAAACACGAGAGGTATTAGAACCTATAGTACTTAGTACCGTGCTTGGGTTAAACCTTATGTTCACCTTATACAACATTTTCCAAACTGGGATCCGTAGACCAGTTCCAGGGGATCTGCGAAATGGACCCTCTGGAAATGATCAAATTATTAATTCTATGTATAGCAAATTGATGATAAATAAATGTATTATACATTTATGTAAAAATAAGAATAAAGTGGAGTTGTTAAACATAAAACTTTGAATTTTATTTTCAGAAAAACCAGTGTTCATACATATATACACACACAGAGAAACAAATTTAAAGGTGAAAAGTATAAACTAAAGTAAGCAAAAAAGTCCCACTGAACATTGGGCCGCAAATGAACCGTTTTCGGGATAATGCATATTTTCTGTTAAGATCCGCCACTAACTATGGGAGCAGTAGTTTAGCAAAAAGCTGTGAATCCTTTGCTAAGGGTGGTTTTATTAAACATAAGATAATACATTTTTAATTTTTGGTTTCAACACCACGGGATTTTATAGATGTTACATGTTATGGGATGTTACAAAAGGGGTTCAAAATGCTGTCCTTGCATCCATACGCAGCTTTGTAGTCTTCTCTGCATTGAGTTACGAATCCTCTCAGGCATTCCTGGATCATTTCTGAATTTCATGAAAGGCTCCTTCAACCTGACCCTGCGCAATTCCTCAGCTGTGTTAATGTCAGAAGTGTGCATCAAGTTTTTTACATGACCCCAGATACAAAAATCCATAGGATTTAAATCTGGTGATCTGGGAGGCCACATTACAGGCCCACCTCTATCTATCCACCGTTGACCAAACCTAGTTAGATACCGAGTTGCAACTCGAGCAAAATGTGTTGGTGCACCATCACGCATAAACCACATGTTCTGGCATTGCTGGAGTGGAACATTATCAAGGAGGTCTGGAAGAACATTCTGCAGGAACTGAAGGTACAGCTCTCCTGTTAACCAGTTTGGTAGAAAGTGTGGTCAAATTAGACGGTCTCCTAGTAGTCCTGCCCAGACATCAATGAGAAACGTTGGCTGATGTCATGACTCGTGAATTGCATTAGGATTTTCGTCGGATCAAACGTGACAGTTATGAAAATTAAAAAATACCATCACGTCAGTGAACAGCTTCGTCAGTGAACAAAATGTTGTTTAAAAATTGCGGGTTCAGGACACACTGTTGAAATTCCTGTATTTTGTTCTATTCTTTCTAATACCCTTTCCTCAACATTAGGTGTTATGCTTTTGAGTTACTTAGTTAGTTATTTGGTTTTTAGGAGCATTAGCAACTAAGGCCATATTGCTCCGGGATATGCAGTGGTCATTCCACTGACCTTTCCGCATCCTCCATATTTGGTGGTGACAGGCTCAAACCCCGGTCTAATCAAGAAGCGTGTGCTACGCACTGCTGCTCCTCCTTCCCACCTGGCTACAGAGGCGCCTGCTTCTGAGCCTACCTACTCGTACTCCATGTACGAAGTGCCCATGTTCTCTAAGGCATTGATGTACCCTGATCAATGTGCACCTGTTGGGCTGCCTTAGACAGGGAATTGCTTCTTGGTACAAATGTGCAGCTTGAGTGCACTGCCGTTGGCTTTACCATACATGAATTCATGTCTGCATACAGCAACGAAGAGTATGCAGACATGAATTCATGTATGCATACTCTTCGTTGCTGTAACCTCTTTCCACGTTAACTATCCTTTGACAAGTACTAGTATGCCTGCTAAATCTCAGAGCATTGAGAGGGGGGAAACGGAGAGAATGAGCATAACCTAACCTAAACAAACAAGTCAGTGGTGGATCCCAACTAGAAATGTGCAACATCTCGAAAACGATTCACTTAAGGACTCATGTTTACTTTTTTTTTGCATATTGTAGTCTGTATAGTTCACCTTTAAATTATTGACCTTCACTTTTGAAACACCTTATATATACATAAAATAGATATAGTATATAATATCCATGAATTAAAACTGGGAAATAGTGGGAAGATAAAATAAACAGGATATGTCAAATGCACCAAAGCACACAAAGCAGCAGCAAAGGATGCAAATGTATATATATTTCTATATTGTAATAAATGAGTTACACGACAGCCAAAAGCAAAGATAGCTGAAATATGAATAAAAGAAAAAATTTAAAAATGGTGACCTGTAAAATAAAATAGATTACATAAAATGGTGGGCAAATTTGGATATAGTTCAAAAAGGGGAAATAAAGCAAAAATGAAATTAAATCTGAAGTCAGCAAAGGTAAAAGTTGATATATGATCAGGTACTTCATCAGGGTAATATACCTGATCATGTATCAAAAGACTGCGTTTCTATACTTGCCCAAAACTGAGCAAGAGAAGAAATTTTTAAAATAAAGCACATAAGATTGAAAAGCAATATATCTCTTACAAAGTATGGACAAGGTAGTCCCTATGTAGTGTTTATAAAGAAAGTTACGGTAAAATTAACTGGATACAAAATTATTTTAAGTACAATAAGAATAGAAGCAAACAATAAAAGGCTAATGCCAATACCAAATGCTGATGTAATGAAAGTTAAAAAAGGAGATCTAAGCAGCATATAACTAAAGCTTAAATTATTTTTTAATTATTTCTTTTATTCATATTTGCTAATATTATATTTGATCTTATATCAATTTAAACTTTAGTTATCTGCTGCTTTGCACGATGCTATGCTTAATATACAGCCACCTCTGGCTGTATATTATTATCTTTGGATAGCCTTGTTGGTTGCACTTTCTGCCATATTTCTTCATTTTTTTCTTTGTCTAAAATTCAATATAGATTAATTTAACGTAGATTCATTATATATTGTTTTTCAAAATTGATTATAGAGGTCAATGGTTGTCTTTTCAGCTCTCCTCACATTAGTTCAATTACTATAAATTATTAACGCATAGGATTGTCCCTGTTTGTTACCGCTGTGGTTGCAGCTCTCATAATGACATAAGTGTTTTTACACTGTCATTTCCAACCCTTTCTTCTCTGTATCGCAGGTATAGACTTTCACATTTTTAACATTTTTTAATGCTTTTAATTTTAATTTTGTATCTCTTTCTTTTAACTTTCATTACGTCGACATTTGGTATTGGCATTAGCCTTTTATCGTTTGCTTCTATTCTTATTGTACTAAAAATAATTTTGTATCCAGTTAATTTTACCATAACTTTCTTTATAAACACTATGTAGGGACTACCTTGTCCATACTTTGTAAGAGATACAGCCAGGCCTCGCATAATGCAAGTTCGATTAACGTGTTTTTCAGTTACTGCTATTTGAGAAAAATTATACCACTTTTCACTTTACACAATGCAAATTTCCAGTTAACGTGATTTTTTTTTTTTTTTTATGTGGTAGTTAAAAAAGATTTGAATCACGCATTAAGCTTACCGCGCATTGGATGGGCAATAAACAAACGTTTGCCTGCTGCCCACTTCGTTGTGTTCCATCAACCATCAGAAGAAGACGTGTTACTTGTTTGTCTCCTGCTAATAAATTCAATGCAGACTTGCATTTAAAAATGCTAATTTTTAAATGAACCAGAAGAAAATGTTACCACGCAGGAGATAACGATAAAAGAACTAGATGAAATCTTTCGTATCGCAAAGAACCTCAAACAAAAGTTTTGAGGTTCTCTGCAATATTTATTTCACCAGGGTCCAGAGAAGATTGTTGTCAGCTATCGGAAATTGATTGATGAAAAGAGAAAGTGAACACTGATGAAACGACTCTGTTCAAATATTTCCATAACAAATTGTTTCTTCGTTGTGTATTTCATGTCAGAGGTTCCCAAACTTTCTCGATTCACGCCGCCCTTTGTGTGTCAGTAATTTTTTCATGGTGCACCTAGACCAAAAGTTCCTAACAGTTCCGTTTATTAAGTAGTTTGGTCCAAACAACTTAATAAGAAATGCTGAAACTGTGAACTAACTCAAGCTAGTAGTTCACGCGGTGTCCAACAGATGTTGAGTATCACTGTTTCCCTCAAAAATTTTAAATATTCTGCGATGCACAGTTTGGGAACCGCTGTTTTATGCAACAAACATTTAATTTCATAATTATTTTTATTATCTTTTACAAGGTATACAGTTAAAAAGTTATTTTTAAAATTCTTTATGGATATTCCTGAAGGTCAAGGAGCAATTATAATTTTTCCTACTAATTTGATTAACATGTTTCGGTTTTGCGTGATGCGCTCGGGGGACGAATTAATCGCATTAATTGAGGTCAGCCTGTATATTGCTTTTCAATCTTATGTGCTTTATTTTCAAAATTTCTTCTCTTGCTCAGTTTTGGGCAAGTATAGAAATGCAGTCTTTTGATACATGATCAGGTATAGTCCCCTGAATAAATACCTGATCATGTATCAACTTTTACCTTTGCTGACATCAGATTTAATTGCATTTTTGCTTTATTTCCCCTTTTTGAACCATATCCAAATTTGCCCACCCTTATCTGATGCCAGCTAACATTACCTTTATTTTCATGGAATCTATTTTATTTTACAGGTCACCATTTTTTAAATTATTTCTTTTATTCATATTTCGGCTATCTTTGCTTTTGGCTGTCATTTAACTCATATTTATTACAATATAGAAACACACACACACACACACACACACACACACACACACACACACACACACACACACACACACACACACACACACACACACACACACACATATATATAAAAATACGAGGGGCATTCAAAAAATAAGTTACACCTGCCGCCATCTCTTGGTATAATTGTGCAACAAATGTGGCACCTGTGCGGAATGGAGTTCATATCGTATGCCCCTAATAGGTGAGGTTTGTTGACGTAGCAGTAACAGTTACGTAGGAGTAAGCGTTCATAATGGCACATCGGCTAGAATATTAGTCCAAGTTCGAGGTATGCGGAACAGTACAATTTTTGTGGGCAAAATGTCTGAATTGTTCTGAGATTCATCGTGAAAAAACGGCAGTGTATGAGGAAAATGCAATGTCGCATCCAGCCATAGTGAAGTGGTACCAGCAGTTTGAAAGTGGTTGCACAGAATTGACAGATGCTGATCGAGAAGGCCATCAATGTCGACTGCTGTAGACAACGTGGTGCAGGTTGATGGAATGATTTGCAATAATTGAACTGAGAGTCACAGAAATGGCAAAGGAGTTGGATATTTCGATAGGTAGTGTTCATTCCCTCATCCATGAACATCTTAACTACCGCAAATTGTGTGCACAATGGGTTCCTCATTCACTAACAGATGAACACAAAGGTCAACGTTTCTTGTCTTCTCTAGCCTTACTTCAACACTAATCTGTGGAAGGCCATGACTTCTTGCACCGCATCATCACTGGCAACGAAACGAGGTTGCACCATTTCACCCCAGAAACGAAGAGAGCATCTATGGAATGGAGACACATGACATCGCCTGTGCGGAAGAAATTCAAAGCTGCACCATCAGCAGGAAAGGTCATGGCTACTGTATTTTTCGACTGTGAAGGAGTTGTTTACATGGCATTTATGGCAAAAGGCACAGCAATTAATGCTGCCTCATACTGCCAAACATTACGGTCTTTGCGAACAGCCATGAAAAACAAGAGGCCTGGTAAGTTAAGCAAAAAGTGTTGTTCTCATTCAGGACAACGCCATGCCACACAATGCACGCACAACATGACACTTGCTCCAAAGTTTTGAATGGGAGGTATGGCAACATCTGCCGTACAGTACGGATCTTTCCTTGTGACTATCACGTCTTCGCAAGCTGAAAGAACATCTAGGGGGACAATGATAAGCAGATGCAAACAGCAGTTCAATGGTGACTGAATGACCAAGGAGTGAATTTCTATCATCAGGGAATCGAACGTTTAGTCACACGTTCCAAGAAGTGTTTACACCAATTCGGTGATTATGTGGAAAAGTAGTGCAAGGTATGTGCTTTCTATTGCATAATGTTACATACTTCAATAAATGTCTCTTGTGCTACAATGGTCAAATTTAACTTATTTTTTGAACTTCCCTCATATATATATATAATCCAAATTAAATTGAAGAATAAACAACAAAAGTAAAATAAAATAAAATAAAATGTATGCCAATATCATGGCAAACCAGTAGAGTGAAAATGAACTTAACCAATATGAAAACAAAACAAAAGAAAAATGGGAGGAGGAAATATAAAGAAGGAGAGGGTAATCCTTCCTGTTGGAGAATTGTGCCTAAATAATTTAGAAAATGAAGGCCAAATATGAAGAAATTTAATGGCACACCCTTGATGCCCCATTTCCAAATTGTGTGAAATATCACTAATATGGAAATGTAATCTACCAACAATATATGACCAATAAACTGAAAATAACAAAATAAAATAAAATAGACTGACCATTATATCCCATCTCGGAGGACCACGAGGCCGTAATGGTCAGGGAATCACTGCATTTCGAATGCTAAACAAATCCATGTCACGAATGGAACAACACAATGATCGAGCCACCGATGCAGTAGATTTGCAGTATCGTGGCAAACCAGTAGAATAAAAATGAACTTAACCAATAAACCACTAAGAAAACAAAAAAAAATAAAGGGGGGAAGCGGGGGGAATATAAAGAAGGAGAGGGTACTGTTGGAGAATTGCTCCTAAATAATTTAGAAAATGAAGGCCGAATATAAAGAAATTTGATGACGCCCCCTTGATGGCACCCATTTCCAAATTGTGTGAAATAATCACTAATATGGAAACGTAACCTACAACAATACATGACCAATAAACTAAATATAATAACAAAATAAAACAAAACAGAATATATATATATTCTATTCTATTCTATTTTATTTATATATATATAGGGGGTAGGGGGTCTGCAAGCTTTTTTTTGATTTCTGAAAGGGATTCATAAACTTTTGTGAATTTTGAAAGGGTCCACAGATCTCAGTAGTTTAGGAACCACTGACCTAATATACATTTGGAACATAAGACAGGCAAATTTTAGGCTAGATTTTCATGGGAAAAAATGCATCATATGGTCTGGAAAAAAGGGTACTTAAATATTAATTATAAAAAAATTACATTAATGATGTATGTATTTTAATGTATTACATTAATGTATTTTTTTATAATTAATAAAGTTATTTATCAGAAATGATATATAACTTAGATATCTGTAATACTACGGTATATGGTATGCTATATGAAAAACAAATAAAAGTAATTTTTTGGTGCTCATTTTAAAAACAGCAAGGGAAAAGCTTATGCACAAACCTGAACATTATAGTAGTGATACCGCTCATGCGCTCCATCTCCGGAATTCTCTGTTTCCTATATAAATATCAAATAAATAATTATTATTTCTTTTCTTTTTTTTTTATAGTACACTGAATAAGCATTTCTTGCCAGAACATTAATAAAGAGAATTACGGTACAGTTTAAGGCTAAAGCCTCAAGTTATGTAAAAAGTTTAACTAATGTACAAGTTAGTGCAATTGCATCATTTCAGTAAATAGTCAACTACTTTAAGTAGTTATAAATTGGCATCATTAAGTATATCTCATATTGCAAATACCTTCACAATGAGTTGCCATGATATTGCACTACCTCGAATAAGTAACACTTCACCATAGGAGAAGACTATCGTTACTTATTCTCAGCGGATAATATCACCCATACAGCACCGTTTCGGAGCTTATTGGCTCTTCACCACTGATGAGGAGCCAATAAGCTCCGAAACGGTGCCGTATGGGTGATGGTATCCACTGAGAATAAGTAACAATAGTCAGGTGACACAGAAGCCTGTGTAACAATTGTCAGGCAACACAGAAGCCTATGGTAGATACAAGCTAGTCTGTAATCAAGTCGCAAAGGAGGTTAGACAAGCAAAGGCAAATTATGAAAAATCTTTGGCAAACGATGCAAAGAAAAACAGCAAAGACTTCTTTACTTATATAAACTCTAAAATGAAGGGGATGAATCAGATTGGTCCACTTGATATCAATAGTTTGACTGTAGATGATCATTCTCAGATAGCTGCCAAACTAAATGAGTATTTTGCATCTACATTCACAGATGAGGAGTTGTTCAAAGGGGAGAGGGCCAAACTCTAACAGGGAATTAAATGATTTTGTAATAACTGAGAGCAAAGTGGAAGAGAAATTGTTGAAGTTAAACATAAGAAAGGAACCTGGGGTGGATGGGATCTATCCAATTATATTAAAGGAGGCAGCAAATGAAGCAAGCAAACCCTTAGCCATAATTATGAGAGCATCCTTGGACTCGGTGAAAGTCCCCACAGACTGGAGATGTGGAAATGTATCTCCAAAGGCTGACACAAGTAATTACAGACCTGTTAGTTTGACTTCTGTTCCAGAGAAAATAATGGAGTTACTGGTTAAAGAAGCATTCCAGGATCATTTAGACAAGACTGCAGCAATAATTCAGACACAACATGCGGGAAGTCTTGTCTGGCCAATTTGATTGGATAGTATAATGTGGTCACAAAGGAACTGGATGCAAAAAATAATTTTGATATCATATACTTGGATTTCAGGAAAGCTTTTGATACTGTTGCACATGGAAGACTACTGAACAAATTGGAGCAGTATGGCATTAAGGGCAAGTTGCTACAATGGATAAAAGGATGGTTGAGTGGAAGAAGGCAGAGACTGGTGGTCAATGGGTACTGCTCCACGTGGACTAATGTTATTAGTGGTGTCGCTCGGGGTTCGGTGTTGGGCCCATTGTTGTTTTGTATATTTATCAATGATATTGATGAAGGTATATCAGGCTTGATGTCCAAGTTTGCAAACGATACAAAGGTTGGCAGGGTTGTTACTCACAGTAATGACAGTACGCTACTGCAGAAGGATTTGGAAAAGTTGAGCAGATGGGCTGAGAGGTGGCAGCTGAAGTTTAACATTGACAAATGCAAAGTACTGCATATGGGTAGCAGTAATCCCAGAGTAACGTACCAACTGTGCAGTACTACACTCAGGATAGTGGAGAATGAAAAAGACCTTGGGGTAATTGTGCAGTCAGATATGAAATTTTCTGAGCAGTGCAGACAGGTTGCCAGTGTAGGTCATGGGGTCTTGTCAATGATATACAGGAATTTTGCTAGGAGGGATAAGGGGGTGATTATCCCCTTGTATAAGGCAATGGGCAGGACACACCTTCAGTACTGCATACAGGTCTGGAGGCCTCATTTTAGGAAGGATGTAGAGCTGCTACATACTTAATTTCTGCAAATTGCAGCATCTGGAGACTAAGTATCTGTGAGGTGATCTTATTGAGGTGTTTAAGGCTCTGAATAGACTGAGCAAGCTCAATACTGATGGGATTCTTTCTCTCGCTCAGATTACGCTCTCAAGGGGGCATAAAAGACAGTTGTAAAATGCATATACGGAAATTGCCTTTAGCCAGCATGTGGTTGACTGTTGGAAAAAACTTTCATCTGTCATGAAAGTAGACAGCTTAAATAAATTCAAGGCAGAGCTAAACAATCTTGGAGTGAATGAATGGGTAAAATGGGAAGGTTTTTTTTTTTTTTTTTTTGGCTGATGCTGTATAATCTTGCTTTCTTGCATCATATTCCTCTACTAATACTAATGCTAATATTATCAAAAGAAAATTTATCATGTCATGTTTGTGCACAAAAGATGGACTGCAGGTTGTAAATTCAGCAAGAAAGTCCCAAAAGCAGAGAAAATAACTTAAGGTTACTATTTTTTTTTTTTTTTCTGGATGATTGGCAAATCCAATACTGCTCTAGTGGCACATCAATATTCCCAGAAAAAATTACTGACACCAAGACCAGAAGTAAAGAAATTAAATGAATGCCATACATTTTTTTTTTTTTTTTGATATACTGTCGAAGTCTACACTACTCCAGCAACATGGATAAGTTAATGGTTGAAAAGCTAAATTTGGTAACTGTAAATTGCACATATTCTATAGTGAAGTCCAACTGGATGAAAAATCATGTAAGACTTCTCTACAGAATATTCGCAATTTAGAGCTACCAAATATGAATATATTTGAATATCAGTTTTCTGAAGAGAAATACACTCCTCACATAAATCTTGCTAAAAAATAATAATAATAATAAAAAAAAACCCATAAAAGTCCATTTTTCCTGTCTAGATTTGGACTTTTATGGGGGTTTTTATTTTTTTTATTTTTTGTTAGTTGTTGGCGCATCTGCTTCTGTGGCCATAATGCACCTCCCACAGTTTTTTCATTTACTCTGATCCAAGCCCGAGGCGGGATTCGAACCCTCGACCTTTGGGTTGCCAGGCAGGCACTTTACCCACCAGGCTAGCCCGGTCGGCCTAGATTGGACTGACTCAAACTCAGGCTTCTACACATATGAAGAATAGGAATAATAACTAGTATACTAACCACAAAGGCTGGCTAGCTATAAGAAACTTACTAACACAAAGAAGAAATATCAAAGAAGGCAGGGTTTTTTTGTGGGTAGCTGCTGGTGTGGGGCTGCTTCTCATCGTTTGGACTCAAGACTGTTGGCTGTAGGCAAAATCCATCAATGCCAAGTTATACATTGCAAACATGGACAATTCCATGATACTGAGTGCTCATACTCTGGTTCTATGCCTCCAACTTTTTTGTTCACACAATAGAGCTCAGTCCCATATGAGTGGTGTAAAAAAACCCAGATTTGAGGAAAACAAAGTCTAACAATTCACCTAGCCTACCTAGAGTCCAAAAACCAACACCACTAAGTTTATACTGATATTCTGGACAATTCTATGGTGCCACACACTAGCAGGGCTTTTTTCGAGTATAAACCTGGCTTGAGGAAAATGAAGTTTAACAACTCACTTAGTCAGACCAAATTCCACCACAGAATCTGACTGAACACCTCTAAAATGAACTCAAATGCCAGAGCATAGAATAGCTAAAATTCCCCTCTTTTACAAGCTGAACTATATAGAAGAAGGAATGAACACAAATTCCCACTATTTACTGCAAGGAAAAGCTTTTCCCAACAGAATGATGCTATCTTCAGGAGAAAAGATGGGACAACCCTTCATTCATTTGTTGATTTTTCAAATGTAATGGTGATGAAATTATTATTTTTTTTTTTTTTTTTGGTAGTTGGTGTATAATGAGCTAGGTTTAATAATAATAAAGTGAAAGAGCAGGAAATGAAAACAGATTCATATAAGAGGACAAATGGAGCTTACAGAAATGAGAAAGATGTGCTATGCCAAAAAGGTGTATATATATATGCACATACACACATATACATATAATTTACTGAAAATTACTATTATTATATTAGTACTAGTAGTGGAAAATGATGCAGGAAAGCAAGCTTACATAGCATCAGACAAAAAAAAAAAAAAAGCCAATGTTTCCCACATTGCCTGTCCATCCCCTCTAACAGTTTGTCTAGTTCTTCCTTTAATTTACTCAAACTAACCACCTTTACAACACCAGATAGGAGTTTATTCCAAAAAGCAACCACCTGCTGGCCAAAGGCAAATTTCCGCACATCTATCTTGCAACCCTGCTTCCTCAATTTGAATTTATCCCCCTCATGTGCATAGTCTAAGCAAGAGAAAGAATCCTACCAACAGTGAGCTTGCTCAATCCATTCAAAGCATTAAACACCTCAATCAGATCACCTCGCAGGTGCCTGGTCTTTAGACACTGTAATTTGCAGAACTGAAGCCTTCCTTGGTAAGAGCACCCCCCTTTACTTCCCTTACTAATCTTGCTGCTCTTCTCTGCACCAGTTCCAACAGATCCACCTCCTTTCTAAAATGAGGCTTCCAGACCTGTATGCAATACTCAAGATAAGGCTTAACCATTGCCTTATGCAATAGGATAATCATCTCTTAATCTCTGCTGGCAAAATTCCTTTATATCATTGACAAAACCCCATGAGCTGAACTGGTAGCCTGTCTGCACAACTCAAAGAACTTCATATCTGAATGCACAATTAGCTCCAGGTCTTTTTTCATTCTCCACTACACTGAGTGTGGTACCATACAGTTGGTACATTAATCTGGAATTACTGCTACCCATATGAAGTGGCTCCACAGCTGAATGGTTAAGCACAAGGATACCAAAGTGAAAATGCTTTGAGTGACCATGGTTCAAACTGTGTGACTACTAAATACAGTATAACGTTCTTGTATTCTATCTTGTGAACTCCTCTGGCCTTTATTTAAATTTTCTGTTCTATACTCCAGTCATCCCAGAGTATAAAACAAAATACTCATTTATTTACCTTGCATTAATCGATATTAAACTTTCAACTGCCACTTCTCAGCCCATCTGCTTAACTTGTCTAGTTCTTGATGCAGTTGTACATCCTGATTTTCGTGATTAATCATCCTGCCAACCAACATATCATCTTAATACTTACATGATGGCCACAATTGGGACAAAATAAGTTTTAAAGCCCAAAATATGGAATACTTTTTTTGTAAAAACTGGGACAATGAGAACTGCCAAGTTACATGCACTAGAAATTAAACATAAATATTTATTAAAAATATACTTTAAGATACTGTAATATAATTACATTAATACATCTGAGGAATTATTAAGCAGGATTGTAACAAAATAAATCAAGAGCCAAAGACTTTACTCGATCATATATTATTGAGCTTGATGTTCTATTTTCACCAAATAAAATCTTTACATTAAATATATGTTAAATTGAATAACATAATTGCATTAATAGTTTTTATATTCAGACATTTCATCCATCTGACCACTGAACAGCGACAGGATGAGGCATCATTCTTAACACATACTTCAATTAATGTGGTATGTTAAAGGCTATTTCAGGAAAATAAATTTTACAAGAAAACATAAATAGTTTTTAATGTAACTGATAATAAATTATAAATTACAAAATGTTTTAAATAAATTTTAGATTTTTCTCAAATAAAATTTGAGAACTTGATAATGGTGTGGCAGAACTAAGGTGTAGGCCAATTATAATATTTTTGAATACTGATTCATGATAGTAAATTTTCTAAAAATATTCTTTCAACTTTTCCATTATGTGCCAGAATGGCAAACAGAAAGACAGATAAATTTTCAATTTCTGAGGTCCACTTTTGAAATACAACCTTTGGAAAATGCAATAACCACCAACCATAACAAGAGCTCAACTCTTCTAAATGAAATTTTCAAGCAATGAAAATTAACTAAATCTATATAATAAGTTTTCATCAATTTGAAACTCTATATCAATAATATTCTTACACATATTGGCTTCAAAACTGGTGTATTTTTCAAAAGCATCCTATCCACAAATTTTAATTTATTAAGAAGTTCAGCACATTGTTCTAGGTATTCACAAATCATGTTATACTTATCAACTATATCATTTCTTCACCCTGAATTTGTGATCAGTTAAAATATTGCAAGCACTTAAGGAGAAAAATTTTGTTCAATGTGTAATTTAAGCATTTGAATCATCTGATGCATATAACTCAATCTCTAATATGCGAGTTTGAACACCTTAAATTTTTAGTAATTCCTTATTGAATATCCCAAGCACACTATGCACAACATGGAAGTATACTTCATTTAACTGTGACTGAAAAATTTTATAACTAATTTTGACAGATTTACTTTTATAAGCAAAAATGACTTAATAATTCTTTTTTTTTTAATTTTCAACTATCCACTAGCTACAAACTTAGCTGAATTTTTGAATGTGTCAATAACTTTAATAGGCCTAATGATTTCGATGAGTACAACAAACAACTGTATAGAGAAATAGAGTGGGCCAGTAAATCAGATTGTCATATAATGGGGGATTTTAACTTCCCAGATATAGACTGGAACTTTTGGGTTGTCACTCGCACACTAGCAAGGGTTTTGTGGATTTACTGGATATTGTTTTCTGCAGCAGCATGTTCAAGAGGCAACCGGAGGGAGTAATACTCTTGACCTGATTATCAACAGTGATTATTCATGCATTAAGAATTTGCAGATAAAGGAATCACTAAGTGGTTCCACACACCTTTTCATCATGTCAAATGCCAATGCAAAGTCTCTACTCTGGTTCTCATCATTCTCTAAAGGCAGACTTATTGAAGAATTGTTACTCTCTCATCACCTTGTTACTCTCAACCAGCCTGACATGCCTTTTACCTTCAGTTCTACATCTGGAAAGAGTAATATTGACATAACTGTGACTGCATATGCCAATGCTTCCACTGTTTCTGATTGGTCTGTTAACTGTGGAATTTTTTCTAGTAATCACAGAGCTATTACATTTGTGATTAAGTCTTCCTCTCCAGACACTTCTTTTCCTTTGCAGCACCTTCACCACTTTTCCCTTAAACGTATATTATGGCCTCGTTTTGATGATGCTCTTCAATTTTCATTTATGGACTCTACAATGAATACTACAGCTAATTATTCTACAGCTGACTATGCAATGTATGTCCTGAACACTTTGTTCAAGGCCTGCTTTCGTGCTGCTAAGAGGAAAATGCTGCCTAAACATCCAACATTGTAGTGGAGTCACGACTTGACAATCTTGAGCCGTAGTGTGTGTTTCATGCTCACCGATCCTTCCAACAACATCGTACGAGCTGGCCAACCACAGACACTGAGCAGCTCAAAAATAAATATCGCAACCTCAAAATGCAATATGCCAAGGCCATAAAAGAAGTAAAATTCCACTTGGAAAACGTGTTTTAACCTCAGGTAATTCTGACCCTTCGGTTCTGGTTCATTGTCTCTCTAGAAACAAGGTTCACTCTCCAGAAATTTACCAGTCTATTGACTCACACAGTGCTGAAACTCTGACTTGGACTAGCACTGTCAATGCCATACTTGATGCACTTCTTGCCTCAGATGACCCCTGCTGTGATCTTCCTATTCACCAACAAATTAGATCTCTCAACAGGGCCTATCTTACTTCTGAATCCATTCCTTGCTTCAGCCAGGCGGAAGTTGATTGGAAATCTCTAAAATCAATAATAATAGTTGTCCTGGACTTGATAACCTTGAGGGCATTTTTATTAAGCAGCTACACAAACTCTATCCATCTGTCTTTCTTACACTGTATAATAAATGTTTGAACGAGGCAACTATTCCTGTCCTTTGGAAGACAGCATTGTTAAAATTAATTCCCAAACCTGGAACTCCTATTTCTACTAACACCTATCATCCTATTGCATTATTGCCCAACTTGGGTAAAACTCTTGAACAACTTATTGCTGCCTGCTTAGATTGTCTATTTGCTGAACACTCTTTAAAGTCCTCTGTCCAGTTTGGTTTTCGTCCAGGCCATGCAACTGAGGAGGCCTTGGTTGAACTTCTCCCTGGAGTAAACAATTGCACATTTAAATATGCTATGGCTATTTTCATAGATTTCTCTGGAACCTTTGACTGCCTAATGTAATGCATAATGTAAAAACCCACAGGGTACTGGCCTATTCAGTTGACAGCTGCAGCTAGCATTGTCCACGCATACACCTTACCTCAGTTCTTATGTGTGTTTTTTGCGTTTTTATTTATTTTATTGTGGTTTTGGGTTAACAGAAGATGGCAACAAAAAGAAAGAGTGTTACCATGTCGATGGAACAAAAACTGAACATGCTTTTACGCATTAGCATTAGCATTAGTAGAGGCATTTGATGCAAGAAAGCAAGCTTATGCAGCATCAGCCAAAAAAAAAAAAAAAAAAAAAAAAGTAACATAAATAAATAAAAATAACCACTTCCACTTCACCCCTCTGTTCGTTCGAAATACCTGTCCAGCTGAGCCTTAAACTTATTTAGGCTATCAACTTCCACGACAAGGGATGGAAGTCTGTTCCACCCACCAACCAGCCGCTGGCTAAAGGCAAATTTCCGCACATCTATCCTACATCTGTCTTTCCTCAATTTGAATTTATGCCCTCTCAGGTGATTTTTCTGAGCTAGAGGAAGAATCCCATCAGCATTGAGCATGCTCAAACCATTCAAGGCTTTGTACACCTCTATCAGATCACCCCGCTGGTGCCTAGTTTCCAGACACTGTAATTTGCAAAACTTAAGCCTTTCTTCGTAAGAGAACCCCTTTGTCCCATTCACCAATCTAGTTGCCCTTCTCTGTACTCGTTCCAGCAGCTCTACATCCTTCCTGAAATGAGGCCTCCAGGCCTGTATACAGTACTCTAGGTGTGGCCTGACCATTGCCTTATACAAGGGAATAATCACCTCCTTATCCCTGCTAGAAAAATTCCTATATATCATTGACAATACACCATGAGCTACTCTTGCAGCTCGTCTGCACTGCTCAGAGAACTTCATATCTGCCTGCACCACCACCCCCAGGTCCCTGTCATTCTCTACCACTGTCAGTGCAGTACCACAGAGTTGATACGTTGCTCTGGGGTTGCTGTTTCCCATATGTAGTACTTTACATTTGTCAATGTTAAACTTCATTTGCCACCTCGAAGCCCATCTGCTCAACCTTTCCAAATCCTGTTGCAGCAGCATAGTGTCAGTAGTGTCCTTGACAACCCTGCCAACCTTCGTATCGTCTGCAAACTTGGACATTAAGCCTGATATACCATCATCAATATCATTTATAAATACAGAAAACAATAAAGGCCCCAATACTGAACCCTGAGGGACTCCACTAATAACATTAGTCCACGATGAGCAGTGTCCATTGATTACCACTCTCTGTCTTCTCCCCCTCAACCACCCCTTTATCCATAGCAGCAACTTGCCTCCAATGCCACACTGCTCCAATTTGTGCAGCAGTCTTCCATGTGCAACAGTATCAAAAGCCTTTCTAAGATCCAAGTATATAATATCAAAGTTATTCCCTGCATCCAGTTCTTTTGTGACTGCATCATAGTATCCAATCAAATTGGTCAGGCAAGACTTCCCCTTAACAAAACCATGCTGTGTCCTAGCTATAACTGAAGTCTTGTCTAGATGATCCTGCAGTGCTTCTTTCACCAGTGCCTCCATTAATTTTCCGGGAACAGAAGTTAAACTCACAGGTCTATAATTACTTGTGTCAGCCTTTGATCCCCCTTTGTGAATTGGGGTCACATTTTCACATCTCCAGTCAATGGGTACCTCCCCTGAGTCCAAGGAAGCTCTCATAATTATGGCTAAGGGTTTGCTTACCTCCTTTGCTGCCTCCTTTAATATAACTGGATAGATCCCATCCACCCCAGGTGCCTTTCTTGTGTTTATCTTCAACAATTTCTCCTCCACTTTGCTCTCAGTTATTACAAGATTCTCTAGCTTACTGCTAGAGTTGAATACACCTCTGGCATTCCCCTCGCTGAATAACTCCTCATGTGTGAATGTCGATGCAAAATATTCATTTAGTTTGTTAGCTACCCGAGCAGGGTCATCAACAGTTGACCCATCGATCTCAAGTGGACCAATCTGATTCATCCCCTTCCTTCTAGAGTTTACATAAGTAAAGAACTCTTTGCTGTTTTTCTTCGCATCCCTGGCCAAGGATCTCTCGTAATCTGCCTTCGCCTGCCTAACCTCCTTTGTAACTTGGTTACAGATCAACTTGTATCTATCATAGGCGTCCGTGTCACGTGTTAATTTGTATGTATCCCATGCATTTTTCTTCTCTGCCATATGCCTCATTAGTTCATCTGACAACCATTTAGGCCTAAACCTTGAACAATATTTCTTAGTTGGTATGTAAAGCCTAGTAGCTTCCACGATAAGTTCTTTGAATGCTTCCCATTTTGAATTTGCTGTTGGCAATATCATCAGTTGATCCCACTGTATAGAATTTAAATACTGTCTCAGTCCATCGTAGTCGCCTTTACGAAAGCAATACCCCTTCCCTTTACCCCTAATGGTAGTTACCTCTTTGAGTAACTCCCACTTCAGCACACTGTGATCACTGCCACCAAGTGGTTCATTTATCTGCAGATTCTTAATGCATGAAGAATCACTACTGATAATCAAATCAAGAGTATTACTCCCTCTAGTTGCCTCCCGAACATGCTGATGTAGAAAACAATCATCCAATAAATCCACAAAAGCCTTGCTACTGTGTGAGTGACCAGCCCCCAAATTCCAGTCAATATCTGGGAAATTAAAATCCCCCATTATAAGACTCTCTGATTTACTGGCCCACTCTATTTCTCCGAACAGTTTCTTATTATACTCATCAGAGTCATTAGGCCTATAGCACACTCCTACTCTCAATTTTGATCTCCCAATGCTTATGTCACACCAAACTGACTCGACACTGCACTGTCCAGCGATGTCGACTGGCTTCACTTCCTTGGATTTTATGTGTTTTTTAACTAATAGCATAACCCCTCCTCCCTTCCTATCCTGTCTATCCTTTCTGTAGACATTGTACTCCCCAAATTCCAGTTCTGCATTTCTTATATCTGTGTGACACCACGTCTCTGAAATCCCCACAATATCTGCCTTTGATGTTTTGAGCAATACCTCAAATTCATCAAATTTATTTACTAAACTCCTAGCATTGGTGTACACACAAGTATACATGCACCTGTTCTTTTTCTTAGCTACCCTAACACAACCCATGTGTTTACTTGTACCCCAATGATTCCCAGCAGTCTCTGAAATATCCTGCATCTTATTTTCCAGGCTGCGGCTCATTCCAATAGAAGCAGTGCAAGAATCACTTTCACCTCTGCCAGTGGCTACTGTTAATCTATTAGTCCTTGTATCCCCCCAATCTAGCAGTTTTCCGACCCACCTAACATTGCCTCGATAGCATCAGCAAACATTCTTGCACCCTTTCTATTTAAGTGTATCCCATCCCTGTAGAAGCAGTCTCTCCTGTTAACAAGTACAGACCAGGCTAAAAAAAATTCTACCCCTTGAGCCCTGCACAATCTTTCCAGGGCCGAATTGATTGACAGGGCTCTCATCATATACTCCCTCCTATCGTGTCTGGGCAGAATTGCAGACACTTTCAATTTCAACCCTAATTCACGGCTTTTTTTCATCAGTGACCTGTACTTGTCAAGTAATTCCGCCGGTCTCCTACTCTTAATGTCATTAGTGCCAACGTGTACAACTATATCACCTTTTGTGCCCTTAAAAGATGATATCCGCTCTACAACGTCATCAACTTTTGCCCCTGGCAGACATACCCTGGTCCTATTCCACCTATCCTTTTTACATTGATAAGGGGGAAAGTTTAAAAAAGATCGCTCTTGATATAGGGTTGGCAAAACAAACAGTTTCTGATTTGAAAAAAAATAGGAAACAATCAAAAACCTTTGTACAAAAATGGTGGCCAAAGACAGCTTAGGAAATAGAGCTACCATTAAGCAAGCAAAAAATTAAAATTTGTACAAGGCCTTATACATTTGGTTGTGTCAAGAACGAGAGCAAGGGGTTCCTCTTTTGGGCTCAATCCTTCAATCACGGGCTCTTAGCCTTAACAAAAAATTAGGAGGTGACCCATCTTTTACTGCGAATTTGGAGTGGTTATCAAGGTGGAAGGAGCATCATGGAATCCGGCAGCTCAGGTGATTGTGTTGCAAGTGAAGAATTTAAAGTACAATTTCTCAAGTTTATTTGTGAAGAAAGTTTAGTTCCATCCCAAATTTTTAATGCTGCCAAGACTGGTTTATTTTTCAAAATGTTATTTTTATTAAGTTTATTATCTTGCCTCGAAACTTGGCTCTTCAGTTAAAGAGCATAAATTGAGTAAGGAAAGAGTGACATTGCTTTTGTGTAGTAACACGTCCGGGAATTTAAAGTTATTATTATTATTAGCCATATGGTGCATGCTGCACCAGCAAAAAAAAAAAAAAAAAAAAAAAAAAAAGTAGAAGGAAATCACCAAGAAAGAGAATGATGATATTCAGCTCAGGACCCTGGGTGCGCCAAGCCCATACTCACCAGATGTGAGCCCCTGTGGTTATCACTGTTAGTCATAGGAAAATCTGCTAATCCCCATGCACTTAAAAATGTATGGCACCTCCATAGCCAGGTGGGCAGGAGCAGCAGTGCGCAGTACACGCTTCTTGATTAGACTGGGGTTCGAGCCCGTGACCACCAAATACGGAGGATGCAGAAAGGTCAGGGAATGGCCACTGCATATCCCCGGAGCAATATGGCCTTAGTTGCTAATGCTCCTAAAAACCAAATAACAAACAAACTTAAAAATGTGAACTTAAATGCTCTCCCAGCTAAGTACACATCACAAAATTCAGCTTGGATGAGCTCAGCTCTTTTTAAAGATTGGTTTTTCATCTTGTTTGTTCCCTTAGTTAAAAAAATATTTAAGAGATCAAGGACTGGAAGAAAAAGCAGTTTTATTGATAACGCTCCAACCCACCTAGCAAAAGAACAACTGAGATCTGGCAACATCTTTGAAAAATTTTTGCCACCCAACATTACTGAACTATTACAGCCTATGGATCAAGGAGTTATAGAGGCTGTGAAGCGATGGTACAGAAAGAAGTTGATAATCTCACTGTTAGAACAAGAGACGCTTGAAGAAAAATCAAACTTTATGGACCTTCTTAAAATTGCCAAGACTGGTTTATTTTTCAAAATGTTACCCAAAAAACACTTGCTTCCAAACTTGACTCTTCAGCTAAAGGACATAAATTGAGTAAGGAAAGAGTGACATTGCTTTTGTGCAGCAACACATCCGGGAATTTAAGTTATTATTAGCCATATGGTGCAAGGAAGCCTGAGGCTTATGCTGAACCAGCCAAAAAAAAAAAAAATTTTCTGAATTACCCTGAGACAGAAAAAGAGAGAGAGAGAGAGAAAGAGAAGGAAGACGATATCCAGCTCAGGACACTGGGTGTATACTAGCCCATACTCACCAGATGTGAGCCCCTGGGGTTACCACTATTAGTCATAGAAAAATCTGCTAATCCCCTAAAAATGTGAACTTAAATGCTCTCCCAGCTAAGTACACATCACAAAAATCAGCTTGGATGAGCTCAGCTCTTTTTAAAGATTGGTTTTTCATCTTGTTTGTTCCTTTAGTTAAAAAATATTTAAGGGATCAAGGACTGGAAGAAAAAGCAGTTTTATTCATTGACAATGCTTCAACCCACCCAACAGAAGAACAACTGAGATCTGGCAACATTTTTATAAAATTTTTGCCACTCAACGTTACTGCACTATTAGAGCTTATGGATCAAGGAGTTGTGAAGCGACGGTGCAGAAAGAAGTTGATAATCTCACTACTAGAACAAGAGGCTCTTGAAGAAAAATCAAACTTTATGGACCTTCTTAAAATTGTCAACATAAAGACAGTCATTTATTTTTCTGCTGCAGCTTGGGATGACAAGACTACCCTTATCAAATGCAGGAAAAAACTTTGGCCTAATGTTCCAATGGAAAGATCTGCGGAGGATATTGATATTTCTTCAGATCCTGATGATGACAAGGATGATAATGATTTTGTTCAGTTATTTCAACGTCTAGGGGGTTGTTCAGACATAAAAAATGAAGACATTGCCCTATGGATAATGTGTAATAATGATCTAGGACAGATCCTCACTGAGGAAGATGGCAACTCCGATGATGAAGTGTGGAGAAAACAACTGGTGTGAGTCACACTGAAGCAACCGGAATGCTGGAGAAGCTACTGATTTATTTCAAGAGACAGGATGACACATCAGCTGGTGAGCATCTGACCTTGAAGCAGGAGTAAGTACCACGTGCAGCCGCACCAGTTTACTTTTTTTTATGCTCCGAGATTTGTGTTGATTAAAGTGGTTATAACAGCATTGCTTGGATTAATTTTGTGTGACCCTGAATCCGTTGGTGACGGTGAGTCTTTTGATATGTTTTTCATGCCAAACTTCTAAGGCATTTAATAATTATATCGACTTTTAAAATTCTGCATTGTGTTGATAGATTCTACAGCTTGCACAACAGCTACGCCATAAATGTTCGGCAGGCCACTGTTATATGTTATTATTTTCAATTTGATTACTAGTGCTGATCTAGCTTAATCTTAACTATTTATTTTGTGCTCCCTGAATTAGATCAGATATGTGTTATTATTTTGTGTATTTTGCCGGATGATTCTATATATTTGTGCTAGTTCATTTATGAATTGGTGCTTTTGTGCAGGTGGTAGATAACTTTCATCAACCGGTGAAATACCACCACTTTGCTTATTGGAGGCTTGAAGTGGTGAAACTCATGTTTAGTCTCTAGAGCAAAGTTTCCAGCATCCCCCCCCCCATACTTCTCCTTCAAACCCATGCACGGTACTAAGTACTATAGGTTTTGATACCTTTCGCGTTTGGGGTTTTCATAAAAAAAAAAAAAAAAAAAAGAAAGAAATTTACAACTCCATTGCTTCTTCTCAAAGTGGAAGATTGAAGAGCTTTGTTTGCTGTGCTTTGGTCACGTGACCCAGCTCTGATTGGCTGGCATAGACATTCAACTGAAACTGGCACTTAGAACTCAAATTAATATAGTATTTGAAATTCATTATTAAATATCATAATGATGTCATGATAATAAATTAGGTTAACTAGAGGGTTAATTGAGGGTGATAATTAATATTTGAACTGTGACTTTGTGTGACATGATACGATAATACAGTCCTTTGTTGATGGCACTAGTAATCATGTGATACAGTGGCTCACTACATGAACATTCAATTTTACCCACTAGAGCCTCCTTTTCGAATCAGTCAGAACTATCTTTTCCAGAATTTCTCTCATTCTCAGTTGACTCTTCAGGAGACTGTCTAAAAAATCCATAGACTTTGGAACTACTCCTTAGCTGCAGAGAAAAAAAAAAAAAATTCATCCCAACTTCCTAAAAGTCACCGACCATTATGAGTTCACATGAAGAGTCTAGCTCCACTGCCGCAGAGGATGCTGCAGATGATTCTGAGGCACCGGTGCTTCTTCCCCTCCAGGCCCTCAACCTATGCCTAAAAAGAAGAAAAAGAAAAGCAGAAAGTAGTCGAAATATTGACAACTCCATTGACCTGGGCCACCTTTGATGGGTGAGAACAGTAAATTATCACATGTTGATGTCCAAGATTCTGATCTGAACCCACTTTTGTCATCCAAATTTGAATTTAGCATGTCACCTCTGGTCGCTGCAGCTGCCGATCCCCCACCTCAGCCTCTCCAGATCCAACTGCTCCTTGCTCTCCCTCATCATTCGCTCCCTAAGCTGGCCACAGAAGCTCCCATGTCTTCCCCAGCTGTTCCCACTGCTTACTACATCACATCTGGCACATGAAGCTTCAGAAACATCTGCCACACCAGTTCCTTCAGCTAACATCACTGCCCCTGCTCCAGCAGCCTCTTCAACACCATCCAGCACTGTTCGTACTAATAAAATAAAATAAATTTTCTGTTTATACTCCGGGACAACCAAATGGTCAGAGGAGTTCGTATGATAGATTGAATACAAGAAACAGCACCGTATTCAGCAGTCACAGGCTTGAACCCTGGTCACTCAAGGCATGTGTGCTTATGCACCTGCACGCCTGACCACTAGGCTATGGCGGCCACACTATCTCTTCAGCTCCTACTACTCCAACCACCCTACCTTCCCAATCATCCCTGAACTAAACTATTGCCTCTGGTATCCAGCCTTCTGGTAGATTTGCTATCCCAGCTCCCTGTGCCCCTAATGAAACAGTTAATGTTGGCGACTCTACATCCCTGCATCAGGTTATCACAATACTCCATAAAAAACTGGTCGTGTTCTTAAACAACGATGCTAATAGATTTACAAAGTCAGCTGGTAACTATGTACAAGAACTGTGGAACAGCCTGGAAACCATCTCCACGGCACTCCTCATAGACAACAAGAAGCTGAAGGTGGTCAATGAAGAACTTAGGTCAAAAGCCACACTTCTAGAAAAAGTCACTGATACTTTCTCCAAGTTCTCACCCAACCTGCTGGAGAATTCAGATCAGGACCAAAACTGTAACTCTTGTGTCCCTCCAGTTCGCTCATACGCCAATTTTGCAAGACCCAATTCACTCACAACAAACCCAGATCCTATTCCTAACCTCCTGACCAACAAGCCAGAGCCTCAGAGACCTCAACATATTCTCGTCCTTAGAGCCACTGATGACTCCAAGCTGAAAATTAGCAATGCTGTCAAGAAATTTGTTCAGAGTATTCCAAGGTTCCAATGGGTAACACGCACAAAATTGAACTCTTAAAAATGAGTTCAAAACTACTAAAGTGAAATCACTGCACCCCATACATAATAAAGGGATTTTACTAGAGGCTGCCTCCAAACAGGACTTAGATAATATTTACACAGCCAGCTCCCTTCACTCAGGTGGGGTATCTGTCGGCCCCTAAGCTTAATAACCCCTCAGTTCTTATTTATGATGTCCCCCAACTCTGCATCCAATGGCGAACTCCTAGAAGATTTGTTCCACAAGAACTTAGCAGACTTTGGAGTTACCATAGAGGATGTCAAGAAGGAAGTTACATTTAGATTTTCCACAAAGACAAAAAGCATTGCAACAGCACACTGAATAATAACACTCATTCCTAGCCTGTTTAAAAAAGTTATGGCTCTGGACAGAATCTTTCTGGGCTGTAGTACCCACAAGATCAGGCCCTTTACGGTCATCACAAGGTATTTTTTTTTGCCTGGGATATGGTCATACATCGCTCCACTGCACCCACACTTCATCGACATGCAGCCACTGTGCCCGAAGTGGGCATGTGCATGCAGAGTGCCCGAACCGAGATGAACCCCCCCCCCCCAGCTGTATAAATTGCAAGCGTAGGAAGAAGGACCACCAACATTCAGTTAGAGAGGTTACTTGCCCAGAACAACTAAGGACCCCAATGGCTAAGCCTTCTACATCTCCATATCAGTTTTGCACCAGTCAAGCCCCGGCAGCTACATCTTCTCATACAAAGGACAACTATGACAGCAACAATCCCATCCTAAGCCTCAGCATCGTGCAGATTAATGGTCAATGCTCCCGAACAGTGGCAGATGAAATCTGACAAGTAACTGAAGCCCATCGAATCGATATTGTAGCAATCCAGGAGCCCTAGGCCATCGAGGTTCCAATGGGTAACATGCACAAAATCATGGGCTACTCTATCCAAACAAGACATACAGCCCACCAGCACTGACCCAAAGTCTTGTATTGTGATTCTAAACAGACATATTGATGCACTAATCGTCCGTGGACTCTGTACGAAATTCGTAACTTGCATACAGGTCAGGTACTTCTCCATGTTGTTTTATTTAATATCCCTTTACTGCCCACTTGCAAGGGACATTGACGACTTCCTTAATTATTTAGAGTTTGCAACAGACTTCCTGGGTTCGAGTAACATCCTCATCTCAGCAGATGTTATGCAAAATCCCACCTTTGGCACTCCTCAGCTACAGATGCAAGATGACAGCTTCTAGAAGACCTTATCCTCAGCAGAAATCTGGCTATCCATAATCTTCCCAATCAACTTCCTATCTACTGCAGCACCATCGGACAATCGAATTACCATAACCACCAATGACCTCAAGACAAACATTCTGAATTGGACTACAATACCAGACTAGACTCTCAGTGACCATCGGGTTATTCACTTTCAAATTACACACAAATGGCTTCTAGCAGTGCCTGATTCCCGAGTGCCAGAGTTGGTGAGATTTCTCAAGTGTCAATTGGGAAACATTTGATGAGTCCGTCAAACATGATTTTTCCTACCCAGGACTCCTCTCAATACGATGCCACAACCTTAGAAGAATATTGCAATATCATCCAAAGATCAATCATTAAAGCTTCCTATAGATCCGCAAGAAAGAAAGTTCCTTGCCACAGACCTTGTGCATGGTTGACTGCTGATCTCTTAAAGCTAAGAAAGGAAGTTCACCAAGCACATAAAAACTACCAGAACCATCGAGACTGGCCTGCCCCAGATGTAGCCCAGCTCCAAAGAGAGTATACAAATAAGAAAAATATATATACTAAGGCAATCCCACCAGGAAAAGGGAAACTTGGTCCAGTTTTGTGCTTGAAACAGATAACTCAAACCCATGGGAGCTACTTTATAAAACTGCACAGGATAAAACCTTTACATCAGACGTCTTTGGAAGTATACAGATGGATCAGATCGAAACCACTAACTGGACTGAATCAGTAAATGCGATAACAAATAAGCTTTTTCCCAATGACAACCCCCCTAGATAATCTCCCTGCACACAAAACCATTCGTAAAGAGAATGCCATGTATGCATCCTCAACGCAAGCAAAACCATTTACAATTCATGAACTGAGTGCTGCCCTTACATAGGTAAATGTCAAAAAATGTCCTGGATTGAATCTGATTGAGTATGCCTTGTAATTAGATACCACAAGTTAAGCCTGAACATCTGCTCTTACTAAGCAACAAATGCTACACCAATCGAGGTTCCCTCAACCTTAGAATGTAGCGCTGCTACATCTCATTGCCAAGCTTAACAAACCAACAACTGATCTTAGATCCTACAGGCCTATTGCCCTGTTGGCAAACCTGGAGAAAACTTTGGAGCGACTTATGACCCTCCATATCACCAATCTATTTCTTTCTAATAATCTGATCTCTCCAGCTCAATATGGCTTTACCCAGGGCAGGTCATGTGAAGATACCCTCACCGCCCTCATACTTGCACCTGGAAACATCACAATCAAATTATGAATTAGTCTTTTTCATCGACTTCGAGGGGACCTTTGACAACGTTTGGTGGAAAAGTGCCTTGGAACGCCTTCGTGCAGCTGAATGTCCACATAACCTCTACTGGCTCTTCAGGAGTTATTTTTCTGAACGCTCTATACTAGTAAAATCAAAGCGCTTCCAAGTTGAAAGACCAATCCACCGGGGTTGCCCCCAGGGCTCAGTTTTGGGGCCCCTGGTCTGGAATATGGTACTGCAAAGCTGGCTTAACAACAACACCTTTGAAAAAACCTAAATCATCGCATTCACTGACGATCTTACTATCATCGTCGCTGGACACTCCAGAGCAGCACTTGAATCAACAGCACAGCGGGTCCCCAATAACCTCACCCCCTGGACAGTGCTTAACAAACTTCAGATAAATCCTACTAAATCCAAAATGATGGTTTTTAAAACCAGTCTTGATCTGCGAAGGCCCCCTCAGGTCAAAATCAACAAATACAAATACCTTTTGTTGACCAAAGTCCTTGGAGTGGTAATCGACCACTGGCTATCATTCCTCCCACATCTTCAGCATCTCAGTACAAAGGCCAAGAAGTTCACAGCCTCCATTGTAAGAATATCCAGGAGAGAGTGGGGACTATCAAGGCATACTACAAGGCCATTTTCTCTCCCAATTGTCTCCTTTGCAGCCGGGGTTTGGTTTCATCGGGTTCCTATTGTCAAAATGAGAGAGAAACTTAATTCTATTCAGAAAGGAATGATTTTGGCAACCCATTGGATCTGCCATACGGTCTCCACAGCTGCAATCCAAGTAATGGCAGGCACCCTTCCATTAGACTTATACATAATCCATAGAGGTCTTTGCTACCAACTCAGGAAAGGCATTCCTGCCTTTATCCTTGACACAGAACTCTCCTTAAATACAGATGTTAAAAGAGAGAAAGCTCAATGCTTAAATGAGCTTATTAATGTGTGGCAGAGACCAGATGGGACACCTCAACCATGGGGATGGTGACCAGAAATTTTCTCCCAGATGCAATCTTTGTGATGCCCAAAAAGAATAGTCTGGTTTCCCTCAGCCTTGAATCCTCGTTCCTTATAACTGGGCACGGATCACTTAATGAAAATCTTCATCAATTTGGGCTTATAAAACTAACTTATGCTTCTGTGGACAGAGTGAAAATTGGCACCATTCTTAATATTTGAATGTGTCCAGAATCAAGAATACAGAGACCGCCTCAAGAGCAAGATCCCTGATTTCTCCCCAGACTAGGTCCATTAACTTATCAGCATCTCAACTAACCTTGCTGCCTTCCAAGCCTTTACCACAGATGTCTTTGCCTGGCAGAAGTCACTGATTGCAAACCATCAACAAACTAACTCCAACTAAACCTCTCTTCCTTTGTTTCTTTCTTTTTTATATATATAAATGCAGAACCTTTTTCCCTCTTCGTTTCTTTTTTATTTATTTATTTTTTTTCCTTCATATTTTATTTTTCCCTTCCTTTTTTTTTGTTGTTTCTTTTTTTTTCTGGGTTTTTTTTTTTTTTGTTATTTCTCTTTTATTTCTGTTTTTTTGTTGTTGTTGGTTTTTCCCCCATTTGTTTCTGTGTTTTTTTTTTTTGTTGTTGTTGTTTTTTTTAAAACACCACAAGAACCTTTTTTTTTTTATTATAAATACACCACAAGAATTTTTTTTTTTTATTTTCTCCTCTGGATTGGGCCAGATTCCTCTGGCCCACCTTTTGGCAACATCAGGTGGTCAGAGTCCCGAATTGAGACACTAAGAGCACAATTGGGACTGGCCCACCTTCCCGTGGTGTGTACAAGTACCCAGAATCATCTCTCCAGGTGACTGATGCTTCTGGTAGCCAAGTGATCAGACACAACAACAGAACACACACATAATACACACAAACCTACATAACTGGCCCATTTGTAGTGCTACTGTTCTTCACAGAGATACGGAGTTGAACAGAGAGGCGGAGTTGAACAGACGTTCTAGGAGCCACCTTTTACAAAAACACGTCCACAGGACCTTGAAGTGGTTGCAAGATGTGCGGTCCGAAATAGTTTCAAAATTAAAGCAAAAAAACATTGACTACTTCAAGTAAACTTCTCGAAAATAGTTTTGTGTTGTAATATTTTTATGTAATATAATGTTCTACATTAACACTTTATTGCTTTATACAGTATTTTGTTTACTTACCATATACTTTTACTTTAAAATATTGTTTTATTAATTTAATATAAAAACCAATTTAGTTAAAATTTTGCTATTTAGTAACTTTAAATAATTAAAGTTAACTGGAAGCTATCTTTTACATGAAAAGATAGCTTCCAGTTAACTCAGACTTTCACTAATCCAGACCGAGTGTGGTCCCATCAAGTCCAGATTAACAGGGTTCTACTGTACAATATTTTAGAATCACAGTAAAATAATTAATCTTAATATAAAAGGAGACATATAATCCATTAAAATTTTGATAAATTAATCTAATTTAAAGAAAGAATCCAATGTCGTTTGCACAGTTTTTGTCCTATATACATTTTTAACTACAACACAGACATTGTAAAATGCAATAGTTGTTTCTTTATCAACGTTACTGCAGGCCAACACATTCTCTATTATGCTCAATGCATTTTGGGCATCTTTTTTAGATGGTAGTGTGTGTACTTCTTCACTTTCGCTGTCACTGGTAACAATTACATCATTGTTTGCTTGGTGCTTAGCAGCTCTTCTGGTGTTGCGTTGCTGTGGTAGAAACTACATGCACCTTCACAAACTGTTTAAATTCACCAACAAAATCCACAGCGCCTTCAAATTCCCCCAATCCTTAATTTTGCTATCACATTCATCTGCTGGGCCGTGATTTTTGATGATATTCTCTCCAAAGTCACTCTTTCTGAAGCAATTGATTATTACACTTGACGCAATACTGTCCCAAGCAATAACAAGTTTACGGATAACATCCAAGACATTCCAATTTAGCTGCAAATTGTTCCCTCCCTCCCTCCTATGGGAGGGAGATCAAGTACCTTATCAGGCAGGCTCTATATGCTCCCTTGTGGTTATAAATAATGCCAGCACCTCTGTAGCCAGGTGGGCAGGAGCAGCAGCGTGTAGCATATGCTTCTTGATTACACCGGGGTTCGAGCCCATGACCACCGCATATCCCCGGAGCAATATAGCCTTAGTTGCTAATGCTCTTAAAAACCAAAATAACAAACAAACAAACAATAAATAATGCCTTGATCCAGTGACTACATAAAATGGTGGTAAAAAAAAAAAAAAAAAAAAAAGTACTGCAGCCATTATCACCCTGGATGGAAGCCTCCTCAACAATTCATGTTGAGGGAAATGGACCATAATCTGCAATGCGGTCCACTACAGATTTGCAGATTGACCATATTTAGCAGTCAGGGACTTGATCCCCAGTCTACTCAAAGACGTATGGTACTGTACTCCTGCTCCTACAGATGGTAATGGGAGGCTAAAAACAACAGCCGTATATTTGTCAACTTAAATGTCTTGGCAGAATGTGCTGTACAATGATCTAGAATCATCAAAATGTTCCTTTTTTCTGAAGCCATTCTTCTGTCCACTTTTGATAACCAAGACTGAAAAATTTTGACCATAAGTCAAGCACTTCTGTTTGTTGTTGTTTGTTTGTTATTTGGTTTTTAGGAGCATTAGCAACTAAGGCCATATTGCTCCGGGGATATGCGGTGACCTTTCCGCATCCTCCGTATTTGGTGGTCAAGGGCTCGAACCCCGGTCTGATCAAGAAGCATGTGCTACGCACTGCTGCTCCTGCACACCTGGCTACGAAGGCACAACCAAGCACTTCTATTGGCCACATAATCACAGAGAAGTTGGTTAACTTCTTTAAAACATCTTGTCTTGGAAAACTTATCAATCGCCAGTGGGCATAGTTTTGTATTGCCATTTAAATTGCAGCATAACAGAATAGTGAGTCTTTGTTTACTAAATTTTCCGCCATGACAAGACTCTCCTTGAACAGCAAATGTTTTGTTTGGCGGCAAATTATAAAATAAACCTGTCTCATCAAGATTAGAAATATCCTTTGCCTCATATATTTCAAGAATGGACCATACAGAACACAACCAGTCTGTAACCTTGTCGTTGTCAACTAATCCAGACTCGCCGCAAACATTTCGCGAAACCAAGTTATTCCTGTCTTTAAATCTTTGGAGCCAGCCACTGCTGCATTTGAAGTTGCTAAGGCTCAGCAACAATTCCATGATGCTGAGCCAGATAATTTGCTTTTTCTTCCAAAGTCGGACCTGATATTGGCAAATTAAATGCGCGCATTTGTTGGTACCACTCAAAACGTTTTGTTTCAAGCCCTCGTGTTTTGAACCAGGAATTCATTAGCTGTTTTTTTTTTTGTTTTTTTTTTATCGCTGCACCAGTTCTTCAGATTTTTTTTTCAGTTTTTCAGTATTGTAGATGAAGTAGGTAAAGGGACGTTGTATTCCTTTACAATGTCCATTTTGCTAAGTTCAATCCTATCAGCCTCTTGTATAATTTTCAGTTTAATTTCCAGGCCCAATTCCATCAGTTTACATTTTGTAACCTACTGGATGTGATTTAATATAAACAAACTTTAAATTAATTTAAAGACACAAGTTCAGAAAAAGACAGCTCAGATAAAAAGGCACAAAAAATAGATTACTGTATACTGTAGCAAAAGATTCTTTAAACTGGCATAACAATTGCAACTAACCTTAATCCTCTGTAGAGTGAGGGAGTGTATGTAAACAACTTAGAAAAACTGTTTTTATTCTTTTGTTAATTTAACATGATGCTTTTCAGAATGCACTTATGTTGTAGCTACTATAAACTGGTTTTGTTTACACAAAAATAATTTCTAACAAGTCAGTGCCATTTTTCGTGAAGCAGGGAACAGCGTGGCCAGAGGCAATAATCGGCCAGCTGTGCTAAGATTTGTATCGGGGCCGCTGCAACTGTATGTGCCGCCAGTAAGCGAAATCCAATTTGCCGCCCTAAAATATTTGGATTAAAAAATAAAATAAGACCTAAATAATTATTATTAATTTATTGAAAAAGAAAAGAATTACAACACATCTCACATATATAATATAATGAAACAACAAACAAAAATAACAAAATTCCTGTCTTTAAATCTTTGGAGCCAGCCACTGCTGCATTTGAAGTTGCTAAGGCTCAGCAACAATTCCATGTTGCTGAGCCAGATAATTTGCTTTTTCTTCCAAAGTCGGACCTGATATTGGCAAATTAAATGCACGAAATTCTGGAAATAAACTTTCTAAATTCTAAATCACAGCAATCGTACTCTGTCACAATAATAAAATAAAAGGAAAATTATAATGTTAAAGAAATTATACAAATCTGTTTCCTTGCTCTTAAGATGCAAATTTATTCATTATTTCATTCATGTTTATTTGTTCCAAATGATCACTTTCCATTGAAATTATTGCCAAATCAGAGTCGTTGTTGACACATTCTCGATTGTAAAATAATTTTTCATTAATTTTAATTTTGATAAACTCCATTCACCTGAGCCAACTGAAACTGGAAAAATTTGCATTAGCATTAATAGTGGCATATGAGGCAAGAAAGCAAACTTATACAGCATCAGCCAAAATGGGGGGGGATTTCCCATTCACCTCCCCATCCGCTCCAAAAGTTTGTCCAATTCTTGCTTGAATTTATTTAAGCTATCAACTTCCACAACAACAGATGAAAGTTTGTTCCACATTCCATGTTCTACAACTGTCACTGGCTGGCTAAATGCAAATTTCCGAACAACTGTTCTACAACTGTCTTTCCTCAATTTGAATTTATGTTCTCGCAAGTGCGTAATCTGAGCAAGAGGAAGAATCCCATCAACACTGAACCTGCTCAACCCATTCAAGGCCTTATACATCTCAATCAGATCACCTCGCAAGAGCCTAGTCTCCAGAAGCTGCAATTTGCAGAACTTAGGCCTTTCTTAGTAAGAGCACCCTTTGTTCTCCTCATTTGCATAAATTTTTAATGAAACTGCTACATTTGAAAAAGTATCAGTAAAATTGTTTTTAAAAATATATTGTAACATTTAAAATGGAGTAATATTGTCTTTAATATAAATTTGAAGTACTCTAATTCTTCAAATAATGCTAAACCATCAATATCAGACTCGTTATGATCAATGTCACTATTTATTAAGTAAATCTTTGCGACGATTTAAAACATCGTTATATTACCATTTTTTTTTTAATTTCAGAAATATTATAAAATATCTTAAATATTTCTAGATGTTCTTTCATATTTCTAAACCTTTCAATTAACGACAAAATTGTTGTGTCCATAATTTGAAAGAAAAAATTAATTTTGAAATTTTGTTGCGGTTCCTGAATAGCTTCCTCTCTACGTTCATAATCGAAATGAAGTCTTTTCAATCTTTTCCTTACAGGGCTTACTTCTAGAAAGGAAGCGGCAATGCCAGCGATAGTAGCCACATTATGAGCCGAATCGAGAATTTTTTGAAATGCTTCCTCTGTTCTATTTTCTTGAAAATATTCCATGATTTCCCATTGGTAGGGTTGTAAGGCAAGGATGTTCCATCTACCCCATACTATTTGATTTATACACAGAAGCACTGATGAAAGAGTTCAAAAAAGAGCAGAAAGGAGGAGTAAAATTAGGAAGGGGCAGATAAAGACAATAAGGTTTGCAGATGACTAGATATTGATTGTTGATGATGAAGAATTACAGAGCTCCTTGGACATCTTGAACAGCACAATAAAGGAGTAAAATATAAAGATTAACAGCAATAAAACCAAGGTAACGTTAATTTCAAAGTGGCCAGGAAGAAGAATCAATACAACATTAGATGAAATAACGTTGGAACAGGTCAAGAGATACAGATACTTGGGAAGCCTAATGACAGAAATTGGGAAAAGCCAGGAAGAAATAAAAACAAGAATTGCAATGGGAAAGAAGCATTTAACAATAGAAAAGAACTATTGAAAATAAATTTCAAGGAGGAATTAAGAAAGCAAATGATGAAAACATTAATATGGACTGTTGTGCTATATGGCTCGGAAACATGGACACTGGGAAAGAGGAGAATAGATGCCTAATCTCCTCTTTCCCAGTGCTTAGAAGCAGCACTAATTGACTCAATAGCCTCAATAGGTGCGAACAATGAGTTCCCAGTAAAGTCTCTTGTAATCCATTCGTTATATGGAAATTTTCTTCGTTCTACTGAAACTATTATAAATGTAATTAACCGGGGGAATTTTTTAAAAAAATTACTAAATATAAAATTTCTCTATAAACTAGTTCGATAAACAGAGGTCCGACTTGTATATGTCAAAAACGTTTCTGGCGCCCTGCTAAACTGCTACCCATAAGCAACATTTACCTCGCCTATCCACTTGCGACAGCCCTGATTTGTATTAAACGTATAAACTAACAATATTTATTTCTCACGGGGCAAAAACGAACTTTGTAATACATATTAACTGAATTTTGTAATAAACGAATTTATTTACACAGAAAAGCCCATCCTTTCACAAGGGAATGGTATGTACTTCATATAAATGAGTACTTTGTATAAACCAAGTTTGTATTAACGAGATTTTACTGTACTAAGAAGATTGCCATCCAAGAGAAACTCTCCTCTATCCAAAGATGTATGCTTTTAATGATGAGTCATTGTTGTTGTTGTTGTTGTTATTTGGTTTTTAAGAGGATTAGCAACTAAGGCCATATTGCTCCGGGGATATGCGGTAGTCATTCCCTGACCTTTCCACCTCCTCCGTATTTGGTGGATCATGGGCTCGAACCCCGGTCTAATTGAGAAGCATGTGCTATGCACTGCTGCTCCTGCCCACCTGGCTACGGAGGCGCCATGATGAGTCGTACCTGTCGCACTGTCTCAACAGCTGCACTCCAGGATTTAAATAGTTGCCTACCTCTGGACCTCCAAATCACTTATCGAGGTTTTTGCTATTACCTTAGACATGCCATTCCAATTAACTTTTTTGACTTTAACTGTTAATATCCACTGCGATCCTAAAACCAAAACAACGTGTTGCTGGAACCACCTGGTTCAACTCTGGCAAGATTGGTGGTCTTCTTCTTCCAAAGGTATGGTCACAAGAAAGTTTATTCCATCTGTATCCTTTGCCTTACAAAAGTCTATTCCAAAATGGTTCCGTCTGAGTCTCCACACACGTTTTCTTCTAACTGGTCATGGTTCCCTTCTTGCTAAACTTGCTATGTTTAACCAGTCTGATTCTCCCCTCTGTAACTGTGGCAGCCCAGAAGACTAGCAGCATGTTCTTTTCACCTGTCCATATTACTTGGATCTCCATCAGCCTCTGTCTGCTGTGTGGCAACCATTTTCTCCAGGCAGTGAGTTGTCTCTCTCTCTTTCTTGGACTCCAAAGAAAACTTTCGTCTTCTGCAAGATTTTGCACATAAAAGACGTGGATAACTCATCAGTAGTGCCTCAATTTCAGGAACTACAGACTCCTATTCCAGTTCTACCTCCAGTCCAGACCAGCACCTCCATCGACGCCATCTCGTGATACCACCACCATTGTCACTACCACCACTTTCAGTACCATCTCCACCACCTCCGTGGACACCATCTCATGATACCACCACCATTGTTACTACCACCACTTTCAGTACCATCTCCACCACCACTTTCGACAGTTGGTAATCATACTTGTACATACTGAATGATATCACTGTGTCTTCCTAACTTCTATCTCCTGCTGGCCTCAGGCTGGTCCTGAGGTGGGATCATCTGCTGGCACCAGCCTTGCACTGATGCAGGATTTTTATTTATTATATTAATTTATTTTTATCTTTATTTTTTCATCATCATCATGAACTTGGTCCGGCTTAGATTTTTTAAGACCTGTTCCACTGTAGCTCTTGGAGGTTGTCTTGATCTTGCCATCGTTGTCTTGGTCGACCAACATCTCTCTTGCCTGTAGGTTTGTAGTTAAAGGCTAATTTTGGGATCCGGTCTGGGTCCATTCTTTCTATGTGGCTGATCCATTTTTCCTGATACCGTTTTATTGTCATTTACTATGTTATCTACTTTTAATTTCTCGTGGATATCTAAATTTCTTTGGTGGTCTAGTCTTGTAAAGCCTAATAATGGTCTCATTTGTGCTGCTTCTAGTTTGCGCGCATCTTTCTTATTTATGACCTAAGTCTCACAGCTGCAGAAGAGGGCTGGTTTTGAAGTGATGTTGTGCAGTCGTAATTTTGTTTCAGTTGTCATTTGTTTTCCGAAGTGGTGTTTAATCGTTCCATTCATTTTATAATATTTTTGTAGTTTAGTGTGGATGTCTTTCCCTTCATTTGATATTAAATTTCACAAATAGGTGAAGTCAGATATTTGTTCTATTATTTTATCATCAATAACAATTTTGACTCTTTGTATGTTTTTTACAAATAATCCCATTGATTTTGAGGTGGAGATTTTCATCTCATACTTTTTACCTATTTTATTAAGTTCATTTGCTGCTATCTGTAGTTCATCTTCGGATTTTGCAATTATTACTTGATCATCAGCATATAATGTAGTTTGAATTTTATTCCTGTTGTTCAACTGTATTCCGTTGTTAATTGTTTGTTTCCATTCTTTAAGAATTTTATTGATGTAGATATTAAATAAATTTGGTGATAGTCCACATCCCTGTTTCACTCCTTTATTGGTGTTCATTTGGTCTGATAGTTGGCCATTAGAATATTTTATACAGACTTTTGAGTTTTTATTTAGGCTTGGAATCGCTTTCCAGAGTTGGGTTGGGATATTTTCTTCACGTAGCATCTGCCAAAGTTTTTCCCGGTTTACATTGTCATATGCTTTATCATAATCAATAAAGAGCATAAATGTTGGTAGATTGAATTCTCTTCTTTTCTCCAAAATTTGTTGTAGTGAGAAAATGGCATCTATTGTGCTTCTCCCTTTTCTGAACCCACACTGTTCTTCTTCTAAGAATTGTTCACTGTATTTATTAAGTTTATTCTTTAGTATATTAGAGTATAGCTTTGCAGCAGTTGACAGCAGTGTTATCCCTCTGTAGTTGTTAGGGTTATTTCTGGAGCCTTTTTTCTGTAAATTGATTACTATTCCTGTTTCCCAATCTTTGAGTACCTGTTGCTTATGCCATTTGATGTTAAATAATTTTAGTAGTGCATTTTTTAGTAAGGTGCCCCCCCCCCCATATTTAAATAGTTCTACATTCAATTTGTCTATGCCTGGGCTTTTTCGGTTTTTTGTAATATTAACTCTAGTTCTTCCATTGTTATATTTTCTTCATCTTTGGTTATCACAGATTAGCATTAGCATTAGTAGAGGCATTTGATGCAAGAAAGCAAGCTTATGCAGCATCAGCCAAAAAAAAAAAAAAAAAAAAACCCACTTCCACTTCACCCCTCTGTTCGTTCAAAATACCTGTCCAGCTGAGCCTTAAATTTATTTAGGCTATCAACCTCCACTACAAGGGATGGAAGTCTGTTCCACCAACCAACCACCCGCTGGCTAAAGGCAAATTTCCGCACGTCTATCCTACATCTGTCTTTCCTCAATTTGAATTTATGCCCTCTCAGGTGATTATTCTGAGCTAGAGGAAGAATCCCATCAGCATTGAGCATGCTCAAACCATTCAAGGCTTTATACACCTCTATCAGATCACCTCGCTGGTGCCTAGTCTCCAAACACTGTAATTTTCAAACCTTAAGCCTTTCTTCATAAGAGCAACCCTTTGTTCCATTCACTAATCTTGTTGCCCTTCTCTGTACTCGTTCCAGCAGCTCTACATCCTTCTTGAAATGAGGCCTCCAGACCTGTATACAGTACTCTAGGTGTGGCCTGACCATTGCCTTATACAAGGGAATAATCACCTCCTTATCCCTGCTGGAAAAATTCCTGTATATCATTGACAATACTCCATGAGCTACTCTTGCAGCCCGTCTGCACTGCTCAGAGAACTTCATATCTGCCTGCACAACCACCCCCAAGTTCCTTTCATTCTCTACCACTGTCAGTGTAGTACCACAGAGTTGATACGTTGCTCTGGGGTTGCTGTTTCCCATGTGTAGTACTTTACATTTGTCAATGTTAAACTTCATTTGCCACCTCTCAGCCCATCTGCTCAACCTTTCCAGATCCTGTTGCAACAGCATAGTGTCAGTAGTGTCCTTGACAACCCTGCCAATCTTTGTATCGTCTGCAAACTTGGACATTAAGCTTGATATACCATCATCAATATCATTTATAAATACAGAAAACAATAATGGACCCAACACTGAGCCCTGAGGGACTCCACTAATAACATTAGTCCACGATGAGCAGTGTCCATTGATTACCACTCTCTGTCTTCTCCCCCTCAACCACCCCTTTATCCATAGCAGCAATTTGCCTCCAATGTCACACTGCTCCAATTTGTGTAGCAGTCTTCCATGTGCAACAGTATCAAAAGCCTTTCTAAGATCCAAGTATATAATATCAAAGCTATTCCCTGCATCCAGTTCTTTTGTGACTGCATCATAGTATCCAATCAAATTGGTCAGGCAAGACTTCCCCTTAACAAAACCATGCTGTGTCCGAGCTATAACTGAAGTCTTGTCTAAATGATCCTGCAGTGCTTCTTTAACCAGTGCCTCCATTAATTTTCCTGGAACAGAAGTTAAGCAAGTTAAGCTCACAGGTCTATAATTACTTGTGTCAGCCTTTGATCCTCCTTTGTGAATTGGGGTCACATTTGCACATTTCCAGTCTATGGGTACCTCCCCTGAGTCCAAGAAAGCTCTCATAATTATGGCTAAGGGTTTGCTTACTTCCTTTGCTGCCTCCTTTAATATAACTGGATAGATCCCATCCACCCCGGGTGCCGTTCTTGTGTTTATCTTCAACAGTTTCTCCTCCACTTTACTCCCAGTTATTTTCAAGATTCTGTAGCTTACTGCTAGAGTTGAATACACCTCTGGCATTCCCCCTCGCTGAATAACTCCTCATGTGTGAATGTCGATGCAAAATATTCATTTAGTTTGTTAGCTACCTGAGCAGGGTCATCAACAGTTGACCCATCAATATCAAGTGGACCAATCTGATTCATCCCCTTCCTTCTAGAGTTTACATAAGTAAAGAACTCTTTGCTGTTTTTCTTTGCATCCCTTGCCAAGGATTTCTCGTAATCTGCCTTGGCCTGCCTAACCTCCTTTGTAACTTGGTTGCATATCAACTTGTATCTATCATAGGCTTCTGTGTCATGTGTTAATTTGTAAGTATCCTATGCATTTTTCTTCTCTGCCATATGCCTCATTAGTTCATCTGACATCCATTTTGGCCTAAACCTTGAACAATATTTCTTAGTTGGTATGTAAAGCCTAGTAGCTTCCAAGATTAATTCTTTGAATGCTTTCAATTTTGAATTTGCTGTTGGTAACACATCAGTTGGTCCCGCTGTATAGAATTTAAATACTGAATCAGTCCATCGTAGTCGCCTTTACGGAAGCAATAACCCTTCCCTTTACCCCTAATGGCAGTTACCTCTTTCAGTAAATCCCACTTCAGCACACTGTGATCACTGCCACCTAGTGGTTCATTTATCTGCAGATTCTTAATGCATGAAGAATCACTGCTGATAATCAAATCAAGAGTATTACTCCCTCTAGTTGCCTCCCGAACATGCTGATGTAGAAAACAATCATCCAATAAATCCACAAAAGCCCTGCTAGTGTGTGTGACCAGCCCCCAAATTCCAGTCAATATCTGGGAAATTAAAATCTCCCATTATAAGACTCTCTGATTTACTGGCCCACTCTATTTCCCTGTACAGTTTCTTATTATACTCACCAGAGTCATTAGGCCTATAGCACACTCCTACTCTCGATTTTTATCTCCCAATGCTTATGTCACACCAAACTGACTCAACACTGCACTGTCCAGCGATGTCGACTGGCTTCACTTCCTTGATTTTTATGTGTTTCTTAACTAATAGCATAACCCCTCCCCCCTTCCTATCCTGTCTATCCTTTCTATAGACGTTGTACTCCCCAAATTCCAGTTCTGCATCCCTTATATCTGTGTGACACCACGTCTATGATATCCCAACAATATCTGCCTTTGATGTTTTGAGCAATACCTCAAATTCATCAAATTTATTTACTAAACTCCTAGTATTGGTGTACACGCAAGTATACCTGCACCTGTCTCTATTCTTAGCTACCCTAACACAACCCATGTGTTTACTTGTACCGCAATGGCTCCCAGCGGTCTCTGAAATATCATGCATCTTGTTTTTCAGGCTTCTGCTCATTCTAATAGAAGCAGTGCAAGAATCTCTTTCACCTCTGCCAGTTGCTACTGTCAATCTATTGGTCTTTGTCTCCCCCCAAGCTAGCAGTTTTCCGACCCACCTAACACTGCCTCGATAGCATCAGCAAATATTCTTGCACCCTTTCTATTTAAGTGTATCCCATCCCTGTAGAAGCAATCTCTCCTGTTAACAATTTCATCTTCCAATTCCCTAGTGCCTGGGTTATACCATAGTTTGGAATAGTATTGCTTCCATTCTGTTTGGGAGATAGAGTTGGTTTTTATTTGATCATTTGTGTCTAGTTGTAATTTCTTAAAAATTTTAAACCTCTTCTGTGTGGGGCCTGTGATATCACGTTCTAAAGATTTAACAAATTTATCCCAATCATCTCGTCAGATTCTTCTGGTTAGTTTTCTGACTTCTGCTCTAAGCTTTTTATATTTTATGTGTAGATGTAGGTCTTTAGTTTGTAGGAACAGTTTACAGGTCTTTTTTTTCTCACTGATTGTTTGTTTCAATTCTTCATTCCAAGTTCTTAGCCAGTTTTTATTTTTTATAGGTTTATATCCTAGACTTTTTTCGGCAGCTCCCAGAATTGATTTTTTCATGTTTGACCAGATTTCCTCAACATTATCACTTTCATCTGATTTCAGTTTATCTTTCAATCAACTTTCATACAGGAATTTAGTGCTTTCATCTTCCAACAAATGTATTTTTAATTTCTTAGTAGTTTTAGTTGGTATTTTCTTCTTTTTATTAAGATAATTTCTTTTTATTTTGAAAGTGCTTTCTACTAGGTAGTGATCACTGTCAATTTCACTGCCTCTGAATACTATAGTTCAGGGGTGGGCAACTTTTTTCGTCAGCAGGCTGAATGAAATTTTTGTATCATGATGCGAGCCGGAATAGATTGAACGATTAACAAAAAAAATCAGAACCTAAAAAATGTTATATTACTTGAATTACCAAATTATTAATGTATTTTAAAAAAAATAATACAATATTTAAATAGAAGTCAATTATAGATAGGTACAGATAAGAAGTACAATTTGAAATAAACATTTTTATTGTTATGATAACAAAGTAAATGCAGAAAACAAAAACTTTAATGTGAGGGATTACATTTAGAATGTTCCTGATTTATGATTTCATCAAAATTGAGATTCAATTCACTAGTGGCCATTCGTAGAACTGCTCCTAAATTTCATCCGTTATTCTTGATCTAATTTTGCTCTTTGTATTTTTCATTAAAGAAAATGTAGTTTCACATAGGTATGTCGATCCAAAGAATGCTAAATATTCTCTGCATTATCCAGAATATTTTAAACATTTCTGGATTAACAAGTTTTAGAAGACCATTATTGTTTTTTCAGCAAATTGATTCTTTAATATTAAATTTTATTGTAAATTTATCAGTTCCAACTGGATACAAGGTGATGCATCATTGACATTAAAATTAAATGGTAGGCTTACTAAAGATAGATCTTTAGAAATTTTCTGAAAATCATCAAATCTTCTTGTAAATTCATTAAATAAGTCACTTATTATAGCCTCATAGTTCTTAAAATCAGCACATTTCAAGTTTTTTTCTCTTTTTTGTAAGATTGGAAAATGAGTTAACTGTTTATTTTGGAACTGTTGTGAAAATAACTTGAGTTTTCTCGTAAACGATGTGACATTTGTATACATATCAAAAATAAATAGTCCTTTCCCTTGTAATAATAAATTTAATTCATTTTGATGCGAAAACATATCAACGGAGAAGAAAAAGTCGTTCAGCCATTGTTCATCTTTTAATTCACAAAATTCATTCAGCTTGTCCTTAGCATTTAAGAAGTTTACAATTTCATCCAACAAATCATGAAATCGTTTTAACACTTTTGCAAGACTAAACCATCTTATGTCCGTATAGTAAGGAATATCAGTAAAATCACATTCAAGTTCTTTCAAAAATGTTATGAATTGCCGGTGGTTAAAGCTCTTCCACGAATAAAATTAACTACTTTCGTTACAACCGATATGACATGCTTCACTTTTAGAACTCTTTTGCAAAGGGTTTCTTGATGAATTATACAATGTAAGAAAATTATTTATTTTCCTGGAATACGCTTTATTCCATCACTTATTCTTTTTAATAATCCAATGTTTTATCCTGTCAAACTAGGACACCCATCGGTTGTGATGTCGACAATTTTATCCCACTTTATATTATGTTTTTGCAAAGCTTCTTGAAGAGCTATAAAAAAATCTTCGCTGGTTGTTGTGTCTTTCATAGGATATGCAGAAAGTAATTCCCCCGTAATTTCAAATCTATGATTTATACCTCGAATAAAGATTAAAAGTTGACTTGTATCAGTAATGTCACATGACTCATCTAAAGCCAGTGCATGGTAAGTACAATCTTCCAATTTTAATTTTAATTGATCACATAAATTACTTGAAATATTATCAATTCGTCTCACAAGAGTTCTTCGTGACAGAGAAATTTTTTTAAGCGTCAGTTTTTTATCAGGGCATAATAATTCAGCAATATCTATCAAACATTCCTTGTTTTGCAATCTTATGTGCAACAATGTAACTAGCTTTTGTTGTTGTTTGTTGTTTATTATTTGGTTTTTAGGAGCATTAGCAGCTAAGGCCATATTGCTCCGAACTAGCTTTGTCAGAGCTCTATCTGTATTTGACAAAATTTTCAAAGTATTTTGTTGCTTACGCAAACCACATTTTAAATTTTCTGCTTCAATTTTCATTTGTTCCAGTGAAAATAGCTTATATTTTAAGAAATGTATTGTTGAAAAATGCCTTTTTAGATTATATTCTTTAAAAACGGAAATAGTTTCGTTACAAACCAAAGAGCTTTATCGTCTATATCTGCAATTAAATATTTGAATGTCCAATTATCATTGAAAATGCGGCATTCGGTATCGATTTTTCTTTTTTTTAATTGGCTCATTTTATGGGCTATAAATTAAATTAAATTAAAAATTGTAATAATTAGAAAAGGCATAAACTGACTTATAAAATATCTTGCACCAATATTATTTTTTTCAATAAGAAGTCAAACTCAAAGGAACTTCGTTCGATCGATGCTATAATAATAATTAGGAAATAATACTCTTTTATGCTGCGTAGGATCACCAGGTTAATTGCGCACTGCTTACTGCTGTACGTTGCACTGGCCGCGATTCCCGATTGAACTGAATTAAGCCGAACATTTACGGTTTACGGCGAGTGAAGTCAGGTATGGATTTTCTATAATACATTTACGGAGGGGGCCGGATTCAACATCGTCGCGGGCCGGATGTGGCCCACGGGCCTGCTGTTGCCCACCCCTGCTATAGTGTCTCTAATTTTGTCATTTAAATTTTCATTAATGATAATAATAATCTATTATAGACTTTGTGTTTCTTGCTTCCCATGTGAATTTATGGATATTCTTGTGTCTGAAAAGAGTATTTGTAATTTTAAGTTTATTAAAAATGCAGAAGTCTATCAGGCATCTTCCATTATTGTTGACCACGGGTTCACCTTCTTATCCTATACATTTGTCTACTGATTGAGCACCAACCCTTGCATTAAAATCTCCTGCTAGTATGAGATACTCATTTTTGTTAGTTTGGTCTATGATCTGTTGTAATTCGTCATTGTTGTTATTTGGTTGTTATTTGGTTTTTTTAGGAGCATTAGCAACTAAGGCCATATTGCTCCGGGATATGCGGTGGTCATTCCCTGAATGACCTTTCCGCATCCTCCGTATTTGGTGGTGACGGGCTCGAACCCCGGTCTAATCAAGAAGCGTGTGCTACGCACTGCTGCTCCTTCCCACCTGGCTACGTAGGCGCCGTAATTCGTCATAAAATTCTGTGGTTTCATCAATGTTGCCTTCTACTGGTGCGTAGACACCAATGATTGTTATTGTATAAGATAAAATTTTTAGTCTTAATTTCAATATTCTGGGTGATATCCAAGAATAGTCTAATATTTTTTTTTCACATTCTTTCTTTATTATAACAGCAACTCCCAATGATTATTTTTTCTGAATTTTTATTTTTATTTTATTTACTTATTTTTATCTTTAATTTTTCTGATTTTTTTATGTATTTATTATTTTTTTAATTATATATTTTTTTTTCAAAAATTTATTTTTATTTTAATTTTTAATTTCTTCAACTTTCATTTTTATGATTTTTATTACTTTACTGTTTTATTTTATTTTATTTACTCATATTTTGAATGGTTTGGACATTCAGTACACTTGACACATGAGGTTTGCTGTGGTTCGTACTCAGTTGTGGCCCGCCTCCTCTTGGCATAGACAGGTATCAGGATGTACCTCCCTGGTGCTTGTCGCTTCCTGATTGCAAAGCGGCCAGAAACAACTAAACAACATAACAAACACATATACAGGACAAACAGCATTACACACATTTCTGGCCCTTCTGCAGGGTTTCTATAACATCACAATGTACCACGGTGGAGTTGAACTAGTGTTTGGGAGCCACCTTACATAAGATACTATACATGTCTACATGTGGTACTACACTCAGGGTAGTAGAGAATGAAAAACACTTGGGGGGGGGGGTAACTCTGCAGTCAGATATGAAGTTTTCTGAGCAGTGCAAAAAGGCTGCAAGAGTAGTTCATGGGGTCTTGTCAATGATATATAGGAATTTTGCTAGCAGGGATAAGGAGATGATTATCTCCTTGTATAAGGCAATAGTCAGGGCACACCTTGAGTACTGCATACAGGTCTGGAGCCTCATTTTAGGAAAGATGTAGAGCTGCTGGAATGAGTACAGAGAAGGGCAATGACATTAGTGAGTGGAACAAAGGATTCCTGTTACCCAGAAAGGCTTAAGTTCTGCAAATTGCAGAGTGTGGAGATGAGGCATCTGAAAGGAGATCTGATTGAGGTGTACAAGGCCTTGAATGGTTTGAGCAAGTTCAACGTTGATGGGATTCTTCCTCTTGCTCAGATTCCACACCTGAATCCTGAGGGGGCATAAACTGAAACTGAGGAAAGACAGTTGTAGAATAGATGTGCAGAAATTTGCCTTTATCCAGCGGGTAGTTGATTGCTGGAAAAAACTTCCATCTGTCATTGTGGAAGTTGACAGCTTAAATAAATCCAAGGGTGAACTAGACAAACTTTTAGAGTGAATGGATGGGTAAAACGGGAAGGGGTTTTTTTTTTTTTTTTTGGCTGATGCTATATAAGCTTGCTTTCTTGCATCATATGCCTCTACTAATGTAACTTGTTAGATGTTAAATCTTCTAATCAACAAAATTCTCAAACTACAAAGTTCAACAAACTAGCAATGAAAATAACATTGTATCCTTGGGAAAGATCAATGCAGACTGTTCTTGCTCAAGAAATATTGAAATCTTAAAAATTTAATTTTCGAAAATTAAACCCAAAAACATCATTTGCAATGACTTCCATAAACTGGTTTGTCTGATGAAGTAGTTATGAAGAAGAAAACAAATTACTGAATTTGACTAAAATGCTTTTAGGGCTTAAGCCTCAGGCTATGCGAAAGTTTAACAACATACAAGTTTGTGCAATAGCATTATGTTAGTACACAGCAAATTTAAAAATAGCTAAAAAACGTCATCATTATAGGTGTATCTCATATTGTGAATACCTTCACAATGAGTTGCATGATATTTCACTACCTCGAATAACTAACGCTTCACCAATGGAGGAGGCTATTGTTACTTATTCTCAGTGAATACTAACCCAGATGGCACCATTTCAAGGCTACTTGGCCTATCTTCAATGGGTGGTGTAGGTACCCTGGTGATGCAATGATGGCAATTGTGATGTGAAATATAACTCCACAATATGAGAGATGTCTGATGGTGTACAAAGTGAATCATACTAAAACGTTTTTAGGGCTAAAGCCTCAGGCTGTGTTAAAGTTTAACACCATACAAGTTTGTGCAATAGCATCATGTTAGTACTCAGCAAACTCAAAAATAGCTGAAAACGGCATTGTTTTTGGTATATCTCATATAGTGAATACCTTCACAATGAGTTGCCATGATACTGCACTACCTCGAATGTTGCCATGATAGTGCACTATCATGGCAACTCAATGGCATCACAATGAGTTGCCATTGCACTATCATGGCAACTCACTGTGAATGTATTCACAATATGAGATACCCCTAAAGCGATGCCGTTTTCAACTATTTTTGAGTTTGCTGCGTACTAACATGATGCTATTGCACAAACTTGTACATTATTGAATTTATTAAAGCAAGCAAAGCATATTTGCATAAAAATATATGCTATATATTTAATAAATTGTAAATATATTGGTATTAAATCATATCTTTCTAAACCTGAGAATAGTTTTAATTGAAGTTTCGGATTTATACATGCCATACAAGTTGACCTCAAAATTTTAGACAATTTTTTGAATGCTTCAAACGTTGACTCATGTACCAAATTTACAGTGTATTTTTAAATTTTTGATATTTCTGTGTCAAATAATTTCTTCTGGTTTCCCAACTGACCACCTATGCTTTTAAAAAATAAGCTAACAATAACCTCCTCGATTTAATAATTTACCTACCTGCATCTTAACCTTTAACTCATCTGTTCTACTAAACTTGTAAAGTTTCAAAAGTTCTATGAATAAAATAGAGTACTACCTTCATTTATTTTCTTTACTTTATTAACAAATTAACATACTCACTGAACTGTCATATACTCCAAACTGTTCTGCACTGAATTGTTGTATACTCCACAATTGTTTTAGTATTAGTATCAGTATTTGCAAAACGATGCATAGAAAACCTAAGTTTTTGCTGCACTAGAAAAAATAAATAAATAAAAATGCATCTTGTGTGTCCCACTCCTCACATAGGTGAAAATAAGAATTTATGTCCCATAGTTACAATATCCTTTATAACTGAAATTTTTACCTTGTTTCATTTTACTGTTCATTCTCAGAGTCCTACAGACCTCAATGAAATCCTTTCTAAGGTACCTAGTTACCAAATTCTGTAGCACACATATTTGAAGTCTTTCCTCATATGGGCATTCTTTTTTCTGATTTCACCAAGTGCATTGCCAATCTTTGGACCACTTCAAGGAACTGTCTCTTTTTTTTGGTGTGATTTCCATACTCAAACACAGTACTCCATCTGTGATCTCACCTTATATAATGAGATTATGACCTCCCTATCTCTGCAAGCAAATGTCTGATAAATCATCAGTAGGACACCATCCCCCTCCCTGCCATTGTCTACAATGCACTGACAACTTCATGTCTGCCTAGATAGTAGCGTCCAAATCCTCTCTCCTCCTCCTCTGACTTTAGCTCATTTCTTTCTAATGTATAAGTTATTCCGGGATGTTATTTCCCAAGTTTATTTCCCATTAATCGCACAGAATTTTGCACACAAATTTTGTACCACTGTGATACACACCAAATTCTATACTACTGTGATACACACCAAATTCTATACTACTGTGATACACACCAAATTGTTTAGCACCAAACTGTCATAAAGCAAATTATCTTGCAATGAAGTAATGCGATTCCATTAAGGAGACCAGTAAAAGTGACACTTCAATCAAAATTCACAGAATAGTCAATTTCAGTTTTCCAGATATGTCTTTACTATATACCTATAAACAAATAGAAAACTGCTGAAACACTATACTTATACATAAAACTTCCAGCTTAACATGAAACTAAACTAAACTCACTCCAGAATTTACTCATTCCACTGAAATCATTCTTAGCCACAGGCAGACTACTCTGCCATGAAGGATAAAACTTCCGTCCTTCATTTTATAAAAATACTATGCACAAACAAACAAAAACACAGAAAACTATTAAAAAATAAACTGATTTTACTTTACTTTGAAAAATAAAAATCAAACCTGTCCGTACCACTGTGCTGAAATTTGTTGTTTCTGGTATAACTTCTAGATCAACGGGATAATCTTCATCTTCTGACTTGTCAATATTCTCTTCTGTGACTTCTTCAGGATAAACAGGGTACAATGTGTCTTCTGACCCTGTAGCATAAGGTAAGGGTATATTACAATTAGGTATGTATTCTGTACATTGTTCATAAGCAGCTTCTGGGCTTGGAACAATTTGTAACTGCTGGATATCGCCCTGAAAAATTACATGAAAGATTAGTATACTTATTAATAATAAAATACAATACAATAAAATTTTATTAGTAGCTATCAAAAATATACAGTACAAACTCATTAAGGGACCTAGCCCTTATCAACAAGTTTTGGTTAAACAATTTGAGTTAAGAAACACATGTTCGGGCACTCTCTCGCTAACAAAAATAAAAAGGAGGGGGAATGTAACAAGGAAAAATAATGTATTAGGCACTCCACCAAAGTAGAGAGAGCAAAGTTATTCTATTATTAATAATCACAAAAAATTAGATATTTCATTGACCAAAATTTCAGTTCTGAGGTTGACAGGCTTCGTCTGTATTTAAAGTTTAGCTTTGATAACATCTCACTGATAGCCACATGGGTATGTTTAGCCATATTTAGCACTGTTGGAAGCTTCAACAGTCGAAGAGGAGACTTATGAAAGCTGGAATTTACTATATTTCTGACAGCTTCATCAATTGCACTTCTATATTTTATAAATAGATCGAGTTTTTGTCTCTACGAAGGAAAATATTTTGAATTTTAACAGTATAGAAGAGTGTCAGTTATTCGGAATAATTGATGTCAGATCTCTTCCGGATAGCCAAATTTTCCAGATAATTTTTTCAGTAAGATTAAATAAATTTAATCTTACCTTACAATTAAATTAAATAATTAAGATTAATTAAATAAAAATAATTATAAACTAATCTCAGAAAACAGAAACATCCATCCAGGCATTTTTATGATTTTTATACAAAACAGGAAAATTAGAAAGATTTTTAAATTCTCTCGGTTTTTTCGACTTACCGATAATGAGTACGGACAATCTGTGCGTCCAAATGACATTTGCACACATAGCAATTGTAACTCGCTATTTTCTCATCTTAAAACTTGGTGCAGGCATTTCTCTTTTAGTGGCTAGGGTTTTTCTCAATAATGCTATCCATAAGTCCGTCCCATCAACATTATAAACATTTTCTTTCTCATAATTTGCTTAACTGAAGCAAAGTTACTTTTAAAGGACACCGCTGTGGATTTGTCTGCAGACAGTTTCACACCTTGAATGTCTAGTTCATGTATACCATGTCTCAGTTTAAAATTTTTCAGCCAAACCTGTGCTTGCCTTAAAATCTTCATTACCTCTTAATTTCCGATTAAAATCCAATGCTTTTTCACACAACATTGGGCCAGACACTGGTTCACCTAAATTTCGCTTCTGAAGAAAACAAAAAAATAAAGTGCACTCTCTAAAACGGAATTTTCAGGTTTCAACATTGTCTTTTTCCTGCTAGAACCTCTTTCACTATCCAAAATCAACACAAATTCTGTTATCGCACTGGAATTTTTCTTGATGTCATAAATTGTTGGAAGTCCCCACATTAAACTCTTTAGAGAGATTTCCTAAATTTTTACCTTTTCCAAATCTATTAATAATTTCTGTTATTTGTTGCAATGTTAAAACTATGCATTTTCTTTTCGTTCACATTTTACCAAAAAAAAATCAGAAAAATAATAAATCACACAGTTTCGGGCTGATATTATTCTTACTGAATCTGCAGCTAAACTAATCTGAAATTCACTCGTTGTTTCCGAGAAAAATGGGTAATATCTGTGCTATTTTTCTAAACCACATTTCTGAAGGTCACATAGAATTCTAGAGATCAGAAACATAAAACAATAAAAACAATTTACAGTTTTCAGTTTATTGGACTTTTTGTTTGTACAATCTGTTATAAATGGGTTGTTGTTGTTGTTGTTATTTGGTTTTTAAGAGCATTAGCAACTAAGGCCATATTGCTCCGGGATATGCGGTGGTCATTCCCTGACCTTTCGGCATCCTCCGTATTTGGTGGTGACGGGCTCGAACCCCAGTCTAATCAAGAAGCGTGTGCTACGCACTGCTGCTCCTTCCCACCTGGCTACGGAGGCGCCTACAAATGGGTAGTAAACTCAATCTTTCACTTATTATAATCAAAATTCAATTTTCAAACATGATCACTATAACTGGTGCTTACTGTACAACCATTAATAAAAAAAAGAAGAAAGATCAGCCTTTCAAATTATTCCGGATAACTGACATTCCGGATAACTGACTTGTGGATAGCTAACGTTCTACTGTATATTCTTTCTTCTTGGTAGCATTGCAGCAACTTCAAACTTATACAAAAAGTATGAGTTACCATCTGCAAAAAATAATAATCAATAATTTTATTAATTGTTAATTAATAATAATAATTATTATTATTATTATTATTGCTCTGATATTATTTCTCCCTGACTGGGAGATTCCACTCCGTGACGGGTATTGCTACCAAGTATACAGGGTGGTTGTAATGTCTGGTGTTACTGTCGGTCGAGGAAATCTCTGACTATCCTACAGGTGTTCAGGATTGCGACTTTCTGAAGTTCCTTGTAGGTGTTCTCTGGGAGACCTATTGCTGCTAGGCTGCTAGGTAGAGTCTTTGGTACCATACAAGTGGTTGACACGATTACTGGGACGGTCAATACTTCTTGCATATGCCACATTTCCTTGATCTCATGTCTCAGGTTTGTGTACTTCCTAATTTTTTCCTCATGGGTTTTCAGGACATTGCTAGTGTTCAGCACCACTATGTCAATCAGGTAGGTAACCTTTTCCATCTTGTCCACAAGGGTTATGTCCGGTCTGTTGTGTGGGATGGTCTTATCCGTTATTATGGCGCAATCCCAGTACAACTTGTGGGTTCGGGTCTCTAGTACTGCCTGGGGTTCGTACTTGTAATATGGTACACTTTCTTTGGTCAACTGGTATTTCCTTGCTAGCTTCTGATGTATTATCCTGGCTACCTGGTCGTGTCTATGAGTGTACTCAGTCTGAGTGATCACCTTGCACCCCGCGGTGATGTGTTGGATCGTTTCTGAGGCCAGGTGGCATCGTCGACATGTGTCATCTGACATTCCGGGCTCCTTTGCAATGTATTTTCTATAGTTTCTGGTGTTGATTACCTGGTCTTGGATGGCCAGCATGAATCCTTCAGTCTCGGGGAAGAGTGTCCCACTTGTGAGCCATGCATTGGAAGCAATGGTGTCGATGTGATCTTGATAGTGTCTGCCATGGAGTGTCTTCTTTGCCCCTCTTTCTAACTTTGTTTCTTTTAGTGTCTGGGCGGGAGGGGTTTTGTCGCTTAGGTTGAGTGGGGTATACCACTTATCTATCTTCCTTATGGCCTGGTGGAGTGGTGCTGTGTTGTTCTCGAAGTAATCCTTCAGGTTAACTATCGCTGTTTTCTGTTGTTCTATCAGGTGTATCAGGCCCCTTCCTCCCTCTTTCCGAGGTATTGTTATTCTCTCCACTGCTGACTTTGGGTGGTGTTGGCGACACTTGGTCATCATTGTCCTTGTCTTTCGCATGATATCCTCTAGCTCGGTGTTAGTCCAATCTATGACCCCGAATGTGTATGTTAGTACCGGAGATGCATAGGTGTTTATGGCTTTAACTGTGTTCCCTCCATTCAATTTTGCTTTCAGCAGGCTTCTGAGTCTCTCGTGATATTTTTCGGTCAGGCACTTGTTGATTTCCTTGTGCTCTAACTGCTCAGCCTGCATTATCCCTAGGTATTTGTAGGTCTCTTCTTCTGTCATAGCTTCGATCTCTTTACCAGTCAGCAGCTGGTAGTTTCGTCCAACTAATTTTTCCTGGTGCAGTGTGTGGATCTTGCATTTGTTTAGGCCAAATTCCATCCTGATGTCCGTGCTGAATTCTTCAGTGATCCAGAGTAGTTGCTGGAGTTTCTTCTCGGTTGCCATGTAGAGCTTGATGTCATCCATGTACATCAGGTGGGTGAGGGCGTACAGGTTCTTTCTTCCTTCTTTGAGGTTATATCCATACTTGCTGCCGTTGAGCATGATGGATAGCGGGTTGAGTGCTAGACAGAACCATAATGGGCTCAGAGCATCTCCCTGAAAGATTCCTCTCCTAATGGGGATTGGCCTGGTTGTGATGCTCTCGACCTTAATGGTGGTACTCCATTTTGCCATTGTTGCTCTTAGGAAGTTTATCACTATTGGATTGACCTTGTAGATCTTCAGGGTCTCTATTAGCCAGCTATGAGGTACGGAATCAAAGTCCTTGTGGTAATCAATGTAGGCCATGTATAGGTTGCGGTGCTTCTTGAAGGCTTACTCCATAACTGCGGCATCTATGGTTAATTGCTCCTTGCATCCTTTGCTCCTCTGCTTGCATCCTTTCTGCTGTTCGGCCATTATGTTCTGACTCTCTAGGTGGTCTGATATCTTCTTAGTTATGCAGCTGGTCAGGATCTTGTATATCGTTGGGAGGCATGTGATTGGCCTGTATTTTGCCAGGTTTCTTGTATCTTCATCTTTAGGCTTCAGATATGTGACTCCTTCAGTGAGAAATTTCGGGATTGTCTCTGGGGTGCTTATCATTCGAGTGAACTGCTCTGCTAGGTGCTTGTGTGTGCAGGTGAGCTTCTTGTACCAGTAGTTGTGGATGTTATCAATTCCAGGCGTTCGCCAGTTGTGGGTGTTTCTGATCGACTGTTTTACTTCTTCTTCTTGAATCTCCCACTCTCTCATCTCTTGTATGTCCTTCGTTTTCTTCCGTTCTACTTCTATCCAGGGTGCTCTGCTGTTATGTCTTACTTCACTGCTCCAGATATTTCCCCAGAACTCTTCGATCGTCTTCTTCTCGGGTGGTCCGTTTCCTGCTTTCTCATCTTCACCCAGTTTCCTGTAGAAGGCTCTTTGGTCCTCATCAAAGATTCAGTTGTTTATTTTCCTCTGGGAGCTCTCTTTATATCAGTGTAGTCTCTTGCTGAGTGCGAGGAGGTTCTGCTTCAGTGTGTCCAAGTATTCTCCTATTCTCTGATTTCTGTTGTTATTTGGTTTTTAGGAGCATTAGCAACTAAGGCCATATTGCTCCGGTGCGGTGGTCATTCCCTGACCTTTCCGCATCTTCCGTATTTGGTGGTGACGGGCTCGAACCCCGGTCTAATCAAGAAGCGTGTGCTACGCACTGCTGCTCCTTCCCACCTGGCTACGGAGGCGCCTTCATCTGATTTCTGGTCTCATGTTTGCTGTGGACGCTGTCTCTCTTGAGGATGCTCTTCACCTTTCCAATCAATTTGCTACTTCTGTTACCGTGTTGGTACTGGGTCAACTGAACTATCTTGACTCTTAATTCTTCTATCTTCTGATGAAGTCTTCTTTCCCAAGCTGGCGGTTCCTTCTGTTTTCAGTTCTTCTGCTGCTGGTCTCTCGTTTTTTTCCATTAATCCTAGTGGCTGCTATGGCAGCACAGTATACAGCTGTGTGGATAGCTTCCAGCGTTGCACCATTGTTGTCAAGGTAATGTGGCATTATTTGCCAATTCAGGTGGTCTGTTACTCTTCACAGGATTTTATTTGGCCTCTGCTTAGGTATCACATGGGTTCTTGTGGGTTCCATTCCTTCGAATTCTGTTAGGGCCTTCTTCCACTCTTCTTCTATTCTGGATAGCATGACGTCATCTCTTTCCACTTCAGCTACTCTGGGTTGTATTTCTTCTTGCTGTTCCTCCTCTGGTTCCATATTGACCATATTCTTTGTGCTTTGTAGCAGATTGCTGACATCCTGCTTGATTTTTTCCAAGATGGCAGGAGCTATTAGGTTCTTCGTGACGATGGTCCTTCTTTGGTCTGCTAATAGATTCAAACAGCTTAATAGATTCTTTAAAGATACCGAATTTAAAATTGTGGCCAGGCCAATACGGAAATTACACACAATACTGAACAATCGCTCGGTTCTTTCCGCGTTCGCAACACAAATTAATGATCTGGTATACAACATTTCTTGCGGTCATTGCAACTCGTCTTACCAAGGTTCAACGCGATTTTCTCTGAATATTCGTGTAAATCAACATGAAGCCCCAGTTCATGCTTCTCGTTCAGCTGCGTCAGAATTAGCCTTTCATGCCATTAACGAAAAACATACTTTTTTATTTAACGAGGCCAAAATACTTAATGTTCCATGTAATTATATGCGACTATTAATTGCAGAAACCGTAGAAATTAAATTACACAAGAATTCTGTTAATGTTCAGCGACCATATTTGATCTCCAATGCATGGATCTTTACGCGCATGCGCGAAGACAAGTTTCAGGTTCAACCCTATACAGTAATTTTCATTTCTGTGATCACGACATGCAGTCGAAAAGCATTGTCAGTTTCAAGAAGGAAAATCGTTTTGAATATTTTCGTTAGATTCTTTTTAATTTTTAACTGCGTTAAATTGATTTTTAATTATTTATTTTTTACTCTAATGTAAGTTTTCGATTTTTTCGTTTTAATTTCTGGAGAGTATCATACGGAAGTGTTCTACGTACTATATTGAGGTAAACTCCTCTTATTATTTTACAAATATTAATATCAACGTAGAATGTATTGAGTATTACAGCTCTGATTCATACTGTATAATAATAAGAAGAGACCCATTGTCCCAATATAGTTTGTATATTTGTAAACAGTTTAGTATTTTGTAAATATTTTAAATATTTCTATAATTTATAAATATTTTAAATATTTCTATAGTTTGTATATATTGCAGTTCTGCTCTTTCAGATGCAACAATATTCCTCATGCATTATGGAACCCGAGGCAAAAGGCCTTTTCCTAAGTGACCTAGGTAAACACAGGTAAATAATTACATAGTGATATTTATTTGACCTTGAGAATGCTGAGTGGTGGGGGTCGGGTACCCAATGGGGGAAGAGGGATGTGAGTCATGTAGTACAAGTGGGCGGGGCAATTATGTCACTACAAATGCACATGTAAATAATTATGTAAGTCATTTCCTGATTAGATATAGATCAGTGTGTTTCAACAGGTGTAATTTACATAGAAAAGATTTGACTTACTCCATCATATGGAGGTGATTATTCCCTTGTATAAGGCGGTATAAGGATCTTATTCGGTAAATAATATCGGTATATATTATTTATACAATCCTTGTATAAGGATTGTATAAGGCGGAGGAATAATCACCTCCTTTAAGGAGATGATTATTCCCTTGTATAAGGCGATGATCAGGCCACACCTAGAGTACTGTATACAGGTCTGGAGGCCTCATTTCAAGAAGGATGTAGAGATGCTGGAACGAGTACAGAGAAGGGCAACAAGATTAGTGAATGGAACAAAGGGGTGCTCTTACGAAGAAAGGCTTAAGTTTTGCAAATTACAGTGTCTGGAGACTAGGCGAGGTGATCTGATAGAGGTGTACAAAGCCTTGAATGGTTTGAGCATGCTCAATGCTGATGAAATTCTTCCTCTTGCTCAGAATAATCACCTGAGAGAGCATAAATTCAAATTGAGGAAGGACAGATGTAGGATAGACGTGAGGAAATTTGCCTTTAGCCAGCGGGTGGTTGGTTGGTGGAACAGACTTCCATCCCTTGTCGTGGAAGTTGATAGCATAAATAAGTTTAAGGCTCAGCTGGACAGGTATTTCGAACGAACAGAGGGGTGAAGTGGAAGTGGTTATTTTTTATTTATTTACTAATGCTAATATCTCTAATTTTAAGCAGAAAAGCATATGCGGAAGTTGGTGAGCAAAGTGAGCAGCTCCCTAGTACTTATTAATATTATTGAAATTTATTACTATTATTTTTATGTAGGTCTCCCAGTGTGATGGAGGCCTGTTCATTTTGCCAAGTGCATAGGGTGGTTGGTTGTGTCCAGTTACTATTATTATCATTATTATTACTGTTGGTTGAGTAACTCTCTTACTGTCCTACAGGTGTTCAGAATCGCAGCTTTCCACGTAAGTGTTCTCTGGGGGGACACTTACGTGGAAAGCTGCGTAAGTGTTCTCTGGGGGGACCTATTGTTGCAACGTTCTTATGGAACTATCTGGCACTATGCCGGTGGTTGACACAGCAATCGAGATGGTCATTACTTGTTTCACATGCCACATATCTTTGATTTACTGTCTCAGGTCTGAGTACTTCCTGATCTTTTTCTCGTATGTTTTCTAGAGGTTGCTGATATTGGGCACCACTATGCTGATCAGGTAGTTAGCCATTTCCTTCTTGTCGATGAGGGCTGTGTCTTGTCTGTTATTAAGGCATGGTCCCGGTATAGTCTGTGAGTAGAGGTCTCTAGTATGCCTGAGGCTTGTACTTGTAAACTTTCTTTGATCAGCTAGTATTTTTGTACTAGCTGCTGATGTATTATCCTGGTAATCTGGTCATGTCTGTGAGCATACTCCATTTCGGAAATCACCCTGCATCCTGCGGTGATGTGCTGGATGGTTTCTGGGAGCAGGTGGCATCAACGCATGTGTCACTGTTGGTCCAGGTCCTTGGCAATGTATTTCCATGCTTGCCATCTAAGATCAGATCAACACTAGTTCCTAGTGTTGATCTGATCTTGGATGGCAAGCATGAATCTTTCGGTATTGGGGAAGGGCCTTCCTCATGTAAGCCAAACACTGGAAGCCATCTTATCTATGTAGGGTTGATGGAGGTCACTGTAATGTTTGCCATGAAGTGTCTTCTTTCCCATCTTTTTGTCTTTGTTTCTTCTGTCTGTGTGAGTGGGTAGTCTTCTTGTTGAGGTTCAGTGTTGTGTGCCATTTGTCTATCTTTCTTATGGCTTGGTAGATCGGTGCTGTGCTTTCCTGGAAGTAATCCTGTAGGTTCTTAATCACCTTCTTCTCTTGTTCAATGAGGTCAGTCAATCCCCTCCATCCTCCTTTATGGGCTATGGTTAGTCTCTCAGTGACCAACTTTGGTTGGGGTTGGCAGCTCTTAGTCATTATTATCCTAGTCAATCTCATAATCTCCTCCAGCTTAGTGTTGATCCAATCTACGACCCCGAAGGAGTATGTTAATACTGGGACTGCATAAGTATTTATGGCTGTGACCATGCTCCCCCTACCATTCAGCTTTGATTTTAGAAGGCTTCTGAGTGTCTGATGGTATTTCTCGGTCAGGTGAGCCTTGATCTCCTTGTGTTCTAATTGGTGTGCCTGCATCATCCCCAGATATTTGTATGTCTTCCTCTGTCATGGCTTCAATGTCTTCACCAGTCTTCAGCTGGTAGTTTAGTCTGATTAGATGTCCTTAATGTAATCCATGGGCCTTGCATTTGTCTAGACCAAATTGCATCCTGATGCTAAGCTCTTCAGTGATCCAGAATAGCTATTGGCGTTGATTCTCAATTGCAGCATAGAGTTTGATATCATCCCATGTACATCAGGTAACAGAAAGGTATACTGGTTCTTCCTTCTTTTACAGTATATCCGTGCTTGCTGTTATTGAGCATGGTGGCAAGTGGGTTGAGTGCTAGACAGAACCATAGTGGGCCCAGGGCATCTCCCTGGAAGATTCCTCTTCTGATGGATATCGGTCTGGTCGTGATGTTCTCGACCTTGATGGTGATCCTCCATTTTGCCATGGTTGCTTCTAGGAAGTTTATCAGTGGCATGTTGACGTTGCAGATCTTCATTGTCTATTGGCCAGCTAAGGGCCCAGAGTCAAAGCCTTGCGGTAGTCGATGTTGGCTATGTACAGGTTGCGGTGCCTCTTTAGGCTTGCTCCATAACTGCAGTGTCAATGGTCAATTGCTCTTTGCATCCTTTGCTCATCTGCATCTCTTTGCATCCTTTTGCTGCTCAATGATGTTCAAGATGTTCTGCCTCTCCAAGTGGCCTGATATATTCTTAGTTATGCAGCTGGTCAGCATCTTCAAAGACGGATAATGTACTTTGTGGGATTTGTGGTGTCTCTGTCCTTGGCCTTCGAGTAGGTGATTCCTTGAGTTAGAGACTCTGGGACTGTGTCTGGCTGCATTATTATCTGGGTGAACTGCTCTGCTATGTACCTATGTATGTGTGTGCAGCTGAACTTCTTGTACTCGGTAGTTGTGGATGTTATCTATTCCTGAATTTCCCCAGTTGTGGGACTTCCTGATTGATTGTTGTACTCCTTCCTTCCAAATCACCCATTCTATCATCTCTTGTACATTCTTGGTTTTCTTCCTTTCTAGATCTATCCAGGGGACATGGCCATTATGAGTATCTTCGGGTTACTCTAGAACTCCTCGAGTGCCTTCTGGCTGGGGGTCCGCCACCTTCCTTTTCCTCTTGTCCAAATTTTTTGTAGAAGGTTCTCTGGTTTTCATCAAATATCCTTTTGTTTGTTTTCCTCTGAGCACCCTCCCTGTAATGGCAAAGTCTTTTACTGAGTACCAGGAGTTTTTCCTTGAGAGTGTCAAGGTATCTTCGATCCTCTTATTATAGGTCTCGTGTTTGCTGGGGATGTCATCTTTCTTGAGGATGGCCTTCACTTTTCTGATCAGCTTCTTAGTTCTGTTAGCCCATTGCTACCGGGTCAGTTTGCCTCTTCACTCTTATCTCTTCTACCTTCTGATGTAACCTTCTTTCCCAGGCTGGTAGTTTCTTGTTTTGTGTTGTTTCCTTTCCGTTCATCCTGGTGGCTGCTACAGCAGCACAGTAAATGGCTGTGCATATGGTGTCTAGTTTTACTTTGTTGTTGTTGAAATAATCCAGTATTATTCACCTACTGTGGTGGTCTGTGACTTGCCACGGGATTCTACTGGGTCTCTGATTCATTATTATGTGGGTCTTTGTGGATCCATTCCCTCAAATTCTGCTAATGCTTTCTTCCATTCTTATTCTATTCTGAATATCGCGATCTTGTCCATTTCCACTTCAGCTACTCTGGTTTTTTTTTTCTTGTTCTTGCTGTTCCTCCTCCAGTTCTGGTTTCATTGTGTCCGCATTCGTTGTTGGTCATCACATCCTGCTTGATTTTTTTTCAAGGTTGCAGGAGCTGTCAGGTTCTTCTTGACAATGGTCTGTCCATGGTCTGCTGTTCACTGTTCAGTGACCTGAACAGTCAAGAACCATTCCAACCACTACATGTGTGGTTTCATCCTGTACATTGTCATGTCTTTTTCTAGCTTTGTTACTTTGTAGTATGTTCATAAGACGAAGATATTCATTTCGATGCTCCACTTCATGCATCGGCTTCTTCCTTTCTGGGTATTCACTAGCAGTTAGCACTGCACTTCCAGATGGTTGGGTTAGGTGGTCTTGCCCTTCAATTGTGAGAGCCATGTGGGAGACAGCACCACTCACTCCACTGTCTCCTACTTCTCGAGCGACCCATCTGCCTAAAGCAATGTGAGTGATTTTATCCTGCACCACACTCAATGTGGTATGTTAAATATTTCTACAATTCGTTTTCATTCAGTCGTGGAGGTGGATCAGTTTTAGCTTTGGCATCCAGTGGTGGATGGTAGTGACACCGGATGGCACCACTCTCTGCCTCAGTCATCACTTTGACCTTAGGGAAGGTAGTTCTGATGAAGCGACTTTCACAATTTTTTTTTCTCCTTCCGACCACAGGTTTTTTTTTTTTTTTTTTCCACAGTGGAATTCGAACCAGGTCAACGATATTGGAAGTCTGATGTTGTAACCACTGGGCTAATCATGCAGCTATTTATTATCATCATTCTGATGGTATTATTATGTAAGGGAAGAGGTCGATAAAATTATTTCAGACTATGATTTTTTAGTGTTTCTCACCAACCATTGAAGTAAAAACGAAAGACGGAAGACCAAATTCTTAAAATTTTTAATATTTACAATAAATTTATTTACAAACAAAACAAAATACCATATTACTGATGATAGTAATTTTAAAATAAGACAACTGTGATATACAGTAAATATACAAATACCGAATTTAAAATACAATAAAATATACTAGGTTAAAAGCGCTAAAATATTTTAGCGCTTTTAACCTAGTATATTTTATTGTATTTTAAATTCGGTATTTGTATATTTACTGTATATCACAGTTGTCTTATTTTAAAATTACTATCATCAGTAATATGGTATTTTGTTTTGTTTGTAAATAAATTTATTGTAAATATTAAAAATTTTAAGAATTTGGTCTTCCGTCTTTCGTTTTTACTTCAATGGTTGGTGAGAAACACTAAAAAATCATAGTATGAATATACCCAACCCCAGAGGCCTATTTGAAGAAAATTATTTCAGGTCGGCAATTTGACTTCATTCAAATACAGAAATGGATTACCAATAATTACCTAGAAATTACCTTTGAAAAAACTAAATTACTACTAATAAATACTACATTCTCATTGTTGCTTACATCAGAAGTTTAATTTGTGTTCCTGTCAACCCATAAAAACCAATCTGTCAGTATCAATATCTAGGATTAAGGATTAATCATTCTCTAAATTGGAATATACATATTAATTACCTGAATAGGAAGAAAAAATTTTCTTTATTTCTCTTTTATCACATTTCACATATTTTTACTTTATCAACAAGAGGTTCTTTATATTTTGCATTGGTTAACTGGTTGGTTGAATCAGTTTTAAATTATGCCATATATATATTTGGGCAAGGGTCACTTCAGAATTATTCACAACGAATAACACTTTGATATACAAATTTTGATATAAATAATACAGTAATGAAATAGTAATGGAGTGTGGTTTTACAAAATCAATGAATGTGTGCAGGGTTGTTCTGTGGAATGACAGGTGAAACTCTATACTTGTAGCAGACAGCTGTTCAAACAAGTTCAGATCTGAAGTAATATACTTCCTCAGATTAGATTGTACTCTCAGTTATGTGCCAGACATCATTTGGTCATTACTGTTTGCGATCCTTTTATTTAATTTTTGTGTATACTTTTTAAATGTTTCTGCACATTTACAACCTAACATACCTCGTAAATGCATCCTAATAGTTTTTGTTATACATAGTGAGTTAAACATAAGAAAGGCTCCTGGGGTGGATGGGATCTATCCAGTTATGTTAAAGGAGTCGGCAAAGGAACTAAGCAAACCCTTAGCCATAATTACGAGAGCATCCTTGGACTCAGAGGAAGTCCCCATGGACTGGAGATGTGCAAATGTATCCCCAATTCACAAAGGGGGGGATCGAAGGGTGGCATGAGTAATTACAGACCAGTTACTTTAACCTTATGCTCTGGGTAAAATAATGGAGTCACTGGTTAAAGATGCATTGCAGGATCATCTAGACAAGACTGCAGCAATAATTCACACACAGCATGGGTTTGTTAAGGGATTGATTGCCTTGTCTGACAAATTTGATTGGATATAATGATGTGGTTACAAAGGAGCCGGATGCAAAAAATAATTTTGATATCATATACTTGGATTTCAGGAAAGCTTTTGACACTGTTGTGCACGGAAGACTACTGTACAAACTGGAGCAGAATGGTATTAAGGGTAAGTTGCTACAATGGATAAAAGGGTGGTTGAGTGGGAGAAAACAGAGAGTGGTAATCAATGGATGCTGCTCTTCGTGGACTAATGTTGTTAGTGAAGTCCCACAGGGTTCAGTATTGGACTCACTGTTGTTTTGTATATTTATCAATGTTATTGATGAAGGTATATCAGGCTTAGCATTGAAGTTTGCAGATAATACAAAGGTTGGCAGGTTTGTTAATGACAGTGTGCTACTACAACAGGATCTAGAAAATTTAGGCAGATGGGCTGAGAAGTGGCAACTGAAGTTTAACATTGACAAATGCAAAGTACTGCACATGGGTAGAAGTAACCGCAGAGGAACATAGCAACTGTGTGGTACTACACCTAGGGTGGTAGAAAATGAAACAGATCTGGGAGTAATTGTGCAGTCAGATATGAAGTTTTCTGAGCAATGCAGACAGGCTGCCAGAGCAGGTCATAGTGTCTTGTCAATGATATACAGGAATTTTTCTAGCAGGGATAAGGAGGTGATTATCCCCTTGTATGAGGCAATTTGGTTTTTGGTTTTGTTTTTTTTTTAGGAGCATTAGCAACTAAGGCCATATTGCTCCGGGGATATGCAATGGTCATTCCCTGACATTCTCCGTATTTTGTGGGCACGGGCTCGAACCCTGGTCTAATCAAGAAGCGTGTGCTACGCATTGCTGCTCCTGCCCACCTGGCTACGGAGGAGCCATATAAGGCAATGGTCAGACCACACCTTGAGTACTATATACAGGTCTGGAGGCCTCATTTTAAGAAGGACGTACAGCTGTTGGAATGAGTACAGAGAAGGGCAACAAGGTTAGTGAATGGAACAAAGGGTTGCTCTTACAAAGAAAGGCTTAAGTTTTGTAAATTACAGTGTCTGGAGACTAGGCACCTGCAAGGTGATCTGACTGAGGTGTATAAAGCCTTGAATGGTTTGAGCATGCTCAATGCTGATGGGATTCTTCCTCTTGCTCAGAATAATCACCTGAGAGGGCATAAATTCAAATTGAGGAAAGATGGTTGTAAGATAGATGTGCGGAAGTTTGTGTTTAGCCAGCGGGTGGTTGATTGCTGGAACAAACTTCCATCTGTCGTTGTAGAAGTTCATAGCTTAAATAGATTCAAGGCAGAACTTGACAAACATTTGGAGTGAGTGATGGGTGAAATAAGGGTTTTTTTTTTTTTTTCTTTTGGCTGATGCTATATAAGCTTGCTTTCTTACATCATGTGCCTTTGCTAATGCTAATGTCCAAAAGGAGAAGAGAATGGTCATAGAAAGAAAATGCAATATTGGCAGCACTAATTCACCATTAACGAAAGGTGATGATTCTTGTTAGAATCAGTTTTTCTTTTCTAAAAATATGTTTCCTGGGTACAGTATAATATTTTCATAGATTTAAAAAAATAAAACATCATGCCGTTCACTTCTCAACATAAAGAAATTTTTTATGTCAATCTACTTACTTGAAAATAAACACCATCTAAAAGTTGTTGTCCAATCAGAATAATTCCTGAATTGTCAATCTGAAAATTTTCATCCCTTGGTAATGAACTTGTTTGAGTTCCAACACAGTCATTTATCAAAGTAACAGAATTTCCTTTTACTCCTACTGCAAGTCGATGCCATCTAAAATAAAAGCAACTTTCTAATATAGTTATAATAATAAAAAAAAAAAACATTATAAATGGGTGCAAACACCTATAATGGCAAAAAAAAGGACAGGGGATATGAAAAAAAACATGAAAAAAATTTTGTTTTAAAATTTTCTACTTCATCACACTTTAATTATATCTAATAAGTTAATCACCATTTTTTAATTATAAATTGTATAATGAATATTAATAAAAATATGAAAAAATAAAGTGGCAAAATATTCAATTTATATTATAAAAAAAATACAATGTGAGCTGAACCTTTGTCTCTTCTTTGATATAAAGTGAATTCACAGATTAAAACAAAACTATCATATTTTACAATATGTTGTGCAAAGCACACATTTTTTTTTTTTTTTTATGAAAACCCCAAACACGAAAGGTATCAAAACCTATAGTACTTAGTACCGTGCATGGGTTGAAGGAGAAGTATGGAGGGAGGGGGATGACGGAAACTTTGCTCTAGAGACTAAACATGGGTTTCACCACTTCAAGCCTCCAATAAGCAAAGTGGTGGTATTTCACCAGTTGATGAAAGTCATCTACCACCTCTATTTTGATAGTATGAACCAGAACTGTAATGCTCAATATGTTCTACGTTGATATCAATATTTGTAAAAGAATAAGAGACATTTACCTCAGTATGATAGTAGAACACTTCCGCATGGTACTCGCCAGAAATTAAAATGAAAACAATTTTTAAAAAAATCGAAAATCTTACATTACATAAAAAATAATTAAAAATCAATTCAACATAATTAAAAATCAATTTAATGCAATTAAAAATTAAGAAAAAAATTAATTAAAAGAATTTAACAAAAAAATTGTTTTGTAATTTTTCCATTAAATATTTTTACTTAATTTTTAATTGCGTTAAATTGATTTTTAATTGTGTTCAAATGATTTTTTACTGTAATGTAAGATTTTTGATTTTTTTAATTGTTTTCATTTTAATTTCTGGAGAGCACTATACAGAAGTGTTCTGTTGTTGTTATTTGGTTTTTAGGAGCATTAGCAACTAATGCCATATTGCTCCAGGGATATGCGGTGGTCATTCCCTGACCTTTCCGCATCCTCCATGTTTGGTGGTCACGGACTTGAACCCCGGTCTAATCAAGAAGCGTGTGCTACGCACTGCTGCTCCTGCCCACCTGGCTACGGAGGCGCCTGGAAGTGTTCTACGTATCATATTGAGGTAAACTTCTCTTATTCTTTTACAAAAGCACATATTTGTATACTGGTTTACTATTACTAAAATCAAACACTTCACTTCGTATACAATAAAATCAAGTTATAAAGAATACCATTTTAATGAAAATTTCACTACAACAGAAAGAGTATTTCCAGCTAGACAATTTCCCTTATTATTAATGCTTTGTATGTCTTTGTCTGAATGAAACTATTTTGATTAAAAATTTAGTACAGTGAATTAAATACACAGTCTACCTATGCATAAAACTACCAGTTTACAATGAAAGAAAAGCTTGATATGGAAATTATGAATTACACATTCTGCTCTCTACTATAAATGCAGCTGTGAAGGGATTTGCTTGAAGGAAAAAAAATACACCTTTAAAATATGCAGCAAATAAACTCAGTATCACACTCCCTACTAGTTTCCTACATTTTTGAATAATTTATGCTCAAAATCAATTTTTTTATTTTTCTTTTTTTCTACACAAAAAAAAAAAAAAAAAATAGGAAGTGTGAGCATGTGGTCTGTGAGAGAATGAATTTTTCTACCAGTGAAGTTACTTTTTTTCTTTTCTTTTTCTTTTCCAGAGGAAATTTTAAAAAATGCTAAAATCAGAGAAAACATACAAAATGCAGATCATCATCATCATCAGCCATTTTCAATCCAATGCAGGATGAAGGCCTCTCCAGCAACTTTCCAGTTCCTTCTGTTTTGAGCACTGGCCATCCATTTACTACCCAAAAACTCATGAATTTCATCTATCCATCTCTGCCTTTGTCTTCCAGGTTTTCTTCTAGCTCCTCTTGGGTACCATTCTGTTATTTTCTTAGTCCATCTGTCATCATGTCTTCGAGCTATGTGTCCTGCCCAAGACCATTTTAGTTCTTTAGTTTTGATAAGAATGTCCTTTACTTGAGTTTGATGCCTAATCCATGTGTTTCTCTTCTTAGCTAACAGTCTGATTCCCAATATAATTTGTTCCATTCTTCGCTGTGTAGTTCTCAGCTTCTCTTCCATTCTTTTAGTGAGTGCCCAAGTCTCACTTCCATAAGTCATGGTGGGGAGTATACACTGATTCATTATTTTACGTTTCAGACAAACTGGGATATTGCTCTTCAGTATGTGACTATATTTCCTGAATGCTATCCATCCAAAATTTATTCTTCTCTTGACTTCCAGCCATTTATCATTATTACAGCTAATAACTTGTCCCAGATAAGTATATGACTCCACCTTTTCAATTACTACTCCTTCAATCATTATTTCCCTTTCCGTGGCATACTTGTTCATCATTACTTTTGTTTTAGCCATATTCATCTTTAGTCCAAAATCCTTACTAACTGTGCATAACTGACTAAGATTTTCCACTAATTCTTTGGGATCGTGGCTTATGACCACAATGTCATCTGCAAATCGTAAATGGTTTAGGTACTCTCCGTTCACATTGACTCCTTTCTGCGACCAGTCTAATCTTCTGAAAGCTTCCTCAAGGGCAGCAGTAAACAGCTTCGGAGATATTGTGTCTCCTTGTCGAACTCCTTTCTTGATTTTAAATTTCCTACTGTCTTTGTCTAGTCTAATAAAGGAGGTAGCACTCTCATATATTTTCTTCAAAATCATAATATATGGAGTATCATATATATGGGGTATAAATCATAATATATGCCTTGTCTTTCCAGTGCCCGAAACATTGCCTTATGCTGTATGGAGTCAAATGCCTTTTCATAGTCCACAAATGCCAGGCATAATGGTGTTTTATATTCATTTGCTTTCTCCATTAGCTGTGATATTACGTGAAGGTGATCCATAGTTGAGAATCCTGTCCTAAAGCCAGCTTGCTCTTTCGGTTGATTCTCATCAAGTATTCTTTCTGGGACCATGATGAAAGGTGCCTTCTATTTTACAATTTCAAATATTTCAGTCTAGTCATATTCCTCTAAGTGGCTTACTTGCTCTACAAAAAAAACCCATTGAAATTAGTAATCTAACATATTGCAATCTGAACCATATTTTTGATCAATTACACTGAAAGTTGAATTTTTTTTTATAAATCCTCAAACAAAATTGTGCTAATATTTGTGAAAAGTAACAGTAAGTTAAATCTACTATACCTTATTTCTGAATATGTGATATATTAAAATTCCATATGATAACACAACATTTCTTATATAGAAAATATGTTCCAAATCTCTCAAAAAATACATTTGGTTTTGCAGCACATATTTTTCCTTTGATTTATTTATTATTGATATTAAAGTTCATATTTAACTAAAAGCAGGTGATCATCACAGAAAGCAGGTATGAATCAGTTAGCTACATCAGATTATATACACCCCAAGGGCTCACATCTGGTGAGTATGGGCTTGGCACACCCAGGGTTCTGAGCTGGATATCATCATTCTTTTCTCTTTCTTGGTGATTCCTTTATACCTCTCTCTCTCTCTCTCTCTCTCTCTCTCAGGGTGACTCGGGAATTTTTTTTGGCTCGTGCAGCATAAGCTTCAGGCTTCCTTGCACCATAGAGCTAATAATAATATTCAAAAAGATCAAAGGAGGATTAGGTTAAAGAGATAAACTGGGCAAGTTTTTGTTTATCCTTAACTTTTTTTTTTTAATTTCTTTTTGTTTCTATAATTTTATAAATTTAATTTTGAGAATTTTGTGAAATTATTTTCTGTAATATTTTGTAAATTTAATTCCTACCTTTTCTAAAGCTAATTTGGCATGACTTCTGCTATTTTGTTATGTTTTAAGCTTCCTTGTTCATTTGTCAATTCTACACTCAAGGACCACTGTGCATCAATTCTTTTTTCTTTCATCATTATGAATGCAGAATTGACAAAACTGATACCAAAATATATCTATTTATTTGTCTTCAATTATATTAACCTCGCAGTGGTAGCTCCCCAATTTGTAGCAAAGATAATGGTACAGCTCCCAAAAAGCTGCCCATTTTCTTTTTAATTTTTGGAAAATATACAGGGTGTCTCAAAAATATTGGTACAAACGTTTAGGGGAGGTAAGTAACATCTAAAGGAATGTGAATTGCATAGGAACCCATAACCGGAAACGTCACCATAAGTCGGTACATGGTGCTGTTCATCAGTTTGCGAGAGGGAAAATTTCTGGTTTACTCATTCAAGCAGTAGTCGCCTCACGAAGAGCATGCATCAATATACGAACTGTGAGCTGGCAGACATGCACTTAGTGTATGGATTAGCAGAGGACCGACACGGTGTGTGCCCCCATGCGGCACAACATCGCTTCGCAATAAATGTGTGGGCAGGTATGGTCGGTGACTGCTTAGTCGGCCCATACCTGTTATCGCATGAACTCTGCTAAATATTGGATCTTTCTTGAACAAGTTCTACCAGGGTTACTTGACGATGTTCCAGCAAATGTGAGAGACAACAATTGGTTTCAACATGACGGGGTGCCTGCCCATTATGGAAGGTGTGTTCGTGACCATTTGAACAGGCGTTTTGGGCGTCGATGGATTGGCTGTGGTGGACCCATTGCCTGGCCCCCACGCTCACCTGATTTATCGAGCCTTGATTTCTTTCTGTGGGGGCCCCTCAAATCTATCGTGTATGAATCGCCTATGGAGACGGAAATGGATCTCGTGGCGAGACTCGTCTACGCTGCTACTGTCAAAGAAACTCCAGGTGTGTTCGACCGTGTCCGCCAATCCATGCTGAATCGGTGTCACGCATGCATCGTGTCTCATGGTGGAACCTTCGAGCATCTGTTGTAACATCATGAAATGCATCCATCTCGTACTCCATTGTTAATATTATGTCAAATAAATGTTTGCCACTAATTACTGTCTTGTGTCATTTCTGCTTCTTGTGCCTCTGCTACTACTTTCTCGTGACGTTTCCGGTTATGGGTTTCTATGCGATTCACATTCCTTTAGATGTTACCTACCTCCCCTAGACGTTTGTACCAATATTTTTGAGACACCCTGTATATATATATATATATATATATATATATATATATATATTTTTTTTTTTTTTTTAATTCTGCATGAACAATGCCAATATGTCATCCTTTCTTAATAGATTACAATACTTACTGTAATCTATTAACATGTATTAATAATAATCTATTAACAAAATTACATATTAATCTATTAATATGTAACTTTGAAATTGTTTTAAAAATTAAACTTTTAAAACTCACTGTGTGTTTTACACCTTTAATTTTCCAAAAAATAACAAAAAAAAATATTAATTCTACAGAAAATTACAAGAAAATGTATCAGTCTCTTAGTCTGTTCCATTTTCCAATTTAAAAGATCATTAAATGTGCGAAATTTCAAACATGCACATATTTCTGATTTTTATTTATATAAATGTTATTAAAAATTAAAAAAAAAACAACATTCTATATACTCAATATTATTAGTTATTGTTGGGTTTATTTCAAAATTTATTTAAAATCTGCATCTTGCACAGCACATTAAATCTGAAATTACATATGTTGCTTCCTGCATAGTAGTGGCATTTTGAAGGTTGGGTAATATAACCTTTACTATGTGAAAATGATAATAAATCTTTCAAAAAAATCTAGAGTATGACTATAGATGTACATTGAACTAGTGAGAGAAGAAAAACAAGTAACCTAAAACTATAAACAGAGTATCTGTTTGTTTATAGTTTTAGGTTACATGTCCAGTGCCATGCTATCCCTCAAGCAAAAGCCAAATAACTACAAAGATGGGTTAATACAGAAATTAAGTGTGAGCACCTAATAAGTACTGAAGCACAATTTTTGTAAAAAAGCAAAAAAAAAAAAAAAAACAGACAGCTTCAGGTTTAATTGTCTACCTTCCTAAATATAACTAAACTTTATCTGCAGTTAATTTCATTATATTTAGGAAGGTAGAAGAATTGCAGTTTTTTAATCATTGATGAACAGTTAACCACCATACTGCAGGGTAAGACAAATTGGAATACACTTTGTTTTACAAAATTGATTCATTTCAATTTGGTTCAAAAAACTTATTTTCCAAACCAAATAGCAGTTGTAGCAGAGAATAAAAATGCATGGGAAGCACATAAATTGAATTTATCAGGTAATAAGAAGCCTATTGTTAATATTAACTAGTCTGTAATGAAGTCACAAAGGAGACAGGACAAGCTAAGGCAGAATACAAAAAGCCTCTGGTGAAGAATGCCAAAAACTGCAGCAAAGACTTCTTTATTAAAATTAACAGTAGAAGGAAGGGGTTGAATCACATTAGTCCATTGACGACGATAGTTTAACTGTTAATGACCCTGCCCAGGTTGCTGACAAACTGAATAGGTATTCTGCATCTACATTCACACATGAGGAGTTCTTTATTGAGGGGAATTGCAGACATTCGTCAGAATCCTAACAGGGAGCCAAATGATTCTACGATAACTGAGAGAAACTGAAGAATTGTTAAAAATTATTTTATATGTTAAAGCTAAACATAAAAAAGGCACCACTGGGAGAGGATCTATCCAATTATATGAAGAGAGGCAGTCAAGGAGGTAAACAAACGCTTAGCCATAATTAAGAGCATTTTTGGATTCGGGAGAGGTCCCTATAGACGGAAGATGTGCAACTGTACCTCCAATTGACAAAGGGTGATCAAAGGGTGACATGGGCAATTACAGACCCGTTAGCTTAACTTATGTTCCAGGGAAAATAATGGAGCCCCTGATAAAAGAAGCAATGCAGGATCATCTAGACAGGAATGCATTTATACTGCAGTCACAACATTGATTTGTTAAGGAGCAATCTTATCTGACAATCTGATTTGATATTATAATGCAATAAGAAAGAAACTGGATGCAGAAAATAATTCTGATATCATAAACTTGGATTTCATGAAAGCTTTTGATACTGTTGTACACAAAAGACTGGAGTACAAATTGGAGAATTGTGTGGCATAAAGGTTAAGTTACTATGGATAAATGAATGGTTGGGTGGGAGAAGACAGAGTTTGGTTATTAATGGACATTTCTCTTCATGGACTAATGTTATTAGCAGAGTCCTCCAGGTTTCAGTGCTGGGCCCATTGTTGTTTTCTATATTTATTAATGATATTGATGAAGGTAAATCATGCTTAAAGTTTGCAGATAATATAATGGTTGGCCAGGGTGGTTAATGACAGTAATGAGAGTAAGCTGCTACAACAAAATCTAAAAAAATTAGGCCTGTGCTGAGAAATGGCCGTTGAAGTTTAACATTGGTAAATGTGGTACTCCCTATGCATAGAGGTAATCCCAGATTATTGTACCATACCAACTCTGTGGTACTATAAAGTAGAAAATGAAAGAGACCTGGGGGGGCGGGGGTTCTTGTTCAGCGAGATATGAAGTTATCTAAGCAAAGTAGACTAGCTGCCAAGACAGCTCATGGAGTTCTGTCTATGATATACAGGAAAATGATTTTCCCTTTGTATAAGTCAACTGTCTGGCTGCATCTTGACTACTGCATACAGATCTGGAGGCTCATTTTAGGAAGGATGTAGATCCACTAGAATGGGTGCAGAGAAGGGCAACAAGATTGGTGATTGGAACAAATGGATGCACTTACCAAAAAAGGCTGTAGTGCTGCAAACTGCAGTGTCTGGTGACTATGCACCTGTGAGGTGATGGGATCGAGGTTTTTAAGGCTTTGAATGGATTGAGCAAGCTCAATGCTGACAGCATTCTTACTCTTGCTCAAACTACACATTGGTTGTTATTTGGTTATTTTTTTTTTTTTTTTAGGAGCATTAGCAACTAAGGCCATTTTGCTCCGGGGATATGCGGTGGTCATTCCCTGACCTTTCCGCATCATCCGTATTTGGTGGTCACGGGCTCGAACCCCAGTCTAATCAAGAAGCGTGTACTGCGCACTGCTGCTCCTGCCCACCTGGCTACAGAGGTGCCACATCAGTTGGCATAAATTCAAATTGAAGAAGGATGGTTTCAGAATAGATGTACAGAAGTTTCCCATTAGCCTATGGGTGGGTGATTTCTTGAAAAAACTTCCATCTGATGTTGTGAAAGTGGATAGCTTGAATAAATTCCAGCAAAAACTGCACAGAATTTATAGATGGGAATGAACAAGTGACATGAGAGTTTTTTTGTTTTTTTTTTTTGCTTTTTTTTTTGGCTGATGCTTTATAAGCTTGCTTCCTTGCGTCATATGCCACTAATAATAATAATAATAATAATAAAATATATCGCAAAGGAGCCCGAAATGTCAGATGACACATGTCAACGATGCCACCTGGCCTCAGAAACGATCCAACACATCACCGCGGGGTGCAAGGTGATCACCCAGACTAAGTACACTCGTAGACACGACCACGTAGCCAGGATAATACATCAGAAGCTAGTGAGGAAATACCAGTTGATCAAAGAAAGTGCACCATACTACAAGTACGAACCCCAGGCAGTACTAGAGACCCGAACCCACAAGCTGTAATGGGACCACACCATAATAACGGATAAGACCATCCCGCACAACAGACCGGACATAACCCTTGTGGACAAGATGAAAAAGGCTACCTACCTGATTGACATAGCGGTGCCCAACACTAGAAATGTCCAGAAAACCCATGAAGAAAAAATTAAGAAGTACACAAACCTGAGACATGAAGTCAAGGAGATAGGGCATAAGCAAGAAGTATCGATCATCCCAATCATCGTGTCAACCACCGGTATGGTGCCAAAGACTCTACATAGCAGCCTAGCAGAAATAGGTCTCCCAGAGAATACCTACAAGGAACTCTAGAAAGTCGCAATCCTGAACACCAGTAGGATAATCAGAGATTTCCTCGACCAACAGTACCACCAGACATTACAACCACCCTGTATACTTGGTAGCAGTATCCATCATGGAGTGGAATCCCCCAATCAGGGAGAAATAATATGAGCAACAATAATAATAATAATAATAATAATAAGAGGCTCAATTAGTCCAGCAGTTACAACACCGGACTAACCCAAATTGTTAATTAAATGTAATGGTAAGATTCTAAATGGTTGGTTGTTCAAAATACTTAGATTACATTAACTTATATATAACTCCCCAGGGGTTAGCATTTCCCTTAGTTTCCTTCAAAATAATTCCAATAAAATAAACAGAGTAAAATATTCCTGCCCCTTCTATTCCAACTTCATTTTTCAAGCTCTCCCAATACAAATACATATAACCAGTGTTTTTTTCGTAAAAAAAATAGGTGCCGGTACTCATTCTTTGCTATTAGGAAAAACTGAAAATTAAAAGGATGTGAAAAGCACTCTAAAATTTTTTTTTTTCCTGATATTACTTCGGTAGCAATGTTTTTAGAATAAGAACAACATATTAAGTATATTAAGAGAGTTTATTAAGCATAAATTTATTATTCAAGTATATAAAAAAATAAGTACAATGTGAGTAAAATAAGTAAAAATAATTTCATAATAAAGTTTTTCCAGAATATTCCAAATTTTTATTAAGTTCTCATCCAACACCCAAAGCCGACTTGTTTTCATCCTCTTTGTGTGTCGGTTCCTGAATGACGTTTCCGAAGCAGCATCAGGAACATCATATTTTTCTGGATCGAAACGGATCAGCGGTGGGCCTACAATTTTAAGAAACAGTAGTGAAGAAACTGTTTTTGTCATCAACGAAGCACTGGTTAGGCTGGCGATCAGATTCATTTGTGAAAATCCTCGTTCACATTCACTCGATGAAATTGGTATCGTAATCAGAGCATTTATCAAATACTTCAATTCTTCTGAAACCTTATCAATTAGGTATCCCTGAAATCCACGAATTCCATCTCTTTCATTTAACTATAACCTAATTGACAATTTTCTAACTTCATTTTCACCAAATTCCAACAATTCATGTTTAGAAGGATTAATACCTTCATTGTCCTCGTTTTCCTTCTCTTGTTATCAGTATTGTCACTAGTTCAAATTTGAATTTTTTTTCTTTTCTATTCTTTATCTTTTCTTTTTTTTTTGAAAATATCCAAAATGGCATCATTCGGATATTCAGGTACTGTTATTGTTATTTGGTTTTCAGGAGCATTAGCAACTAAGGCCATATTGCTCCGGGGATATGAGGTGGTCATTCCCTGACCTTTCCGCATCCTCCGTATTTGGTGGTGACGGGCTCGAGCCCCGGTCTAATCAAGAAGCGTGTGCTATGCACTGCTGCTCCTTCCCACCTGGCTACGGAGGCGCCTATTCAGGTACTGTGACCATGTAAACGAAGATAGGGAAAATTTACGGAAAATGTGGATAATGCACTTCCACAAAACAACAGATGATTATTTCTCAGGGTAAAAGAAAATCACTTTTCTAATTCTCGAACGGGACACTTACAGTTGATTCACAGTGGTGTCCAACCTACGGCCCGCGAGGAAAGTGAACTAAAACAGCGTTTTAAAATTTGTTAATTATCAAAAAAATTTTCTAATTAAATGTTTTGTTCTGTAAATGTAATTGTGTATTGTACTTAATAAAATTTTCGAATATTTTCAATTTTACTTTTACATGCAGTGGTGTCCAAACTTTTCCCTGTACGGGAAAAGGTTGGACACCACTGCAGTAGAAGGTGGGTCAGGGCCCACTGGGAATACACCTTGATCTGCTCACTCTTGACTAGTGTGACTTCTCCGTTTTACCAGGTACCACTAAGCTGTAGTCCCAGGTACCACTAAGCTGTAGTGTAATTGTAGTCGCTTTAGCTCTCTTAATTCGTGCAGCAACACTATTTGCCTAAATTGCCTGAAGGCCAGAAATGAGAACAGTGCGTACCGAGTTAATTCTCTCCTACTCTGTTCACTATACGAAAATTTTTTTCACTCAATGGAAACTATTTTAAATGTAACTTCCAAGGGGAATTCAAAATAATTCGCTATTAAATTCGCTCTATTTAACAAAGTCCTATTAAAAGGACTTTGTTAAACAGAGGTCCGACTGAGTAATTTGGAATTATAAAAATGGTTATACAGTTTTATATAGAAAATATCTTAACAACAGAATAGACAGTAAATATTGCAAATTTAGTTAAATAATTTTAAGCTTATTTGAATAGTTGGTAAACGTGAAAAAAATTTACGGAATATTACAAATTTCGAACTGCACTGCATCCAAATGTCACATGTCACTGTTAATAAAGGTGCCGGTACGCCGTACCATTGCGTACCATCCCAAAAAAAGCACTGCATATAACTACAGTAAACCCCCGCTATTCGCGGGGGTTATGTTCCTGAGAAATGTCGCGAATACAGAAAACACAAATTCTGAGTTATGGCTCCCATAGTGATAAAGGGGTTCTGTTCCAAAGTATGAAATATATAAGAAAAACTAGTCTAAAATTTTGTCTATGTATGTATTATATGTATCTTCATAATATGACTATGTACATAGACAGTACATAGTTAAATGCAAGCATATGGCATCGAAATGAAAATAAGAAAATTTAATATCAAATGTAATATTTATTAGAAATTTCAAACAAATCTTTCAAACCAGGGCCTTTGCTAGCTAAAAAACTTATCCCGCCAGTGCTATCACCAGTTTCGCTAAAGTGTTGATAAAGGAGTTTTGCCTTTTCATGAATGATGAGTGAACTTAACGGAATTTTATTTTGAGTTCGGTCTTCTATCCACAGATTTAAAGCTTTTTCTATTTTTTCTAATTTAACATCACGAGTTACAGAGCAATTTTTGAAGCAATTAGCGCGTTTTCACAGACACTACAGCGGATTTCTTCTTCCGATTTTTTGATTGATCGTACCGTTGACGCATTGCTTTTATAATGTTTTGCCACTGAGGAGACACTTTCACCATTAGAAATTTTGTCTAATAACTCAATTTTATTCGCTAATGTCATCACCTTCTTTGATATTTTCACATTTCTCTTGTTATTCGTAGCCATATTTTTGTACGGGTTAGAAAGAACTTGTCCACAATAAAGTCACTTTCTTCCGTTAACACACTCGAAAAAGTCTGTTTTACACTGCATAACGGTAGATTTATCACTTTTGTAAGCATATCAATTTATAAACTGATAAATTTATTCTATTTATAAGCATATAAATTAAAAGCAAACGACAAAACCTTCCATGACAAGCGCATAACACATACTGAACAAGGATTAGCGAGAAACATCCACGCTCGCGATTTTGTCACCCCTCTCCCCCACCCACTGAGCGCTGTTTTGACCGGGAAAGATAATTTTAGCCACGCCCATGTTTTTTTATGGCGAAAAATATTCACGGCACTTTAAAATTCACATTTTTTTAGGTTTCATTTTATATTAAATCGGCGATCGCGAATACACGAAACCGCGAATACAGATACCGCGAATAGCGGGGGTTTACTGTACTTACCAGATTCCATCCTACACAATAATTTCCTCAGAATACGAAGGAGAAACTTCAATGAATCCCTGTAATCAAAATTCTCATTACGAGAATCAAAAAAAAAAAAAAAAAGCAGCAAAATAATATAACTGTAACATCATTAAGAATGTCTTAATAAAACTGTATTTTTGAAATTTTAAGAAATATTTTCTTAGCCCTTTCAATGTTCAAGTAGAAGTGCAGATGATTATTAACGGAAATAGAAAAATACAGTGGATCCCGGTTAATTGGGGCACTAGTTAATCGGGACAGCCACTTATTTGGGGCAAAATATGAAGAACAGAAACAAAACAAATATTTAGCCTGAATTTGTTCTGCTTATTTGGGCCAACTCCCTGCTTAATTGGGGCAATGAAGGTCATGATTGAACAATAAACTATATTTAGATGGTGCGCACAAACATCTAAATATAGTTTATTGAACAATAAACTAATTTAGATGGCTCGTAACAAAGAGATCATGCGGCGGCAGCCAAGTCAGTTATTGCGAAGTCGTGCTGTAGAGTGGTTGTTTTACATTTGTTCTATGTCGTGGTAATCGGATTCTGAAGAAATTTTGCTTGCAGTTGTTTACAATCGCACTTGATACATATGTATACATCTTGTGGTTAGAACAGATTAAAAACTGTTCCAAACAGTGCACTGATTTTGGTTTTCCCACCTTTTTTTTCAGTACATTTAAGACTCCTGTCAAGATGCCATGTAAAGATTTGTCGCTTTCAGAAAAAATCGCTATTCTTGACAAGATAAAAAGTCAACCTCTTAACATCAGTCATCGTCAGCTAGGGGAGATAATAAAGGTGCCAAAATCTACAATTCCACGACTGCTACAGCAACAAGAAAAACTTAGAGAGGAGTTTTAAACCCAAGCGCAATGGACATTGCGCGTGGGTTTAAAGAAAACATCTCATGAGCGAAAGAGGAAAGGCAAAGATCCAGACATCGAGGATGCTTTGAATCAATGGTTTTCCACTGTATCTAAACGAGGAGTGCGTGTAAGCGACCCTATGCTAAAAACCAAGTCAGAAGAGTTGGCCAAAAAGTTAGGTCACATAAATTTCAAAGCGACGGATGGTTGGTTGTCTCGATGGAAGTGTAGACACGACAGTAGTTACAAAAAAGCACATGGCGAGGACAGTGCTGATGCTACGAGTGCTGAGCAATGGAAATCTGAAAAACTGCCAGAGTTGCTTAAAAAATTTAGTGGGGATGACATTTACAACGCCAATGAAACAGGCCTGTATTATCGTGCTACGCCGGATGGTTCCTTCAGCTATCAACACATCACACTGTCCGGTTCAAAGAAAGCAATGGATCGTGAACAGTGTTGTGCTGCTCAAACATGTCAGGAAATGATAAACTCAAACTTTTGGTTATTGGTAAAAGTGCTAAACCTCGCTGTTTCAAGGGGCTTACAATAGACAGTTTGCCAGTTTCGTATTATGCCAATAAGAAGGCGTGGATGACCACATATATTTTTATGCAATGGCTAATGAACTGGGATGCGGAACTGCAACAGGAGTCCAGAAACATTCTGTTGATATTGGACAACTGCACCGCACACTCTAATGTAGCTGGTTTAAAAAATATTGAACTGGAATTTTTAACCCCTAACACCACATCCACAATACAGCCTATGGATGTGGGAATTATAAAAAATTTGAAGACCTATTATCGCAGAAAGCTGGCTAATCACATACTTGAAGCTATTCAGGAAAATCTGCTGACATCATCTTCAATATCAATAGAAGTTAGTGCAAAAGTTTCAATGTTAAAAGCTGTACAATTCATCGCTGATAGCTGGCGAGGAATAAGCAGCAAAACCATTCGGAATTGTTTTGCTAAATGTGGTTTCACGACTAATTGTGATTCAGACGCGATGAGCTGTACAGGAAATGAAATGGCTTTGAAACTACAACAGGTCCAAAATTGCGAAGAATTTTTAATAATTGACGATAACCTTCAATGCCACGATGAAAATAAAGATTATGAGGAAACGATTATTGAAAAAATTGCGGCAAAACACTCAGAGACACCAAAAGACCAAGAAAATGATGACGATGATATACCTAAGCAAGTGACTTACCAGGATAGGTATATTTGGGTCTAACAGCTCCTGGGATTTCCCCCATCTCTGCATATGTACACTGTATCGGACAAGCCAGGGATTTAAAAGTATACGGGTCATGTGGTATGTAGCATGTTGTGCCCTCGTTCATCCGGCCTGTTAGCTGCCGGGCCCCTAATGGAACCCGACGTTACCATACCTCGCCACGGGGAGGCCGGCCAGGTGTTACCTATATAATACTCTGAGAGGTCTTGCCACCTACTTTCCTGGGATTTCAGTGGCTAGAACCTAAAAAAAAAAAAAAAAAGTGCTGCTCGCGGTTAGCTATTAGCATTTGTTAGAATAATTTATAAGCTTGCGAGGAGCTATATGCTGAAATAATATTTTCTATATGACTAAATGGGTGGGGAAAGAAATTTTGATGTAGTTAAATTTGGATGCATAGGGCTGAAAACACTGTGAAAGTCAACAGTAAAGGGGGTGTGAAGACTGAAGACTGGAGGGAAGAAAAGGAAGTAAGGGGCCGATAGAGAGGATGGCCCTGCGATTGCAGTGGAGCAGGCCCATGCTCCACCAGAGGGAAGAGATTTGGGGAAGGGGGGGTGCAGGGCAAAGCCCCCACTCCCCACGGAAGGGGAAAGAAAGCACCGTTCAAGAGAGAAACAGTGTATATTGAGTCATATGTCACCTTGGATGTCCTTTAGTCCAGGTGCCCAACAGGGCAAGATGAGGTTCTTCTGGTCTTCTGTGGTGTCTTTGACCGAGTTGAGTCACAGTCTTAGTTGTGTTTCCATTACTCTGGGCCATTGAGGGTTGGCTGTTGTCTCGTGATTGATATTGTCCTATTCATGGATTTGTGAACTTTTGGGATACCTCCTCAAGGGGAGGGGAGGGTCCATTGTCTTGTGAACAGATTTTGCACAAAAAGTGTGAAGGCTTTGTAGGTCTCTTCCTCTTGCAGAAGCAGCAGTGCGTAGCACAGGCTTCTTGATTAGACCGGGGTTCCAGCCCATCACCACCAAATACAGAGGATGCGGGAAGGTCAGGGAATGACGACCGCATATCCCGGAGCAATATGGCCTTAGTTGCTAATGCTCCTAAAAAAAAACCAAATAACCTCTTGCAGAACGATCTCCTCCTGGTTTCGAAGAAGCGAGTGAATCTTGGTGTAAAGTTGACATCTGAGGTCCTCGTAGTGGTCACACTCGTAGGCCAGGTGCTCCCAGGACTCCTCCTGTCCACAGGAGCACTGCTATATGACTTTGGAATCTCAGTAGCTGAGATTCCAAAGTCATATAGCCGTGTCCGGTCAATAGGTAGGTGGTTTTGAGTCCGGGCGAAAACCAGGCTGGGGAGAGTGGATAAACTTGTCTGACATCCGGTATAAACTTCTTAGTAATGGAGCCTTTGTTAGTAAGGTTCCAGCAATTTTGCCACAGTGATTTCACGTGTTGTAAAATCCGTCTGTTCTCCATGGTTTTGGAGTTTGCTGGGGCTGTGGTGAATCCTATATGGGAGACTATTTTTCCTTTGGAATGTTGGTACAGCAACCCCAGCATGCAATCTCCAAGTCCAGGGGAAGGCTTCCCGCCAGGACCTGGAGCAGGTGGGTGCTCACAGTGCAGCAAGCTCTTGTCGTTATGAGTAATATCGATTGGTGTGTCATCTCCAGTTTTTTCTTGTTGACAGCTGTGCTAGTCTTTGTGTACCAGGCCCCAGCTGCATAGGCTAGTGCTGGGATAAAGAATGCCTTATAGATGACGCCAAGGGCCCTCTTCTTCAGGCCCCAGTCTTTCCTAGTGACTCTGGCCAGTAGGCTCACATATCTTCTTATTTTTGTTCTCAGGTAGCAGAGATGTGGCGTGAAGCTAAGGTTTCTGTCAAGTATCACTCCGAGGTATTTTATTTCTGTTAGCAACTTTGTGGTTTTCCCGTTTATCTTAATCTGCGGAGGTCTTCTAGGGTCAAAGAATCCTTTGAGAAGTATTGAACTTGTTTTATCTGAGGAGATAGTAAGGAGATTTGCACTAGCCCAATTTTGCAAGTCGCTAGTGGGCCCGGTTTGCTATGGTCTCCAGTCGTGCCCGGCTGTCAGCCTGCAGCATCAGAACCAGGTCATCCGCATATGCCTGGGTTTTCACATTTGGAATATCGAAATTAAGGAACTTGTCAAGGGCCAGGTTCCACAAGAGTGACCCCAGGACAGAACCCTGAGGGCAGCCTCTGTGGACTGGCCTAGAAACAGAGGCGTATGAGTGGTAACAGTGATTTGCCTGTTTTCAAGATAGGATTTGAGGCATCGATATACGTCTCCTGTGATATAAGCCTTCTGGAGCCTGGCCAGAACAGCAGGCCACCAGAGAGAATCAAAGGTTCCTGCAAACTCAATCGATATTAGGAGGAAGTATTTTGTGTTGCAGTTTTTAACTGTTTCAATAATATTTTCCAGAGCCTCTACAGCCGAGTGCCCCTTCCTAAAGCATTAGGCGACAGGAGGTTTGATTCTTGGAAGTGGTTCTCGATTCTTTGATAGAGAAGGTGCTCGAAGAGCTTGCTGAAGATTGACAGCAAGGCAATTAGCCTATACGACCCTGACATTCCTTGTGGTTTTGTCGGATCTTTTAAGATGAGTTTTATTTGTGCCGTTTTCCACGAGGCCAGGAAGTGGCCCACCGAGAGACATTGGTTGAGGAGTCCCGATATTGTGTTCGGTATAGTTTCTACTACCATCTTGAGCATCTCGGGCTCAATTTGATCTATACCAGGGGTCTTTCTATTTTTTATCCTCGCTGCCGCTATGCTGAGCTCCACTGGTGAGAAGGCAGGTTCAACAGCTGTGGTTGTGTATGAATTATTGTCCTCACATAGTTTTCTTTGTTCCTGGGTTTGAGACTCGGTTGCAGGAAGGAAGATATGGTTCAAGATATTGTCTATAGAGGATTTCCATGTTCTGGTATAGGTTCCCTGAGCTGTCTCGGTTGCCATTACGACTTCCTCTGTGGGGAGTTTGTTTGTGGTGACCCGATACACTACTCCCCAGGGGTTAGCATTTCCTTCTGTATTTACTAGGTTTTCCCATGAGGCTTTCTTTCTTTTCTTTATTTTAGCTGCGTAGTCATTTCTGACCTCACAGTACTGTTCACATAGTACATCAACCTCTACCTGTGGCCAGGATCTACGCGCCCTCTGAAATGCCTTGTGGGCACTATTTACCCTTTTCTGGAGATCTGTGAGCTCTGGCGCACACCAAGGAACAGCTTTGAGGGAAGGCATCTTCTTCTTGATGGCTATATCTGCCACTTTTGTGATTAGTTTTGTTATCTCTCGCTGATGCCAGTCTAGGTTGAATTCATTGGGGTGGAAGTTTTCTGCCTTCTCCGTCAGCAGCTGCTTAAAAAGTTTCCAATCCGCCTTTGATATGGCGTATCTTGGTAATAGAAGTCATGCAACATGTTGCATTTGGAGTGATCATTGGAGGTTGTAAGTTAACACTCTGTGATCTGAAATGGTCCAGTGTTGTTGCAACTCCCAAGGAGAGAGGTGTCCTGCTATGGAATGACTTGCGAGGGTTAGGTCGATATTCACTTCCCACATAGTGTTCGAGAAGATGTAGGGCTGGTTTGGTCTGTTTAGAATGGATAGGTCGCTGGTTGATATGTACTCCTCTAAGCGCTGGCCTTTGTTTGTTCCTCTCCGTTCTGGTGTCTCACCGTGCCAGGCAGGTGATCTGCAGTTTTTTTTTTTTTTTTTTATGAAAACCCCAAACACGAAAGGTATCAAAACCTATAGTACTTAGTACCGTGCATGGGTTGAAGCAGAAGTATGGGAGGAGCGGGGTGCCGGAAACTTTGCTCTAGAGACTAAACATGGGTTTCACCACTTCAAGCCTCCAATAAGCAAAGTGGTGGTATTTCACCGGTTGATGAAAGTCATCTACCACCTGCATCAAGGCCTAATATAAGTTTGGTGTTTGCAAATTCTCTCAGTTGCTGAGAGAATTCACTCAGTTGCTGCAAATTCTGAAGATATTGTATTGTAGGGAGTATGTCTTCTGCTGGTCGGGCATAGATGGACACTACATAAAATTCCCCTAGGGACGATGCTATATGGGCACAGACTGCCCAGGTTGTGCATAGGTCTGTTATCTTAGTTACAGTAAGGTCAGGATTACAAACAGCGAAGGCAGCACACGGAGTTTCACCATCCACTTGGACAATTTTAAACTGCAGTGGGTACCCTCTAACTTGATATTTATGTGTGTAGGGTTCTTGCAGAAGAAGTAGGTCTAACTTCTCTTCTTTAGCTTTCTTAACTAGCTGTACTACGACCGCCTTGGAGCGTTACGCATTGTGTTGTGCTATCTTCACCTTTGACATGTTATAGTAGTTGTTATTACTCTCCATAATTGATTCTCAATTGTTGCGCACCCTTTGCTTTAATGTAGACAGGGCATTTACTGTCCCTGATGGAATGATCCGATGGTAGCTTCATGGCCCTACAATTTGTACAAACCGGGGTTTCCGCTTTTTTTGGGCAATTGTTATATTCATGTCCAGCGTTGGCACAATGGCCACAAGTAGGTTGCGATTGCTTGCAGGTGTGAGTTGTGTGGCCAAAGTGACAACACCTGAAGCATTTGGGAACAGTCACATGCTCTCTGAAACGGTGGCTGCCCCAGTTTACATAGATTCTGGACTGTTAGCTCAGTATTCTCCAAGTGGCCGGAGACAATTCAGTGATCCAGTTAGCAGAATTTCCATTTCTGGACTTTGTTTTATACCTCAGTATGATATGGTGTCATGGCTCATCGCCAGTGGGTACATGAATAAGTTCTTCTGGGGTCACGTCTTTGTCGATGCCTAATATTATTATGCTTGGCCCTTTCTTTTTAGGCAGTTCAGCTATGAGGCCTAAAGAGGGTATTTTAGGATTTTGTAGTATTCCCCGCAGATCTTCCTCTGGGTCAGTCTGTATTATAACTCCAACGTTTCTTGTCTTTCTAACAGATCTAATCTTCATGTGTTTGAAGTCATCCTTAAGCTTTTCGATTACCATTTGTTTCACTTCCTCACTCGTTTTGTGAACTTCGTTTAACGTTGGTTTCAATATTACTAGGTGTGGTTTGGTGATTGGGGTTTTCTTGGGGGCTATTCCAGCCTGACCTGCAGGACGGTTTCCATTTGTAGCATTGATGTTGTTCCTCAGCACCTGTGAATAAGTGGGAGCACACTGTGGCACGTGGCTTGCCCCACTGTTTTGGAGGACCTCCAATTTTGCTGTGGCAATTTCCTTCTCTAGCTGGGTTTGTACCAGGATGGTCTCCATTTTCATCAAAATGGAGATGATCTCTACGCAGAGAACAGCAGTAATCCTGTTGGTTGGCTCCTTAAAGAGGCTCTCCAGGGCAGTTCGCAAAGCAAGGGACTGCTCCGGGACGGTTCCTTCTGGGAGAGCTGGGTCTATAGGGGTCTCGTGTAGTTTATCCCATGGCTTTCCTGAGGCTTTGTCATTTTGGGTGCGTTTGCTCTGTGCATTCCTTGTTTTCACTTTGGGAGCGAGTCTCCCTATCAGTGTTCAGTGCAACATATTTCTTGTACTTCCACTTGGAGGCGGAAGCTCCAGATTGCATGGATTCAGTGTCCTTGTAGCAGTCCACTATGACCGGGTCATCACTGTGAGCTGTCTGCGACATAAGCGCTCCAGAATTTCCTGATATCTCTTCCTGTTCCATTATTTTCGTGTTATCGGGTTCACCGATAACACGAAAATAATGGATAACCAAGTCCGTATTGTTTTCATTCAAGAGAGGAATGAAAGGGACGTTAAATGACACCAGCTAGGTGTTTGTAGTGCAATTATCAGCCTTGCAGCACAGCAATAAGTTTTTGGACTGTCCCCCTCCAAAAATAGTGGGGGGGAGGGGAAAGTTGTTCCAAGATCAGCCCAGAAGGATACTGTTACTTTCTGTATAATGCACGTGGGCATTTGCTTCACAGATAGTGAACTGCATTCAAGGTAACAGCTAATAAATGTCAGATGACTAATCCCTGCGCCGGAGGGGAATACTGCACATTCCGCAGTATGGGTTAGTACAGTAAGTTGTCTATTGTAAGTCTATGGCAGGGGGGGGAGAACTCAATAGTTGTGATTTCTTCGCAAAATAGTCAATTTTTATCACATTCACAGTCTCAAAATGTTGGGACAGTATCACAGTCCAAAGTCACTCAGGTGGAAACTCCCTCCCAAGTCAAATGCTTTTTTTTTCTTTTTTTTTTTTTGGTAGTTGTTGGCGCATAGGCTTCTGTGGCCATAATGCACCTCCCAAGGTTTTTTGCAGTACTTTGATCCAAGCCCGAGGCGGGAATCGAACCTGCGACCTTTGGGTTGCCAGGCAAGCACTTTACCCACCCGGCTAGCCCGGTCGGCAAGTCAAATGCAGGATCCAAACGTGTTGACCAGGAATATTTGGTCACCCTCCCTATTTCCTTGTTGTCAGCGGCATGGTGACCTGTCTGCCAACAAAGAGAACAGGTAAAAAAAAAAAACGCTTGTATTCTGCTAAATAACCCAGTAGATGTAAAAATAGTCTCACCTAGGGAGTCCACTTATGTTTCTTTAACACTTGATACACTTTGCCTGAAACAGAAAGCACTTAAACCACATGTTTAGACACAAAATCACAAGCTGGAAATAACGTGACCACGCTGAACGGCTGCCATATTCAGTCCACTAACCAGGATGCCAGGAAATGTATCGCTGAATTGAGATGCTATTTCATGCAGGAAGGCAATGAAGGCAGTCCTTTATCAGCATTAGATACCTGCATCAACTTTGTTCAATTGCAGTCCATAAAGAGAACACGTCACGGTACACTTCATAATTTTTTTCAAAGTAAGAACCCTTAAGTAATGTGTAACCTTTGCTTGACATGGACATTATTCTGTACTGTATCTTCATTTTACATATGTACATTATATGTACATACGTACATTTTGTTTGCTTTTAGCTTTACTTATTTTTAAATAAATGTTTGTATCAATATAACTTAAATACAGTGTGCTTTCTTTAAATACCACATTCCTTTTATTTTATTCATACCTTTTTGCCTCCATTAGAATGTGCTTTTCAGCTTATTAAAATTTCACTTAATTGGGACAGCCACTTAATTGGGCCAAAGTGATCTGTCCCGATGTGTACCAATTAACCGGAATTGACTGTACTTAAGAGTAATCAAAAAAGTGAGGATTAAATGTATCAATAGCTCATGATAAGTAACAGAATATATAATTAACAATTAGTTAACTACTAACAGTTAATAATATTACTTGTTAATTATATAATATTAAAAACAAATTTTTATCATTAATAAAAAATCTATAATTACATACTTGCCATCATTAATATTTATACTGAAAGATACTTCTGCAAGGATTGGACTTTCTCCACTTTCTCTACACATAAAAGTAACATTGTCACCTATCCATAATGCCATTTGCTCCTGACCAACATAATTATAAAGAGTAAAAATATAGGCTTCAGAATTTTGCTCTGGGCGCAGTGTAGTAAGAATTGAAAAATCATAAGGAAAGCCACCTATTAAAAAAATTTTAAAAACACACAAATCAGAATAAGGCTAGTTAAAAAGTTATGCTGCTTAAAAACAGTGTAGCTTTTCCCATATTAGCATATTAAAAAAATTAACATCAAACAACCAAACTACAAATAGACAAAAGATCTTATTTTAATAGCAGTTTTTGAAAATTAAAAAATACAGCAAAGCCCTCTTGTTTCACATGATCAGGATGTAGTTATTCACTTAATAAAAAATAAAAAATAAATCAGTTAAAGTGGGGAATCATAAAAATGTATACACATGTACTTCAAGAATTTTACTTTCACTTAAAACATATACATGCATTTTTATATGAAAAAATCAATAATCATCATCTGTTCAGATAATGAAATGTTGTTTTGCAGCATAATCCCTCCACTTTTCTTTTATAAATATTACATTGTTAAATTGTTAACTGTTGAATCATTCTGGTGTTTAATGTAAGATAAAACTGTATCTAGGGTGCTGTTTGGCTGCTGCATGAGAAGTTTTTGATACTGAAATTGATTTAGATCTCTTCTTGTTCATATTTAGATCTGTTTCTGTCATGGTGCATATGATTTCTGCATCATCCATAATTTAATTTTCCAACAAATAAATCTATTGTTTTATGTCTTCTTTCCATAAATCTTCAGACCCTTCAATTTGAATTATGATAACAGTGAATTTGTTATCAAATGTCTCTTGTCGTTCATTAACATTATTAACCTCAGGCCAAAGTTTTTCCTAAGATTTAGTAAATGCTGAACTTGGAATTTCATTCCATGTTAGTACAGATCGACCGTCAATAATCCGGCAGCTTTGGGACCTGTGGGGTGCCAGATTAGTGAGTTTGCCGGATCACCGGTGGTTATTTTAGCACATACACTTTATCCAACAGTTAACCACCTCCTCCTACCTTTAACATATTGACTGCCAAGCCAGTTTAAGAAAAAAATTCCCCAGGGGCCAAAAAATATTTAGCAAATAATTTGATTAGTAATTCTAAAATAAATATTGTAATGTCAGTGTTGTCGTTTTTTCACAAATATAAAAAAAAAAAAAAAAGAGAGAGACTATTTTTTTTGTCGCATAGCATATATGTGGCCGATGGGGCCCAGTAGGTTACTTTATTTCTTGAGAAGCCATGTCGGCCACATACGTGTGAAGGTCGTTTGTGATTAGTTTATGCACGCGCGGCAAGCGCTGCAATAAAACTAATTGCGATAAAATAAACTCTCAAACGTTGCAATAAGTTTGTCAGTATTGTTAGAGATTTTGTGAAAACAAGTTCGTCAGCGCACTGTATTATCCATCATATTGTGTTGTGTTTTTCCGCAAGTTTGTACAAGTGTGTTGTAAAAAAAAAATCTAAAAAGGAATGGCTAAAAGAAAATCAGTAAAATAAGAGGAACTGAGAGAAATTGCTGGAATTTACAATTAAGCAGAGTTAAACTTCTCACAGGACACACCGCTGTCGAGTTTTTTCAGAAGTTTAACTTTATCTGTTATGAACAATGTACGGTGTTTGCGCTTTACACCACAAGAGGCACTTCCTTTATTATTATTATTAGCTACATGGTGCAAGGAAGCCTGAGGCTTATGCTGCACCAGCCAAAAAAAAAAAAAAAATTCCCCGAGTTACCCTGAGAGAGAGAGAGAAGTAGAAGGGAATCACCAAGAATGATGATATCCAGTTCAGGATCCTGGGTGTGCCAGGGTCACCATTATTCTTCTCTTGTGCATTGGAACCACAGCTGGGGCTAGTCCCAGGGGCTCACATCTGGTGAGTATGGGCTTGGCACACCCAGGGTCCTGAGCTGGATATCATCATTCTTCTCTTTCTTGATGATTCCTTTCTACTTCTCTCTCTCTCTCTCTGGGTAACTCAGAATTTTTGTTTTTGCCGGTGCAGCATAAGCCTCAGGCTTCCTTGCACCTTATGGCTAATAATAATAATAATAATAATAATAAAAGTGAGCAGGTTATAATAATAATAAATGCAGAAAAACAAGTGGGAACGGATTGCCAGTGTTTACGAGTTCTCGCACCAACAGCTGAAGCTGCAACCAACGCCACCAAAACAGTAGCGGCAGATCGGTGCGCCGACCTGGGAAATTTGAAATTACGTTCGCGGAAATTATTTCCGAATTAGAGGTGGAACCGGATTACCAGTGGCCGGATTAGTGATGGTCGACCTGTACTATATCATAAATAATTCTTTGATGTTGAGAACTTTTAAAGATTCTATAAGAACTACATTCATTGTATCTTCTATTTTTTTTTACAAAACTGAACTAAAAAACTTTAGCCTATGTCATCTCTTTAGACATACCAGAACCCCTTTACCCACAGGACCGATAAAGGGTGCTATACTTAGCAGTGGCGTAGCTACCATGTAAGCAGGTAAGGTAATTGCCTCCGGGCCCTTTAGGGGCCCGGCATCTTTGGCTGTCTCCTGTTTTTGCAATTTTCATTAATTAAGTAGGGGCCCGAACATGTTCTTTGCCTCCGGGCCCAAAAAAGGGTTACTACACTAGAGATACTTAGTGACAAAAACATGGCCTCCATATCCCCTTCTTTAAGTTACTCACAACTGATATGTGTAGGAGCATTATCCAGAAAGAGAATAGCCTTTTCATTAAGTTTATTTTCTTCATATACAAATTCATGAAAAGAGAAAAAAAACATTCTTTGAATAATGCCGAGTCCATCCAGGCTAATTTTTTTTGAGTGATAGTAAACTAACAAAGATGAACAATTTATATTTTTCAAAGCTCTAGAATTAGTTGATTTACCAATACCAAAAAAGTGGAAATTTGTGAGTTCCAGCTGCATTTTTACAGTAACTACCATGATTCTCCCTTTGGGATTTTTGTATGCTGGTGCTGCAGGCTCTGCTTTTTTATTGTCACCATTTTTATAGATGGTATCTTATAATTTAGGCCTGTTTTATCCATACGGTAAAGTTGTTCTCCACTCAATTTTTTTCTGCTGATAAATGATCTTAAATCTGTAAATTTTTGAGCAGCAGGCTAATCAGTGGATCTCATTTCTAATGCTCAATACATGAATCTCATAACATTTTTTCCTATGTCCAATCCATTTAACACTTGCTGTGAAAGTTTCTGTACTGTCAATCTTTTGACATTAGAGAAACGCCTTCTTTTCTTTGATGCTGCTTTTATGACTCCCTAACTGCAGTTCCATGTCTTTCTTGCATAAATTACAACCATAATGCATTGTTATGGTTGTAGTTGTAGACGTAAATTAACCACGCTCGGAATTGAAGAAAACCCATTCTGTCTCTATGGCCATGAAGAAAACTGGGAACATGTCATGTACCGCTGTCCCCAGTATGACAACTACTGGGCTAGCGTATTCATGAAGATACAGGAAAATCCCCGAAATTCTCGGCACCTTTTTCTCATGAAAGAAAACTTCTATATAGTTCTCACTAAGTTCACTCAAGATGTATTCCAGAGACGGCGTTCTACCCACTTAAGGCACACAGTACCAATTCCAAGGCAAATCCAACTGACGACACTAAATCTTCGCACTTTTTTTTTTTGCACCTGAATACCTTTGAGTTGGTCGGGTGCCTCTGAAATCTGGCTTTGCCAGATGCAGGATGAAAACTTGGCGCTCTCTTTTGCAGACCTCCCTTATTCTGCAAACTGTCTTCTTTCCCCTAGCAATGGGTGGGCTCCCAATGCCAGAGGTGATTTCCACTTCTCCAGTCCAACTTCTTCGCTTCACCAAGGATGCCTTCTTTCCTCATCCTCCTCCTTGTTCCCACTTTGATTCCACCCCCTCATACTATCTTCCCCGTTCACTCTCTCACTTTTTTTTTTTTTTTTGTTCTCCATCAGCAAGCTCAGGCTATCCCTGATGGAGAGCAGCCAGAGTACTGTGGACAGCCTGGCTCACCTCCCAGTGGTGCTGCCGGGCAACCTGAAGTCCCACTAAGGGCCCTGCGGCCAAGCAGCAAGAACATTACAACAGAACCCAACACAACACTTTTCACATACAGCACACTACACTTTTTCTGGCTTTTACAGAGGTTCTGTATACATCACAAGAGTACTGATGGTGCAGATGTAGGAAACCACAGGTGGTAACTTAGCCAAACACTATATCTAAGACATTCATTTAAGAAGTATACCAATGATGTTTTTAGACTAAACCAAGGATGAAGAACAATTTCCCAATTGAAAAAAAGCAATTGATTAAGCAAAATTTTAATTTCGCAATTAAAAAATCAAAATGGTAATACTTAGCCCAATTTTAAACATCAAATTAAAAATTTCAGCCCAAATAGGAGAAAAAAGGTCTAGACAACAAATAGTCTCAAACCTAAAAGTAAATGAAATAGTTCCAGTGCCTTTTAACTGAAACACTTTCCTGTATATTTGTATATGTTGTTTTTTTCATTTTGAAAGCAAGTTTTATTTATAAGACATGGAATATCATAAAAATATTTTAATAAACTATACATTGAGAAGTAGAGTATGTATATCACATATCGCTAATTTTTGCATATTATGTCAATATTTATTTTTAATATTTTCAGTTTTTTTTTTTTTCACATTAATGTCCATTTAAAAATTAACTTTAATAATTTAACTATAAAATCTTAATGTAATTGAAAATGTGAGTTCAGATCACATTAAAGTCTTAAGTTAAATAAGCCTTAAGTTATTAAGTCAACCTTAAGTTTTAAGTTACTTTGGCCTTGTGTTTATCAACACATCTGCTTTTCACATTTTCTATGATTTTCCAGATCTGAGAATAGCATGATTATTAGAGAATGTAAAATGTAGAGTGTGCGATTCTGAATTACCCTTGTGAGTAGCAAAAATCCTTACAACTGCAGTTCATCCACACCATGTGAAAAAGGACTGAGTTCAAATCCCCTCAAGGTGAGAAGAATTTTTGGGGAGGCCTTTTCTTTAGCTGGTCTCAGGCAAGGAGGTCCACTCAAGAAGATGGTTTCCATCCAGCCAGAAAAACAGGAAATCCATAGAATATATGCAATACACAATGCCTGAAAATCTAAGTTGTTGGGGACAAAATCAAGCAGAAAATGATACTAAATTCTTATTCATATCTTTTAAAAATTGTACTTTTTCCCCTTCAAAGCACATGCTTTTATACTTCTTTATTCCATCCTTAGTCTTATTTATAATATAGGGACACTTGACACAAGTGTTCTAAATAATGAGTTTCAGACATGACGGACAAAAGAAACTGTTTATTTATTCCTGCACTAACCATTCATGATTTTCACAAAGCTCTAATAATAAGAAGAGTACAGGGCCCAAAAATATTTTCATTGTAGTGAAATTTTCCTTAAAAAGCATTCTCTGTAACAAGATTTTATTGTATAACCTATTTTAAAAAATAATGGTTCATTTAAAATAATTTTGGCAATATCCATTAGAACAAAATTTTTGTACAATGAAATGATTTGTGAATCTCCCCCCACCAAAGAAATTTGCTTCAATAGGATTTTAATATATAAAAATTAAATACAAAGCAGACTAAAGGTAGCAGTAGTAGAAACCATCAACTTCATAAAAAATATGAAAAAAAAAAAAAAGGATAAACAATGAGCTGCTAATTTCACAGAGGACAACTTCCAAATAAATATCTACCTCTATGAGGGGGGTAATGAACAACTCCACATTCCTTGCTAAAAATGTTCTCTATATGTGTAGTTGCCAAAAAATACCTTGGAAAATGGTAAAAACAAAGGTAATGCATTCAAAAAAATGTAGTGCAACTGTACTCAAATTTCTAAACAATGCCATCAGCTGGATGACCAATGGTCAGTGGCAGTGAGATCTAACATGATGAAACTAATGAAGATAGATGTGATATCCTTTAAGATCACCAAAGGAGGAAATATTGTAACCATATACAGACAGATTAAGGATACCTGATGTTATATCAGGGGAAAAAATGGATAATGTGATTGACTGAGGAGCAAGTGGAATTTCAGACGCATTGATTGTCCAGGAGAAATCAGGCATTATTTGGAAAAGTCAGGAAGAGACTGAGCACAAGTAGAAAAAAAGTTCTGTTTTGTTTTGTTTTTCTCAGTGTGCTGTCAAGTTGTATGAATCTGCACAGAGATCAATAAAGCCCATGCTGAGTTGGCTGACAGCATACTGCTGCAGTAGTATGAAAAATCCTGATCATCATTAAATGCAATGCAGCTGCTAACTAAAATTGGCTGGCCATCCATCAACCATAAGACATAAACACAATAATATTATTTTTAAAAAAAGTAACAGCTGGTATAATCAGAAAGGTGCAGAATAACAAAAAAAATCATATTTCAGTTCCATGAAGCACTGAACTGCCAATGTCTGGATTGACTTCTTTTGGGTTCAAACTGGAAGCAGAAATTTTACTGAATTGTCCTCATTTTTCTATCTTATCTGGATGTGGCACTTTCATTGGACTAAGTTGAGAGAGTTAGAGTCAGACTGCAATCAGCATTGCAATTATTTTCAGCAAACTTCATTCAGCAAATTGCTACATCGAATATGTGGCAGTTTGCTGAATGAAGTTGAAGACTATTAAACTTTCAGCAAAAGTTAAACAAGCCTTAGCAAATAAAGCCATGGCAAAGGCTAATAAAAGGTATGAAAACTAAGGACCTGGAAGTTCATAAAGAGTCTAGAAGGACTCTGTCAGTGAGTCAATGCATGCTCATTGCAGGTGTTTTGTGCAGAAATCATGCCATTGATCAAGGTTTGCCATACAGTACATCACATGGGACCGAAACATAGAAATTTAAGTTTGAGTGAAAATAATAAAATTCTAAGTGCTTATGTTGCCTTGCTTAAGTGTAGTCAGAGAGGGAGAAGCTGCATTTTTAAAACTCTACACAAAAACTTTAATGCAAGCTGCATTAAAACTCTAGGGAGAAGATGCATTAAACTCTACACAAAAACTTTACACAAAAGAGGTGTTTCACACCTCTTTTGTGTAAAGAGATGTGAAACACTGAGTAAAGAATAGAAAATCACATGAATTAGAAATAACTAAGAATAACAATCAGAACAGGAAACAAAAAAGATGTAAAAAAATGAACTTGTGGAAGAAGCACTTCTGAGATAGTTCACAAGTGCAAGATTAAAAAATGCTCCCATCAGTAGATATTTCCCATGCAAGAAGGCAAAAGAATTTGCAAAAGAACTTGGTATAAATGATTTTAAGCCCACAAATGGGTCGCTAAGCAGGTGCAAGGGGAGACATTGTGTACAAAAATCTTCACAAAAAAAAAAATCAAACTCTGATACGGGTTCAGCACAAAAATGTTTTAACTAATTTATTGGGATAATTTAGTCCTGACAGTACTTTCCACACTGACACTGATAAAACTGGTGTTTATATTAAAGCCATATCTCAGAAATACCTCAAGAATTTGCAGATAAAGGAACCACTAAGTGACAGTGATCACAGTCTAATGAGGTGGGATTTACTTAAATATGTAACTACCATCAAGGGTAAAGGGAAGGCTTTTTGTTTTCGTAAAGGTGACAACGGTGATATCAGGAAGTTTTTGAATTCTATACAGTGGGATCAACTGATGATGTTAAAAACAGTGAATTCTAAATGAGAGGCCTTCAAAGAATTAATCTTGGAAGCTACTAGGGCTTTCATACCAACTAAGAAAATATTCAAGGTTTAGGCCTAAATGGATGTCATATGAACTGATGAGACTTGTGCCAGAGAATAAAAATGCATGGGATGCATATAAATTATCAGGAGACAGATGCCTAAGGTGGATATAAGATAGTCTGTAATCAAGTCACAAAGGAGGTTAAGCAAGCAAAGGCAGATTACAAGAAAACTTTGGCAAAGGATACAAAGAAAATCAGTAAAGATTTCTTTACTTGTGTGAACTATAGAAGGAAGGGGATGAATTGGATTGGATCACTTGATGTTGGTGGTTCGACCATTGATGATCCTGCTCAGATAGCCAAACTGAATGAGCATTTTGCATCTACATTCACACATGAGGAATTCTGAAAGGAAAGGTAGGACAGAAGTTTACTAAACTCTAACAGTGAGCTAAATGATTTTGTAATAACAGAGAGCAAAGTGGAGGAGAACTTGTTGAAGTTAAACATACAAAAGGCACCTGGTGCAGATGGAATCTATCCAGTTATATTGAAGGAGGCAGTGAGGGAAGTAAGCAAACATTCAGCCATAATAATGAGAGCATCCTTAGATTCAGGGGAGATCCCTACGGACTGAAGATGTACAAATATATCCCCAATTCACAAAGGGGGATCCAAAGGTGACACGAGTAAATACAGGCCTTTTAGTTTAACCTCTATTCAGGGGAAAATAATGGAGTCACTAGTTAAAGAAGAACTGCAGGATCATCTAGACAAGATTTCAGTTATAGTTCAGACACAGCATGGGTTTGTTACGGGAAAGTCTTGTCTGACAAACCTGACTGGATACTACGATGTGGTTACAAAGGAACTGGATGCAAAAAATTATTTTGATATCATATACTTGGATTTCAGGAAAGCTTTTGATACTGTTGCACATAGAAAACTGCTGTACAAATTGGAGCAGTACAGCATTAAGGCAAGTTGCTGCAATGGATAAAGGGATGGGTGAGTAGGAGACGGCAGAGAGTGGTAATAAATAGAAACCGTTCTACGTGGAGTAATGTTGTTAGTGGAGTCCCCCAGAACAATAATGGTGCTGGGGCCATTATTGTTCTGAGTATTTATTGATGATATCGATGAAAGTATATCAGGCTTAATGTCGAAGTTTGCAGTTGATACAAATATTGGCAGGGTTGTTAATGATAGTAAAGACAGTGTGCTACTGCAACAGGATCTAGAAAAGTTAGGTAGGTGGATTGAGAAGTGGCAACTGAAGTTTATTATTGACAAATGCAAAGTACTGCACATGGATAGTAGTAACCAAAGAGAAATGTACCAACTGTGTGGTACTACACTCAGGGAGGTAGAAAATGAAAAAGACCTGGGGTTAACTGTGTAGTCAGATATGAAGTTCTCTGTGCAGTGCAGACAGGCGGCCAGAATAGGTAATGGAGTTTTGTCAATGATATATAGGAATTTTGCTAGCAGAGACAAGGAGGTGATTATACCTTTGTATAAAGCAATGGTCAGGCCACACCTTGAGTACTGTGTCTGGAGGCCTCATTTTAGGAAGAATGTAGGGTTGCTAGAATGAGTACAGAGAAGGTTGACAAGATTGGTGAGAAGAACAAAGGGGTTCTCTTACCAGGAAAGGCTTAAATTCTGTAAGTTGTCGCATCTGGAATCTAGGCACCTGCAAGGTGATATGATTGAGGTATACAAGGCCTTGAATGGTTTGAGCAGGCTCAATGCTGATGGGATACTTCCACTTGCTGAGATTAAGAACCTGAGGGGGCACAGATTCAAATTGAGGAAAGACAGTTGTAGAATATATGTGCGGAAGTTTGCCTTTATCCAGCGGTAGCTGATTGTTGGAGCAGACTTCCATCTGTTGTTGTGGAAGTTGATAGCTTAGATAAATTTAAGGCTGAACTAGACAAACATTTGGAGTGACCAGATGGGTGAAATGGGAAGGTTTTTTTTTTTTTTTGCCTGATGCTCTATAAGCTTGCTTTCTTGCATCATATACCTCAACTAATGCTAACACTTTATCAGAAAAGAACAGTCCAAAGCTGGAAAAAATCAAAAACAAAAAGGGCCTGGCCTGTACTTCTTACATGCAATATGATAGACATAATAAAAAAATAACTTTTTGCACTTCAGAGGGACAAAAAAACCTACCAGATGAATATAAGAAAAACACAAATGCAGGGATAATGTCAGAAATATTCGTTGACTTTCTGAAGGAATGAGACAGAGAATTTTTGTGCCAGTAAAAAAAATTGCATTTACCTTAGATAACTGTACAGCTCATCTGAATGTGCAGTTGAATCAACATAAAACTCTTACTTTTTCCAGCAAATACAACATCCATAGTGCACCTTTGATTCATAAAGGTTTTCAAACAACCATTGTACAGAAGTGCAATGCAATGAAAAATTAGAGCAGAAATTGAAGAAAGCAATGAAGCCCAAGCTTAGCACAGAGAAAAAAGAAATAACTTATTAGATGCAGTGGATATGATGGCTAGTACTTGGGATTTAATTTCTAAACAAACGATCAAAAACTGCTTTCGTAAAATCAGATTTATTCAGCCAGATGCTGCGATAAATATTGAAGAAAGTGGTGCAGTGCCAACAGAGTACAGCCAGGCCTCGCATAACGCAAGTTTGATTAACACGATTTTCAGTTAACGCTATTTCAAAAATTATACCACTTTTCACTTTACAACTTTCCAGTTAACGCGATCTCTTTTTTTTTTATGTGATAGTTGAAAAAGATTTGAATCGCGCGTTAAGCTTACCACGTCATGCGGGCAATAAACAAATGTTTGCCTGCTGCCCACCTCGGTGTGTTCCATCAACCATCGGAAGAAGACGTGTTACTTGTTTGTCTCCTGCTAATAAAGACAATGCACATTGCGGAATTTAAAAATTTAAATTTTTAAATGAGCCAGATGAAAATGTTACCGGGAAGGAGATAACGGTAAAAGAATTAGATGAAATCTTCCGTATCGCATAGAACCTCAAACAAAAGGTTTGAGGTTCTCTGCGATATTTATTTCGCCAGGGCCCAAAGAAGACTGTTGTCAGCTATCGGAAATTGACTGATGAAAAGAGAAAGTCAACACTGTTCAAATATTTCCGCAACAGTCATTTCTTCATTGTGTATTTTATGTCAGAGGTTCCCAAACCTTCTCGGTTCACGGCGCCCTTAGTGTCTCAGTAATTTTTTTCAAGGCGCACCCAGACCAAAAGAAATACCTAACAGTTCCATTTAGTAGTTAGGTCCAAACAACTTAATAAGAAATGCTGAAACTGTGAACTACCTCGAGCTAGTAGTTCGCACGGTGTCTGACAGATGTCGAGTATCGCCGTGTTTCCCTCGAAATTTTAAATATTCTGCGGAGCACAGTTTGGGAACCGTTGTTTTATGCGATAAACATTTAATTCCATAATTATTTTCATTATCTTTTACATTGTATACAGTTAAAGTTATTTAAAAGGTATTTTTAAAATTCTTTATGGACATTCCAGAAGGTCAAAGACCAATTATAATTTTTTCTATTGATTATTATATTCGATTAACGCGTTTCTGTTTGGCACGATGCGCTCGCGGGATGAATTAATCGCATTAATCGAGGCCAGCCTGTATACCAGTAATTTGTTTAATATTACACAAAATTTTGATGAGTGGGTAAAAATTGATGAAAATCCTCTGATAATGGGTGATTTGTCAGTAAAGGATATAGTCAATGGAATTACACCAGATAAACCTGACACTGAGGAAAATGAAAATTCTGATAATGAAGATATCAAAGTCCAGAGAAATATGCCAATGACCATAGAAATTAAGACATCTTTTGAAGTGCTACAGAGTGCATTATAAATTAAGGAAGGGAAAAGTGAAGACTACAAATTATTGTACAAGTTACAATAATGTACTGAAAATTTAAATGCTAAGGATTTAAAACAGCAAACATTGGAGAAAATTTTTAAAAGGTAGGTATTTTAATGTGTTTTTCTTTTCATTGTTTTTTTTTTTTTTTTTATTTCAACATTGAAATTAGTTCATATGTGTTTATATTATAGTTATGCATGTAAAGCACTATATGAACTATACTGGACAATAAATAAAGATTGGTCAGATAAACAACATTTTATATTTCATCAAAAAAAAATCCCTCTGTTTAGTGCTATCAGTGGCTTGAAGTTATCAATTTTCTTAAATGCAATGTCATCGCAATGAGCGATACCCACGTATTAGCTTACCTAGGATTTTTCTGTCTGTGAATTTCTGTTTGGACTGTCTATTAGACAACCTTTTCAGAAATGGGCAACATTGTTATGAGAAATTATTCAAATACCCAAAATGGCTTTGAATAATTTGTTATATTTCTTGCTTCCTTGTGCACTAGTCATTTTGCCAACCAAAGACCACTGCATATCAATTGTTTCCTTATTTCATAATATCCTCTAGTAAGAAATATCTATTTCTTTATCTTCAATGTCAGAGAGCTTCTGTTGTGATTGGAAAGTCTGTGGATTGGATCCTCTGGCAACAATAGCATGAATAGAGATAGGGGAGTACAACTTCACCCCCTTTTTCAGTCGGTGGTTTTTGCCAGAGATAAACGTTTTAGTTTTCCACGTCCCCCAGGCCACTTCCGGTTCTGGTACACGTGAAAGGAATATCGAGTATGTGCCTGGTCATCCACATGTGCCGTGAACCTGGTATTTAAGGATGTGTCGCTTAAGTTTCATTATTGCTGAGGAAGGAGGCAGACACCTCCGAAAGCTTCAATAGTGTTTTTATCGCTTTTAAATTTATATTTTAATGCATTTTAACGTATTTACTTATTTTATTTTATTTTTGTCTTAAACTAGTTTTTTGTAAATAATCAATTTTTGTAAATATTATTTTACAGGATTTTGTATCATTTTATTTTATTATTAAATCAGTTTTAAACAGTTGGTGTATCTGTTTAAATTTGTGGTTCTGTTGTGAGTGTATTAAAAAAATCACAACAGCTCTATTTTTCAAGCAGTAATACAGTGTTAAAAGTGATGGTCAATAATTTAAAGGTGAACTGTACAGACTACAATATGCAAAAAAAGCCTAGTAAACATGGGTCCTTAAGTGAATCATTTTCGAGATATTGCACATTTCTAGTTGGGATCCACCACTGACTGTTTGTTTAGGTTGGGTTATGCTCATTCTCTCCCTTTTCCCTCTCTCAATGCTCTGAGACGTAGCAGGCATATTAATACTTGTCAAAGGATAGTCAACATGGAAAGAGGTTACAGCAACGAAGAGTATGCGGACATGCACTTCATGTATGGTAAAGCCAATGGCAGTGCACTCGAGGCTGCATGTTTGTACCAAGAAGCATTTCCCAACCAAAGGCAGCCCAACGGGGGCACACTCATCAGGGTACATCAATGCCTTAGAGAACATGGACACTTCGCACATGGAGTACGAGCAGGTAGGCCCAGAAGCATAACATCTGATGTTGAGGAAAGGGTGTTAGAAAGAATAGAACAAAATCCAGGAATTTCGACACAGAGGATTGCTCTGCAAGAGCGTGTAATGAGTCATAGCAGTGTGTGGAGAATTTTACATTGCCAATTACTTTACCCCTACCATATCCAGGGAGTACAAGGTCTTGGCAATACAGACTACACTCCCAGAGTGAACTTCTGCCAGTGGATGCAAGAACAGTGTCCTGAACCCCCAATTTTTAAACAACATTTTGTTCACTGACGAAGCTGGGTTTACTCTGGATGGTATTTTTAATTTTCATAGCTGTCACGTTTGGTCCAACGAAAATTCTAATGCAATTCACGAGTCACGACATCAGCATTTCTCGTTGAGTGTCTGGCAGGACTACTAGGAGACGGTCTAATTGGACCACACTTTCTGCCAAACAGGCTAACAGCAGAGCTGTACCTTCAGTTCCTGCAGAATGTTCTTCCAGACCTCCTTGATGATGTAATGTTCCACTTCAGCAACACCAGAGCATGTGGTTTATGCATGATGGTGCACCAGCACATTTTGCTCGAGTTGTGACTCGGTATCTAACTAGAAGGTATGGTCAATGGTAGACAGGTAGAAGTGGGCCTGTAATGTGGCCTCCCAGATCACTAAACTTAAACTCTGGATTTTGTATCTGGGGTCATGTAAAAAGCATGGTGTACACCTCTGACATTAACACAGTTGAGAAATTGCAGCGTCAGGTTGAAGGAGCCTTTCGGCAAATCAGAAATGACCCAGGAATGCCTGGGAGGATTCGCAACTCAATGCAGAGAAGACTGCAAAGCTGAGTACGGATGCAAGGACAGCATTTTTAACACCTTTTGTAACATCTGTAAAATCCTGTGGTGTTGAAACCAAAAATTAAAAATGTATTATCTTATGTTTAATAAAACCACACTTAGCAAAGGATTCACAGCTTTTTGCTAAACTAGTGCTCCCGTAGTGGCGGATCTTAACAGAAAATGTGCATTATCTCGAAAACAGTTCATTTGTGGCCCGATGTTCACTGGGACTTTTTGCTTATTTTAGTTTGTACTTTTCACCTTTAAATTATTGACCACCATTTTTGAAACACCCTGCATTTCAATGGCTTGCGTCATCATATAAATCACCTTAGTGGAACAATATTGGTACACTGCACTCATGCTTTTTTTTTATTGTATGTATAAAACACAGTAGTTTACTGTGAATATCATGGCATTCTACAGTTCATCTAACAATATGTTTTGACATTAGCATTAGGCAAATGATGCTGTTATTTGGTTTTTAGGAGCATTAGCAACTAAGGCCATATTGCTCCAGGATATGCGGTGGTCATTCCCTGACCTTTCCGCATCCTCCGTATTTGGTAGTGAGGGGCTCAAACCCCGGTCTAATCAAGAAGCGTGTGCTACGCACTGCTGCTCCTTCCCACCTGGCTACAGAGGTGCCACAAATGATGCAAGAAAGCAAGTATATATAGCATTAGCCGAAAAAATAAATAAATAATCCCCATTTCACCCATCCATTCTCTCCAAAGGTTTATCCAGTTCTTCCTTGAATTTATTTAAGCTATCAACTTCCACAATGACAGATGGAACAAACTTCCATCTGGCATTGTGGAAGCAATCAAATTTCCGCACATCTATTCTACAACTTTCTTCCCTTGATTTGAATTTATGCCCTTCAGGAGCATAAGCTGAGCAAGAGAAAGAATCCCAGCAGCATTAAGCTTGCTCAAACCATTCAAGGCCTTATACACCTCAATCAGATCACGGATACCTAGTCTCCAGATGATGCAATTTGCAGAATTTAAGCCCTTCACCAATCTCATTGCCCTTCTCTGTACTTGTTCCAGCAGCTCTACATCCTGCCTAAAATATGGCCTCCAGACCTGTATGCAGCAATCAAAGTGTGGCCTTAACCATTGCTTTATACAAAGGGATAATCACCTCCTTATACCTGCTAGGAAAGTTCCTGTATATCACTGACAACACCCCATGAGCTGCTCTGGCAGCCTGTCTGCATTGCTCAGAAAACTTCATATCTGACTGTAAAATTACCCCCCAGGTCTCTTTCATTCTCCACTACCCGAGTGTAACACCACCCAGTTGGTAAATTTCTCTGGGGTTGCTGTTACCCATATTCAGTACATTGCAACTGTTATTATTAAACTTCAGTTACCACCGCTCAGCCCATCTGCACAACCTTTCCAGATCCTGTTGCAGCAGCATACTGTCATTACTGTTATTAACAACCCTGCCAACCTTTGTATTATTTGCAAACTTTGATTAAGTTTGATACCTTCATCAATATCATTCATAAATATACAAAACAACAATGGGCCCAACACTGATCCCTGGGGGACACCACTAATTAGCATTAGGATTAGCATTAGCAAGGGCACATGATGCAAGTAAGCAAGCTTACATAGCATCAGCCAAATAAAAAAAAACGCACACCCCCTTCTCATTTCACCCATCCACTCATTCCAAATGTTTGTCTAGGTCTACCTTGAATCTGTTTAAGCTATCAACTTCTACAATAACAGATGGAAGTTTGTTCCAGCAATCAATTAGCCGATGGCTAAAGGCAAACTTCCGCACATCTATCCTACAACTGTCTTTCCTCAATTTGAATTTATGCCCTCTCAGGCAAGTATTCTGAGCAAGAGGAAGAATCCCATCAGCATTCAGCATGCTCAAACCATTCAAGGCTTTATACACCTCAATCAGAACACCTCGCAGGTGCCTAGTCTCTAGACACTGTAATTTGCAAAACTTAAGCCTTTCATCGCAAGAGCAACCCTTTGTTCCATTCACTAATCTTGTTACCATTCTCTGTACTCGTTCCAACAGCTCTACATCCTTCTTAAAATGAGGCTTGTTTGTTTGTTTGTTTTTTAGTTTTTAAGAGCATTAGCAACTAGGGCCATATTGCTCAGAGGATATGAGGTGGTCATTCCCTGTCCTTTCCGCATCCACCGTATTTGGTGGTCACAGGCTCATCAAGAAGTGTGTGCTACACACTGCTGCTCCAGGCCACCTGGCTACGGAGGCACCTTAAAATGAGGCCTCCAGACCCGTATACAGTACTCAAGGAGTGGCCTGACCATTGCCTTATACAAGGGGATAATCACCTCCTTATTCTTGCTAGAAAAATTCCTGCATATTATTGACAAGACACCATGAGCTACTGTTCCAGACCGTCTGCACTGCTCAGAAAATTTCATATCTCCATGCACAATTACCCCCAAGTCCTTTTCACTCTCTACCACTGTCAGTGTAGTACCACACAGTTGATACAATACTGTGGGGTTACTGCTTCCCATATGCAGTACTTTACATTTGTCAATGTTAAACTTCAGTTGCCACCTCTCAGCCCATCTGCTCAACTTTTCTAGATCCTGTTGCAGCAGCGTATTGTGATTAGTGTCATTAACAACCCTGACAAACTTCATGTCGTCTGCAAACTTGAACATTAAGCTGATATACTATCATCAGTATCATTAATGAATACAGAGAAAAACAATAGACCCAACACTGAACCTTGTGGGACTCTACTAATAACATTAGTACACAAAGAGCAGTGTCCATTGATTACCACTCTCTGTCTTCTCCCTCTCAACCATCCCTTTATCCATAGCAGCAATTTGCGTCCAATGCCACACTGCTATATTCCCTACAACAGCCTTCCATGTACAACAGTATCAAAAGCCTTTCTAAGATCCAAATATATCATATATCAAATTTATTCCCGGCATCCAGTTCCTTTGGATGCAGGGAATAAATCAATCAAATATCAAAGTATCCAATCATAGTATCCAATCAAATTGGTCAGATAAGACTTCCCCTTAACAATCCCATGCTGTGTCTGAGCTATAACTGAAGTCTTGTCTATATGATACTGCAATGCTTCTTTAACCAGTGCCTCCATTAATTTCCCTGGAACTGTTATTATTATTATTATTTGGTTTTTAGGTGCATTAGCAACTAAGGCCATATTGCTCTAGGAATATGCGGTGGTCATTCCCTGACCTTTCCGCATCCTCCATATTTGGTGGTCACGGGCTCGAACCCCAATCTAATCAAGAAGCGTGTGCTATGCACTGCTGTTCCTGCCCACCTGGCTATGGAGGTGCCTTTCTCTGGAACAGAAGTTAAACTAATAGGTCTGTAATTACCTGTGTCTGCTTTAATACTCCTTTGTGAATTGGGGTCACATTTGCACATTTACAGTCGATGGGTACCTACCCTGAGTCCAAGGAAGCTCTCATAATTATGGCTAAGGGTTTGCTTACTACCTTTGCCGCCTCCTTTAATATAACTGTATAGATTCCATCCACCCCAGGTGCCTTTCTTCTGTTTATCTTCAACAATTTCTCCTCCACTTTACTCTCAGTTATTACAAGATTATCTAGCTTACTGCCAGAGTTTAATACACCTCTGGCATTCCCTTCCCTGAATAACTCCTCATGTGTGAATGTAGATGCAAAATATTCATTTAGTTTGTTAGCTACCTGAGCAGGATCATCAACAGTTGAACCATTGATATCAAGTGGACCAATTTGATTCATTCTCTTCCTTCTAAAGTCTTGGAAATCCCCATTGCCTTGCTTTCCAAGGTTCTGCTGAACTGCATTTCAATAGAAGCAGTGCAAGAATCACTTTCACCTCTGCCAGTGGCTACTGTTAATCTATTAGTCTGTGTATCCCGCTAGCAGTTTTCTGACCCACCTAACTCTGCCTCGATATCATCAGCAAATATTCTTGCACCCTTTCTATTTAAGTGTATTCCATCCCTGTAGAAACAGTCTCTCCTGTTAACAAGCACAGACCATGCTGAGGAAAACACTATAACATTAGTCCAAGAAAAGAAATGTCCATTGATTACCACTCTCTGTCTTCTCCCACTGAACCATCCTTTTATCCACTGTAGCAACTTCCTCTTAATGCCATACTGCTCCAATTTGTACACAGTCTTCCATGTGCAATGGTATCAAAAGCTTTCCTGAAATCCAAGTATATGATATCAAAATTATTTTTTGCATCCAGTTCCTTTGTTATCACATCATAGTATCCAATCAATTGATGAGACAAGACTTTCCCTTAACAAACCCATACTGTGTCTGAACTTTAACTATGGTCTTATCTAGATGATCCTGCAATGTTTCTTTAACCAGTGACTCCATTATTTTCCCAAGAACAGAAATTAAACTAACAGGTCTGTAATTACTCGTGTCACCCTTTGATCCCCCCTTTGTGAATTGAGAATACATTTGCACTTCTTCTGTCCGTGGGGACCTCCTCTGAGTCTAAAGATGCTCTCCTAATTATAGGTAAGAATTTTCTTACTTCCTTTGCTGCCTCCTTTAATATAACTGGATAGATTCCATCCACCCCAAGTGCCTGTTTTATGTTTAACTTCAATTTCTCCCCCACTTTCCTCTCAGTTATTACATAATCATTTAGCTCCCTGTTAGAGTTTGATAAGCTGCTGTTGTCCACTTCCCTACACAATTCCTCATGTGTGAATGTAGATGAAAAATACAGTAAACCCTCGCTATTCGTGGGGGTTACGTTCCTGAGAAATGCCGCGAATACCGAAAACGCAAATACTGAGTTATGGCTCCCATAGTAATAAAGGGGTTCCGTTCCAAAGTATGAAATATATAAGAAAAACTAGTCTAAAATTTTGTCTATGTATGTGTTATATGTACCTTCATAATATGACTATGTACATATGTACATAGTGAAATACAAGCATATGACATCGAAATGAAAATAAGAAACAATTTAATATTAAATGTAATATTTGTTAGAAATTTCAAACAAATGTTTCAAAGCAGCGCCTTTGCTAGCTAAAAAACTTATCCCGCCAGTGCTATCACCAGTTTCTCTAAAGTGTTGATAAAGGTGTTTTGCCTTTTTACGAATGATGAGTGAACGTAACGGAATTTTATTTTGAGAATTTTATTTTATTTTCTCTTGTTATTCGTAGCCATATTTTTGTAGGGGTTAGAAAGAACTTGTCCACAATAAGTCACTTTCTTCCGTTAACACACTCGAAAAAGTCTGTTTTACACTGCAAAATGGTAGATTTATCACTTTTGTAAGCATATCAATTTATAAATTGATAAATTTATTCAATTTATAACTATGAATTGATATAACTATAACTATCAATTTATAACTATAAAAGTGAATTGATAAATTTATTCAATTTATAGGCATATAAATTAAAAGCAAACGACGAAACCTTCCATGACAAGCGCATAACACATACTGAACAAGGATTAGGGAGAAACATCCTCGCTCGCGATTTTGTCACCCCTCACCCCCCAACCACTGAGCGCTGTTTTGACCGGGAAAGATAATTTTAGCCACGCCCACGTTTTTTTATGGCGTAAAATGTTAACGGCGCTTTAAAATTCACATTTTTTTAGGTTTCATTTTATATTAAATCAGCGACCATGAATACGCGAAACCGCGAATACAGATACCACGAATAGCGGGGGTTTACTGTAATAATTCATCTTGTCAGCTACCTAAGCAGGATAATCAACAGTTGAACCATCAATATCAAGTGAACCAATCTGATAAATTCCTTTCCTTCTAAAGTTTACATAAGTAAAGAAGTCATTGCTGTGTTTCTTTGCACCGATGCCAAAGATTTCTCCTAATCTACATTTGCCTGCCTAACCTCCATTGTGACTTGATTACAGATTAGGTTATATCTACCATTAAGCTTCTTTGTTGCCTGAAAATTTATATGCATCCCTTGCAACTCTCTTTTCTACCATAAGTCTCATTAGTTCATCTGACATACATTTAAGCCTAAACCTTGAATAGTATTTCTTAGTTGGCATGAAAAGCCTAGTAGCTTCCAAGATTAATTCCTTTAATGCTTCCCATTTAGAATGTTGATTACATCAGTTGGTCCCACTGTATACTCCTACCATTGTTTGGTGCATAATGACTTTTAGTTGCCATTGTGCCATAAAACCTCCAACAACAAGAACAACCCATTGTATAGAATTTAAAAACTGCCTGGGACCACTGCAGTCACCTTTATAAAAGCAAAAACCCTCCCCTTTACCCTTGATGGTAGTTACATCTTTGAGTAAATCCACACATCAGCACGCTATAATCACTGCCACATAGGGGTTCCTTTATCTGCAGATTCTTAATGCATAAATAATCACTACTGATAATCAGATCGGGGGTATTGCTCTGTCTGGTTGCCTCTCAAACATGCTGCTGTAGAAAACAATCATCAAATAAATCCACAAAAATCATCCTAATGTGTGAGTGACCAAATCACAAATTCCAGCCCCCACATGCACAACAATATCACCTTTTGATCTGCTCTACAACATTATCAACTTTTGCCCCTGGCAGACATATCCTGGTCCTATTCCACCTATCCTTTTTGCATAATATATGCAGGGTGTCTCAAAAATATTGGTACAAACGTTCAGAGGAGGTAGGTAACATCTAAAGGAATGTGAATCGCGTAGGAACCCATAACCGGAAACGTCACGGGCAAGTAGTAGCAGATGCACAAGACGCAGAAATGACACAAGACAGTAATTAGTGGCAAACATTTATTTGACATAATATTAACAATGGAGTACGATATGGATGCATTTCATGATGTTACAATAGATGCTCGAAGGTTCCACCATGAGATGAGATACATGCGTGACACCAATGCAGCATGGATTGGCGGACACAGTTGAACACACCTGGAGTTTCTTTGACAGTTGCAGCAGCGCAGACGAGTCTCACCACGAGATCCATTTCCATCTCCACAGGCTTCAAGGCTCGATAAATCAAGTGAGCGTGGGGGCCAGGCAACGGCCAATCCATCGAGGCCCAAAAGGCCTGTTCAAATGATCATGAACACACCTTCCATAATGGGCAGGCACTCGTCATGTTGAAACCAAATGTTGCGTCTCACATTTGCTGGAACATCGTCAAGTAACCCTGGTAGAACTTGTTCAAGAAAGATCCGATATTTAGCGGAGTTCATGCGGAAAGGTAACAGGTATGGGCCAACTAAGCAATCACCGACCACACCTGCCCACATTTATTGCGAAGCAATGTTGTGCCGCATGGGGGCGCACACTGTGTGGGTTGTCGTGAGCCCACACATGAGCATTATGCTGATTGAATAGGCCTTCCCGAGTGAAATAAGCCGCATCCGTTAACAAAACATAGGCTGGAAAATTCAAGTCTTGAACACTTTCTTGGAGAAACCACTGCGCAAAAGCCACATGTGCAGGATGATCTTGGGGGAGCAGTAACTGAACCCTTTGGAGATGAAAGGGGTGTAAGGAATCATCATGCCAGACACGCTGTACACTGCAACAAGACTCTTCTAAGGCAGAGGCAACGGCATGTGTGCTGGTAGTAGGATTATTTTGGACGGCATTCAACACACTTTCTTCCATGGCAGGAGTTTGCGTCGAACATGGTCTGCCCGCACTACTCCTGTTACTCTAAATGACCCATAATCACACAAACTTTGATGCACACGCGCAAACAAACGGTGGTCCGGTACAAGTCTGTCTGGGAAGCGTTCTCCATAAATTCGTTGAGCGGCTCATCCATTGCCCTCTGCTAATCCATACACTATGTGCATGTATGCCAGCTCACAGTTCGTATATCGATGCATGCTCTTCGTGCAGTGACTACTGCTTGAATGAGTAAACTAGAAATTTTCCCTCTCACGAACTGATGAACAGCACCGTCTACCGACTTACGGTGATGTTTCCCGTTATGGGTTCCTATGCGATTCACATTCCTTTAGATGTTACCTACCTCCCCTAAACGTTTATACCAATATTTTTGAGACACCCTGTATATCCCGTTTCCCTGACAATAACTAGCTTCTGTGGGACTAGCGCATTCTGCTTTGAAGATTGTCCACTGTTGCCCAATGCACAAGAGTAAGCTCTGACATTGAGTTGGACAGCTGAGAGCTTGATGTTTCCCCCATTTTAATTCCTTTGAGGGTATCTACCCTACTCTTAAAACTCTCATAGACGCCCATCAGAAAATGCTGAGTTGGCACATAATTAGCATTAGCAGAGGCAAACGATGCAAGAAAGCAAGCTTATGCAGTCAACCAAAAAAAAAAAAAAAAAATGCTGTGATTTCACCCCTTCCCCCATTCGTTCCAAATACCTGTCCAGCTCAGCCTTAAATTCATTTAGGCTATCAACTTCCAAAATTTCTTCATATTCTCTACACCTAGCACTCACAAAGACATCCTCCTTAGCTAGATCATGTCCTGTTCCAGATAAACCTATTTGCAATACCAAATCTATGCCAAATCACCAATGGGTGCCTCCATAGCCAGGTGGGAAGGAGAAGCAGTGCGTAGTACACGCTTCTTGATTAGACCAGGGTTCGAGCCCATCACCACCAAATACGGAGGATGTGGAAAGGTCAGGGAATGACCACCGCATGTTCCCAGAGCAATATGGCCTTAGTTGCTAATGCTCCTAAAAACCAAATAACAACAACACCAACAAATCACCAAAACGTTCTATGGATAATAATGTCATACATTACAAACTACGTGATAAAGTTAAGTTATTAAAATGTTAAAGCTATGAAGGTTTTAAAACACATATGTAGTGCTATAAATTATAGTTTAAAATCCTCTCCTGATAGTGATTACACTGCTACAATCTACGTAGGAACCTCCAGTATCTGCTATATCACTACTAATACAATGGCAGCAGAATTCAAACGTTCCTATTGATACAATACAACACAATGCTGGCAGAAATCGACTGAGTTTTTAAGCAATTACAAGGTTCAATGAAAGAAAAAATACACCACATTAATCAGGAATCACAAATAAACATTACAATACTAAATTTAAATCAAAAGTTAGAGAAAAACAATAATTTAAAACAATAAATAAAATTCCACTTAGAGGCTTCTGGAAAAATGTGTAGTAATGCTTGTGATCTTGATGTCACTCGACATTCGTGACATGCCAGTACTCAACTCTCATTGGCTGTTTATAATTGTGATTGACAAGGAAGGCAGCCTGAATTTATTGATAGGGAAGGACAGTGTTTTAATCATATACAGGAGATGGACAAAATAACAGAAACACCTATGAGAGAGTTACAGATATGCACTAATATGGTGTTGGACCATCCTTTGATTTTAAAACAGCTTGTGTTCTACATGGAATAGATTCAAATAAATCCTGAACTGTCTTAAAAGGAATATTGGACCATACTGGATTCTTTGTGGAAGAACATTTCAAGCTCCTTGAGTGATAAAGATGTGGGAAATCTGCTTCTCACTCTCCTCTCTAAATATGCCCAGAGTGGCTCAATAGCATTTAAGCACATGGAAGATGCTTGAGCTCAATTTCATACTCCTCAAACCAAGACTGGACACATCTGGCTGTGTTGTATTGGAGCATTATCATCTTGAAACATGGCATCATTTGTGAGAAACAAAGTTTGCATCATGGGATGATCACTCAGAACATCAAATAATCAGTGGCAGTAATTCACCGATTCAGGGTGATGATGGGATCTAAATAATACAAAGATGTTGCTGTACAGCACAAAAATCATCACTGCATGTTCGTAAATAAGTCATATAGCCATTACAAAAACTACTACTTTCATATCAGGTGTTTCCATTATTTTTCCATCCCCTGCATCCAGACTATTAGCAATGAAAGTTAGAGTTAAAAGCCTATAATTTATTTTATTTAAAAATAAATCTTTAATAATAAGCTTTTAATAAACTTTCGGTTCTTTTATTAATTTTTTTTTCTTTCTAAATTGAAAGAGGTAACAGGGCCATAATTTATGTATTCCATTGGAAAGGAAAAACGTGCAAAATAATGCAGATTTTTCATGCATGACTAACTGAACAATGATGGCAAACTATTCTTGGGGATTTATGTATTTATTAATGAAAGTAAGAAGAAGAAGATTCTTTTTATTTTCATTGTGTGAATTTTTTGAAATTTTTTTAAATCTATGAAAAAATTCAAAGGATTTTTTTAAAAACCCAAATTTTAAATAATTTTACTATTTTTTGTAGAAAGACAGGGAAACTATGTTATATTAGCATTAGCATTAGCATTAGTAGAGGCATATGATGCAAGAAAGCAAGCTTATTCAGCATCAGCCAAAAAAAAAAAAAAAAAAACACACACCACTCCCATTTCACCCCTCCGTTCGTTCGAAATACCTGTCCAGTTGAGCTTTAAATTTGTTTAGGCTATCAACTTCAACAACAAGTGATGGAAGTCGGTTCCACCAACCAACCACCCGCTGGCCAAAGGCAAATTTCCGCACATCTAACCGACATCCGTCCTTCCTCAATTTGAATTTATGCCCTCTGAGCTGATTATTCTGAGCAAGATGAAGAATCCCATTGGCATTGAGCATGCTCAAACCATTCAAAGCCTTATACACCTCTATCAGATCACTCTCCGGTGCCTAGTCTCCAGGCTCTGTAATTTGCAAAACTTAAGCCTTTCTTCGTAAGAGCAACCCTTTGTTCCATTCACTAATCTTGTTGCCCTTCTCTGTACCCGTTCCAGCAGCTCCACATCCTTCCTGAAATGAGGCCTCCAGACCTGTATACAGATGTGGCCTAACCATTGCCTTATACAAGGGAATAATCACCTCCTTATCCCTGCTAGAAAAATTCCTCTTTATCATTGACAAGACACCATGAGCTACTCTTGCAGCTCGTCTGCACTGCTCAGAGAACTTCATATCTGCCTGCACAATTATCCCCAGGTCCTTTTCATTCTCCACCACTGTCAGTGTAGTACCGCAGAGTTGATACGTTGCTCTGGGGTTACTGTTTCCCATATGTAGTACTTTACATTTGTCAATGTTAAACTTCATTTGCCACCTCTCAGCCCATCTATTCAACCTTTCCAGATCCTGTTGCAGCAGCATAGCGTCAGTAGTGTCCTTAACAACCCTGCCAACCTTTGTATCATCTGCAAACTTGGACATTAAACTTGATATCCCATCATCAATATCATTCATAAACACCGAAAACAACAACGGACCCAACACCGAACCCTGAGGAACTCCACTAATAACATTAGTCCACGTTGAGCAGTGTCCATTGATTACCACTCTCTGTCTTCTGCCACTCAACCATCCCCTTATCCATAGCAGCAATTTGCCTCCAATGCCACACTGTTCCAATTTGTGCAGCAGTCTTCCATGTGCAACAGTATCAAAAGCCTTTCTAAGATCCAAATATATAATATCAAAGTTATTCCCTGCATCCAGTTCTTTTGTGACTACATCATAGTATCCAATCAAATTGGTCAGGCAAGACCTGCCCTTAACAAAACCATGCTGCGTCTGAGCTATAACTGAATTCTTGTCTAGATGATCCTGCAGTGCTTCTTTAACCAGTACCTCCATTAATTTACCTGGAACAGAAGTTAAACTAACAGGTCTATAATTACTTGTGTCAGCCTTTGATCCTCCTTTGTGAATTGGGGTTACATTTGCACATCTCCAGTCTATGGGTACCTCCCCTGAGTCCAAAGAAGCTCTCATAATTATGGCTAGGGGCTTGCTTACTTCCTTTGCTGCCTCCTTTAATATAACTGGATAGATCCCATCCACCCCAGGTGCCTTTTTTATGTTTATCCTCAACAATCTCTCCTCCACTTTCCTCTCAGTTATTACAAAATCATCCAGCTCACTGCCAATGTTTACTTTACCTACATCATTCTCCTTCCTGAATAACTCCTCATGCGTGAATGTAGATGCAAAATACTCGTTTAAATTGTTAGCCACCTGAGCAGGATCCTCAACTGTTGAACCATCAATATCCAGTGGACCAATCTGATTCATCCCTTTCCTTCTTGAGTTTAAATATGTAAAGAACTCTTTTCTGTTTTTCTTTGCATCCTTTGCCAAGGATTTTTCGTAGTCTGCCTTTGCCTGCCTAATCTCCTTTGTGACTTGGTTACAGACCAACTTATATCTATCATAGGCTTCCATGTCACCCATTAATTTGTATGTATCCCATGCATTTTTCTTCTCTGCCACATGTCTCATTAGTTCATCTGACAACCATTTAGGCCTAAACCTTGAACAATATTTCTTAGTTGGTATGTAAAGCCTGGTAGCCTCCAAGATTAGTTCCTTGAATGCCTCCCATTTTAAGTTTGCTGTTGGTAACATCATCAGTTGGTCCCACTGTATAGAATTTAAATACTGTCTCAGACCATCATAGTCGCCTTTACGAAAACAAAAACCCTTCCCTTTACCTCTGATGGTAGTTACCTCCTTGAGTAAATCCCACTTCAACACACTGTGATCACTGCCACCTAGTGGTTCATTTACCTGCAGATTCTTAATGCATGAAGAATCACTACTGATAATCAGATCAAGAGTATTGCTCCCTCTTGTTGCCTCATGAACATGCTGATGTAGAAAACAATCATCCAATAAATCCACAAAAGCCTTGCTAGTGTGCGTGTGACCAACCCACAAATTCCAGTCAATATCTGGGAAATTAAAATCCCCCATTATAAGACTCTCTGATTTACTGGCCCACTCTATTTCCTTGTACAATATCTTATTATACTCATCAGAGTCATTAGGCCTATAGCACACTCCTACTCTCAATTTTGATTTCCCTATGCTTAAGTCACACCAAACTGACTCGACACTGCCCTGTCCATCGATGTCAACTGGCTTCACTTCCTTGGACTTTATGTGTTTCTTAATTAATAGCATAACCCCTCCTCCCCTCCTGTCCTGTCTATCCTTTCTATACACATTGTATTCCCCAAATTCCAGTTCCGCATTACTTATATCTGTGTGACACCACGTCTCTGATATCCCAACAATATCTGCCTTTGATGTTTTGAGCAATACCTCAAATTCATCAAATTTATTTACCAAACTCCTAGCATTGGTGTACACGCAGGTATACATGCACCTGTTTCTATTCTTAGCTACCCTAACACAACCCATGTGTTTACTTGTACCGCAATGACTCCCAGCAGTCTCTGAAATATCCTGCATCTTGTTTTTCAGGCTTCTGCTCATTTCAATAGAAGCAGTGCAAGAATCACTTCCACCTCTGCCAGTGGCTACTGTTAATCTATTAGTCCTTGTATCCCCCCCAACTAGCAGTTTTCCGACCCACCTAACACTGCCTCGACAGCATCAGCAAAAATTCTTGCACCCTTTCTATTTAAGTAATTTCTTTTTCTATTTAAGCAATCTCTCCTGAAATATTACAATGATGAGACAGAGAACAGTCAAAACGACAGATTCTCTATTGTAAACCCCATAGCATTGCAGCTATGCAATATACTTGGTAAAGTGAAAGTTGTAACCTGGAGAAAATATTCTCATTTAAATAGAGTAAATTTATTAAAAGTTTATGTTTATATATCAATTTAAAATTCAATTCAATAAAAATACAGTTTAAAAATAATTGTGGTCATATTTATCCCCAGAGGCTCACATCTGGTGAGTATGGGCTTGGCACACCCAGGGTCCTGAGCTGGATATCACCATTCTTCTCTTTCTTGGTGGTTCCTTTCTACTTTCTCTCTCTCTCTCTCTCTCTCTCTCTCTCTCTCTCTCTCTCTCTCTCTCTCATTTTTTTGGCTGATGCAGCATAAGCCTCAGGCTTCCTTGCATATGGCTAATAATAATAATATGAATTGGAAGACAGTATGATAGGTAAGGTATTTGCACACCAAGTGGTCAGGTGCAGAGTGACCACCTTAGAAAACTTAAATCAGATTATACATGTTAACATTATTAAATATTATTATATGCAAAATGTAACTTACTTGGAAATACCTGGGATGTTGCTACTGTAAGCACTGCCTTTTCAGATAATGTATATGCTATATCCTGAGATCCATAAATTGGACTTCCAGATTCATCTATCCTAATTGCTCGATTATCACAAAAACCAACTGCCTGGCTAACCCCAAGAGGCTGCTGTCCAATATCAGCTGCTTTAAGGAGGTCAGCTGAACCTACAGTGAATTGATCAAAGAAAAACGTGATCAGATGATTATTCAAAACAGAAAAATGCATCACACTCTTTTTGCTGCACTATGAAGGTTGCCATTTTTTTGTTTATATTGTATGAGGGAAAATTACTCACAAAACTCATAACTATATTATCAATAATCTTCAATAAAGTAAGTCCCTGACATATGTAACAGATACATTCCAGGACTTCTTGCGTAAGTCGAGTTTTACAGAACTCGGGAATGACCAATAAATTATTGCTACACTATATCCCTGATATGCCAAAATTACAAAAACCACATAATATCCTCAGAAGAATGAAGAAAATAGTTATTTTTAAATTAATTTTTTATATATTAGTAGTTAAATATTTTTAATTAGTTCAATTAAAAACATTATCTGTGGACAGTGAAGTAGCCAAAGTGGCACATAAGAAAAGAAAACATAAAAGGAAGAAAAAAATGCATGTTATTGTACTGCAAGAACTGATATGTATTTTGTAGCCTTGGTTATTATAGTTGACTTCATTGGTTTCTATCCCTTCACCACTTCACATATTCTGTCTTTGTGCTTTATTATTGTGTTCACCATTGACAAATCTAAATTGTGCGAGATACTTGTTAATATGTGACAATTTTCGTACATCCTTATTATTTTAATTTTCTGATCCAAATCGATCACTTTCCTTTTCTTGGTACTAGTACCGCTGTCACTAATCTGTATTCTCTTATTCAGTACCATGATAACGGACAAATTGAAATTTTCTGTAAAGAACTTCACAGGGTTAAGGCAGAAACACACTGTTATCACCTCACACAAGCTCACATTTTAGTAAAGCACATTTTGGAGGTCACTACCATAAAACAATAAAAATAATTTGCAGTTTATACAGTGGAATACACTAAATGCAGAATGCACACAGTCTCGTTATTTAATTGGTGCACTGTGTATTCCACTATGCCTTTGTTTAAAAGTTGAAAAAGCAAACAAACCATTGACATTGAACTTTTTTTGATATTCTGGGCTTGATATTTTGGAATTTGACAAACACAAACTGGTAAATCCTAGGATTTACTGTATCAGAGTGGAAAAGGTTTGAATTTCAAGCTTTTCCCAAAGTGAACTTGTAAATCCTAGAATTTTAGGATTTTCAGCTTTTACAGTAACATATATTTTTTTTAATTAATAATTTAATTAAATTTATTTATAAGACTAAAACAAAATTTAGTAATAAAGCCTCAAATCACAGAATTTACTAGACATGCAAGTAAGAGCAATGCATCAGTTCTGTACATAGCAAATCACCGAAGTTGGTAAAATGGCATCGTTTTCATTATATCTTATATTGTGAATACCTTTATAAAGCGTATTCACAATATATATGTATTCACAATATATATATTGTGAATACCTTTATACAAGAACAGGCAATATACCTTTATTGCCTGTTCTTGTATTACTATGAATAAATAATGCTTCCCCATTAGAGAAGCCTATTGTTACTTATTTCTCAATGGATAGCCCACCACTACCCAGACGTCTATTTCACAGCAATTTGGCCCTTCATCAGTGGGTAGGTATCCAGTGGTATAATGACTGACAACCCCATTATGAGTCAGTGGCCGTGACAACTGAGTCAATCATTATACCACCAGGTACCTACCTACCCACCCACCAATGAAAGGCCAAATAACCCTGAATGGGCCATCTGGGTGGTATCCATTAAGAATAAATAACAGGTCTTCTCTAATGGGGAAGCATTACTTATTCAAAGTAGTACAATGATAGGCATCTCGTGAGGGTATTCACAATATGAGATGTAACGAAAACGATGCCATTTCACCAACTTTGGTGATTTATTATGCACAGAACTGATGCATTGTGCTAACTTGTATGTCTTTTTTTATAAGTTAACATAAAAGAGGATTACAAATAATCAAAAAATTATCACAGAGATCCAAGAAGTAGATGTTGCATTTCAATTTTGTTTAAACTAATTTTTCTCTTGAATTTTTCCTTTTCCTCTGCTTAACAGAAATGAAAACTAACTAATTACCTTGTTACTAATTAATTAACTACTAACATATAAAAATCTTTCCATTTCTCTGTACATACCCCAACGTTTTGTAATACTTTACTTATTTCCTACTGGATTTTAGATTTTAACAATTGAAATACATGGGTATTTCATTTTTTCTATGTTTAATGCAATAAGCAAATACTGTAGTAATAATTATAGATTTACATATTTGGTGAACTAACAGCAAATAAGTAATATAGTGTATGCAATGCGTTACATTTCAGGCGCGTTCGAATTTTATTTCTTAACCCCTTGTTCTTTTTCTATTTCTATGATTAAGTGAAATAATATAAATGAAAAGTAAATAACTAATTATTTGATTAACAATCAATTACTAATTAATTCGCTACATATCTTACAACGTAATTTTCACTCGACATTTTGTTTTGTAATACTTTACTTATTTCGTCTTGGATTTTTAAAATTGAGCTACTGGGATGAAGTTCCTAAGACCGCTAATGGTTATAACGATTCCTTCATGTTTGTTGTACTTCCCTGCGCATGATGAGCTACTTATATAATTATGTTTTATCATAATAACAGTAATGTTAATTTTTAAGTACAACGCAATCACGATAAGAATAATTATTATGAAAATAACAGGGATTATGATGGTTATATTTATTGCAATAATGATTCAGTAAATAGTTTTTCATTATTAACGTTGCCGTTATTTTTATTTTTTAATATGAAAATAAACAGACAATAAACATATGCAATGAAATGTTTTATAATGAGGTCATTAAAAAAAAAAAAAAAAAAAAACGCTTTCGAAAATGCAAACAATTTCAGGCTTACGCTTACTAAAACTCCGAACTGCTTATACAGCTGTTATGTTCAAAATGTACTAACAAAACAGTAAGACAGTTAACTATTATGCAATTAAAACAGTCACAGCCCTGACCAGGAGCATTAAGACTAAATTTACCCTTGCTTTCCTATATTATACCACTTTACGGAGACCCAGAGTCATGCTGACCTTGTATTATAATAAGTTTTTAAATGAATTTTACAGCTTACTAAAGTTTCATTACTTGTCGTCTTAAAACCGCGACCTAAATTTTGCATTCAAAAAAGTAGGTCATCGAGGATCATTTCATTATTTCTTAAATAACCATGGAAATTATTAAATACATTCAAATTAATATGGCGAGTTCTTCCCCTATTATTAAGTTTTATATATACTGTAGTGGTTTTGATCTTTAAAGCGAATTTACGTTATGGGTTTTAAAACGAGATATTAAGGAATCTTTTCTCCAAGGCAGAGTTGTACAAGTAAAATTATTTGTGCTCCAAAAGTTTAGTCTATTCAATTTGCTTGTTAAAAAAAAAAAAAAGTTTTGGAAGTAAAACCTTACAATCTTCGCCCAATCAATGATTGTAAGGTTTTACAATCCCGATTATATCAAGCAGAGGACCCTGGGTGTGCCAAGCCTATACTCACCAGATATGAACCCCTGGGGTTAAAAACCACATATAGCAGAACGTGGTTAAAATCCACGGACCTCTGGGTTATGGGCCCAGCACGCTTCCACTGCGCGTAGTGCAGGTATGTACTGTAAATTGTCTGTGTTCTGAAAATTAGTTTGTTCATTTCTCTCAGTATTAAAAAAAAAAATGGAGTTTTCGGAAGGAAAATTTTGCTGTCTTCGCCGGAAACGCAACCCGACATGAAAAAACTATATACGTGTACATATTACTACTCTGTGATACATATAATGTGTACAGATAATCAAGTGTAGCCCTCAATTGGTCAGATATTAAAAAATTCAGCAGCACTTCGAAAACCGGTCTTACTCGATGACGTGTGTACTTATCAGGATTAAGGTTAGAGGGAGGAGAGCAGAGTCCTGCATCGGGTTGGGTCTTCAGTTAATGCCAAAAATTAATATATTAACTATATTAAGAGTCTCTCTCTCTCTCTCTCTCTCATTTCCAGACGTGATAATAAATAAGATGGACATCCTTTTTCGAAATCGAAAAAATATCGAATTATCTCTTTGATCATGATGTTATTTTTATTATCTGTGTAGCACATTAGCATGTAAGGCCACATTGCACTTCTGGTTATGAAGTTTGCATTAAGTGCTTTAGAAATAAAAATTGAATCAACACTAAAAATGAAACGCTTCAGTACAAAAACAATACTGTATTTGTTGGCATCCATCGCGGAAATTCAAAATTACCGTATAATTTAAGCTTATCGTCATCCCTACAAAACGTCTATATTTTTATTTCTTACGGTTAATTAATATCATGTTAAGAAGTGTATATTCATATAAATAAGGAAAAAATATAAATATTTAGATTTAGCATTAGTATTATTATCGCTAAATGATGCAAGAAAGCAGACTTTTCTGCATCTGCCAAAGGGTGAGGGGATTCTCTATCACTCGCACCTTCCCCGTCATCAAAAGTGGCTATTCAATTCCGCTTTGAATTTTACCAAACTCTACCCTCCGCTTCGATCACTATAGTAAGCAATTTATTCCAATGATCACTGCAATGTATTCTAATAATATATGCTGCCTGAAAATAAACTTCATGAGATCCATCCTGTTACTTCCAAAATTCTGCATTTTTGGTGCCCCAGGTTCTTCTAACGTCTACCAGTGAAATATACCTCCCACGTTCATTCTACTGTTCCCTTCAAGCAGGGGCGTTCCTAACTGAAATCTGGCGCATCCCTTTAAAATTGTCTTCATATGTGTATGTAAGTTTCAGGTTTTCAGGGGTCCCTTGACGTTGACCCCTTGCACCCTCGGGACCCATTCGCTGCCTTCAAAGCCTTATACACCTCTATCTGGTCGAGGGGCGTTCCTAGTATATGTGTCACCCGGGTGCCAATCGAAATTTTGCGCCCCTTTAAAATTTTTTTCATGTGTGTATGTAAGTTTCAGGTTTTCAAGTGCCCCTTGAACGTTGACGCCCAGGTGCAGTGGACCCTTTCACCCTCGGGACGGCCTGCCCCTGATCAGGTCCCCCACTCCAAGATGTCTAGTTGCCAAACTTTACATCCACACCTTCTTACCTGTTCTTCATATTGGCATCAATTAGAACCCCTCGCCAATCTAGTTACCCTTCTTTCGGCTCTTTCAAGAAGCTCTATATCTTTCTTCAAGTGCGGCCTCCTGGTCTGAACGCAATATTCTAAATACAGTCTCATCATCGTCTTATACAGAGGGGCAACGTCAGACCGTAGAACAACACGAAATATTCCGTAATTTAAGATGGGCACCAGAACAAATATATATATATATATATATATATATATATATATATATATATATATATATATATATATATATATATATATATATATATATATATATATATATATATATATATATATATATATATATATATATATATATATATATATATATATATATATATATTTCAGCTGTAAAACTGTAGCCGAGTGGTCAGGAGCTCGGATGCGTAAGTATACTGACTGGGATTCAAGCCCGTAACTGCTGAATACGGTGCTGTATTCAGCAGTGACTTCTCTCTATTTTGTGAACTCCTTTGACCATATGGTCGTCCCGGGGAGTATAAACATAAAAATTATCTATTTATTTTTATATTAGCTTAAAAAATATCGGGCAAATAAACTAAATAAGCTCATGGGCTTGGCACACCTAGGGTCCTGAACTGGATATCATCATTCTTCTCTTTCTTGGTGATTCCCTCTACTTTTGACACTCTCTCTCTCTCTCTCTCTCTCTCTCTCTCTCTCTCTCTCTCTCTCTCTCTCTCTCTCTCTCTCTCAGGGTGACTCGGGAATTATTTTTTTTTTGGCTGGTGCAGCATAAGCCTCAGGCTTCCTTGCACCATATGGCTAATAATAATAATAAATAATATTTGTAAATAAATTAAGTAAAACTTTATTCCTCGGCATGGCATCCCAAGTGATGAGTAAAGGGAGAGTATTGGTTGAAAAATACTACTTTGCTATCTATCGTATATGCGCATTCCTAGCCACTGGTTTACACAGCATGGAAATGATGCCAGGAAACGGACTTTTTCTGCATCTGCCAAAAAAAAAAAAAAAAACACTGAGTTTGAAACCGTAGCTGAAAATGTGGGGGGGACACAATGGACGCCAGCAGCACATCCCTCCCCACTCTCAATTTCAAAGATGTTGTGAAAGGTGATTGTAGTTTCGTCTAATTAAGCGATTTGCGCAAATTATCATAAATACACTTCTGTCTGGGTCAAGATGGCAGGCGGGTATACATTCTGAGTATACAGTTTCGTCCAGCACATTCCTCGCCTCCGTGGGAAAACGGGAGCAATTTAATTCCTAACAGTGCCTTTCGCCAGCAGCACAGCCAGCAAAAGAGCACAGCCTGCAGCTGGATTTCTAATCCAAGAAAATATACAGCTCAACCCAGAAATTGTTCGAGTTGATTTTGCGCATAAAGTTACTAAAATATTTGTAAAATAATTATATTATGAATATAATTTTCGGTTTTTTGGGGTTTTTTTTTCAATTAATTATTTTTTTTATTTATTTTTTATTTTTTTATTTTTTTCAATTTTTAAAGCGTATTAGAATGAGTTTATCGTAAAGAGTTTATTAAGGATTAAAAAGTTTATATCAAGGAACAAAAATAGTAACGGATACAGGTAATAAATTTACAGAAGAAAGTATAATAAATCAGGGTGTTAGACAGGGATGTAGTTGTCACCTGTCACCACCAATAATAGAAATATTATGAAGAATTGTGGAAAGACCCAACATATCAAACTGAAGAGATACAGTTAGACCCAGTTAGTGACATAGATCCGATAACGAAGGAAGAATTGGAAAAGGCATTGAAAGCTACAAAAAATAGGAAAGCATTAGGAATGGATGGTATAAATGCAGAACTGATCAAGTATGGAGGAAGTTTTTTAAAAGACATGATAATAAATTTATTTAATAAATGTTGGGAACAATATAAAATACCAGAAGAATGGAAGATGGCAAAAATTATTTCAATATTTAAAAAAGGAAATAGAAATGATACAAAGAATTATAGAGGGAATAGCGTACTAAATACAGTATATAAAATGTATAGCAAAATAATCAATAATAGAATTAAAATTATCTCTGATAAAATATTAATAGAACAGGCAGGATTCAGAAAAGAAAGATCATGTACAGATAATATATTTATATTAAAACAAATAACAGAAAAACGAAAAGAGTTTAATTTAGAAACGCATTTATAGATTATGAAAAAGCATTTGATCGAGTAAACAGGCGAAAACTATTGGACATATTGAGTAATAAAGGATACTCAAAAGCATCTTACAAAAATAATACAGAGTTTATATCAAGGAACAAAAATAGTAATAGATACAGGTAATAAATTAACAGAAGAAAGTATAATAAATCAAGGAGTTAGACAGGGATGTAGCTTGTCACTAACTCTGTTTAACATATTGCCCCAGGGGCTCACATCTGGTGAGTATGGGCTTGGCACACCCAGGGTTCCGAACTGGATATCATCATTCTTCTCTTTCTTTGTGATTCCTTACTACTTCTCTCTCTCTCTCAATTTTTTTTTTTTTTTTTTTGGACGGTGCAGCATAAGCCTCAGGCTTCCTTGCACCATATGGATAATAATAATAATAATAATAATAATAATAATAATAATAATAATAATAATATATCGAGTATATGATATGTAAATGGCAAGAAGAAATTAATACAGGTATAAATTTACTATATAATATATATAATATATGCATTAGCGCATCTAGCAGCGCCTGTTTTAGGCAGTGCCCGTGGCAAGTGCCTCACATGCGCACCCTCACCGGGCCTGGCAATATAAAACGATTCAGTGTTTTGTAACTCTGATCACAGCTAAATTGTCTTCCTTAACATCGGGGGCTTTTTCAGTGCGAATTCTACCCACGACTACCAGAGCCTCGAGCGCTGTAGTCGTGGTAGTGCCATGACTCGAGCCCCTGCATCGAGTCATGGCACTACCACAGTAACACTGAAAATTAAGGAAGGAAATACCTTTTTGTAATTATTACATATTTATTTTTGTATTTATACCCGATGTCATAAATAATTAAATAGTATATAACATACGCGTAATCCTAAGTCGACAGAACAAAACCAAACGGACGCCTCCGTAGCCAGGTGGGCAGGAGCAGCAGTGTGTAGCACACGCTTCTTGATTAGACCGGGGTTCGAGCCCGTGACCACCAAATATGGAGGATGCGGAAAGGTCAGGGAATGAACCACCGCATATCCCCGGAAAAATATGGCCTCAGTTGCTAATGCTCCTAAAAACCAACAACAAAACCAAACGACGTGCCACTCTCAAACTGGTTCCGTTGGCTAAGATCACTGATCGCCAACCGTATGCTCCAGCATTTTTATATGTCGACCTTCTTGAAGTGTACCGCATGTATAGCATCTTTTAATCAAAGTGTGACTCGAGTGACAAAAAGTTAGGAACCGCTGGCTTAAACAATAGCAAAAAGGGGCTCCCATCTGGTGAGTATGAGCTTGGCACACCCAGAGTCCTGAGCTGGATATCATCAGGGTGATTCCCTTTTGACTCTCTCTCTCTCTCTCTTAGGGTAACTCGGGGATTTTTTTTTTTTGGCTGGTGCAGCATAAGCCTCAGGCTTCCTTGCACCATATAGCTAATAATAATAATAATAATAATAATAATAATAATAAATAACCCACGCATGCGCACAGCGACGCTTTGGAATAGGATGAGTGAATGTGCCAGACAAATGTTGTTTATACTCCAGCACGACCACCAGGTCAGTGGAGTTTACAATAAATTATCAATTCAATTTTTAATCGTATTTAGCAGTCAAGGGTCCACTCAAACCGCGGTCCACTCAAAGAGCGCGTGCTACTTCACTAACGCTCCTGATCACCCGGCTATGTCACGGTTTCTAGTCCCGCGTGCTTTTCTTAGCGTTTATCGGCAATGAATAAGACATTTGTTTTATATATATACATATAAAATTCATCGCCATTCGATGATACACCTGAAATTAAACGATTAGGTAGACAACTACAGTACTTGATTTAAATATTGCGGAAAAGCAGAGTACTGTACTAACGAAAAAAAAAACATTCTTTGCACTACAAAATGAAATTACCAGTGGCTGCTAAAATAAGCGAGATAGAAACGTAAAGAAACAGAAATTGTCAAATAACTAGTAAATATCTTTCGAATTCCAATAAATAATTCTATGCAAAATACTTTTTCACAGCCGCTATTTATTGCAAAAAATAAATAAATAAATACCCGCAAACTTTTTGATTTAACTAGAAATTGATGCGATGCAGATTTTTGCATTGGCCATAGGATCCCTAATAAAAACTGGAGGCTGAGAGAGAGAGAGAGAGAGAGAGAGAGAGAGAGAGCAAAAGATGCGTCGGTGCGGAAGTGAAATCCTATCCTGTAGTTAGTCTCGCCACTCCCTGGTACTGGCGAGACTTGTTATAACCCAGAACTACCTCAGCCTACTGGCCTACATCCGACTTCACAAAACAACGAGTCTTTGGACGGCATATATTTTGAGAATGTCTGAGAACAATCTGATACTGAGAGGTCGGGGACACATCCTAACGAATTTATGCTTGGAGAGAAGGGCTACAGTTAATAAAGTTGAAGCATATGCGTGAGATTCCCCAAGTGTAATGGCTAAGATTTATGTCTGTTCGTTTGTTAAACCGGATGCATATGGGAGAAATTGAAATACCCAAGTCAATAAAAAAGAAAAGCACATGTGTACGCGTAAGAAAGAGAGGGGGAATAGTAAGCGAAATGTCTCGGTCATCTGTGTTCTGAACAGAGAAGCGAATGTATGAAAATGTCATGCTCATAAACGTTGATGAAATTGATCCCAATTATGAAAAATACGAAGAGCAACTAAAGGATGCCGCCATATTTTTTAATGCTTTGTTATGTGACTATGTTGCAGAAATGTTGAGAGAAAGTTCTGTTAATTTTGCCACACGCTGGGAAGATGGCCTTCTCAGTACATAATTAATCAACCCTTACTGGCATTTGAGTGCAAGTGAAAGTTGTTATCTTGTATGAATATTACAGGAAATACGTAATACTTAGCAAATAAGATATAGGAAGGAATATCTTCCACTCAGACCTCTTCAAACTGATTTATTTCCTACAAAATAAGTCCATTAGGCCCATAAAGCAGAAACTTCTCTGGTACTACTGCATCACATCATTACTGAATATTTTAAAACACAATAATGACCGGGTGTTGTTAGTTGCTTCCTACATAACAGGACCAGTGTCTATAATTAGAAACAGCTACTCCAGTCACGAAATTTTAGATGATTTTTCCTGTAGTATCAACCGAATGGTCCCATGAAGTTATGCTTTATTCGCTTACACGAATCGAATATTAACATATGTATCAAGTATTAAGTAAAGGAAGGCAGGGGACAGTTCTATAACAATTTGCCAGTAAAAATGCAAAACAAAATTTAGCACTAGTTATCGCAGTGTTTTACAACTTACTTTGAAATGGGTAAGAAATTGGCAGTACATAAAATCCATAGAAACTTCATTCACTTTTAATACATAATAATAATAATAATACAATACAATACAATTTATTTTTATCAAGAGAATTTGTTTACAATAAATGAACTTGTTAAGAAAAGTAAATTTGTAATTTACATTCTTCATTTACAACAGTTTTTGCATACAAATTTGTTATCTAACAGAAAAGGTAATGAAATCACAACACATAGTACATTCCGCACTGCAAACAGAGATAGCAATTTATCTGCATAGCAATTCTGATCTACTGTATCATTGAGTATCAAAAATTTTCTTATTAAGAATTTTAATTTGGAGATAGAATAACTTCTCCTGAGCCTGAAATCTACACTAGCCAACAAGTTGTTTATTATATTCATTGTATGCCTATCTCCAAATCTATTTAGTACCCTAGGGTGAGACAAAACAACTTTTGGGTTCCCTAAATTATGTGAGACATTTCTTTGCAGATTCGACTCTTCAAAAATAGTGTTAAGATTTTTCAAGATTAAATTTAACTTCAGTTTTTGAACTGGATAAAGTATTTTTCATTTCAACAAAAATTGCCTTCTCTTATTCAGGTCATTCCAAAAGTTTGTCCCCATTAAAAGTCTCAAAATCCTGTTAATTAAGTTGTTTATTACCCTTATTTCAGTTATATTTGCTCGTGCCAATACATTTACTAAATAATTGAGTTGGGAGTCCACTAATGCATAATATAAGGTAACGTTTGTTCTAAGATTTAACTCATTCTTAATGTAGTAAAAAAAGTACACATAAAATCTCATTTTTTTTGTACAAATTTGTTATATGGATTGCCCAACTTAGACTGTAGTCAATCCATAACCCAAGGTAAGAATGATTTGAAACTTTTTCCACAGTTAGACATTTGCAATTCTGGAAATTCTGATCATGTAGGCATTCATGTTTATGTAATTTAATAGAGGGATGAATGTCCAAGGTTTGATGAGGAGGTCTAATTACCAAAAAATTTGTTTTTTCAATAATTTTCAATAATAATAAAAGACAGCGATTGCTAACATGAAAGATTACTTCCAGAAACACACAGCAACAGCACTCCAGCAGGCCATAAGGAAGATAGACAAGCGGTATACCCCACTCAACCTAAGCGAGGAGTCCCTCCTCCCAACCAGGAGGCACAAACGAAGCTAGAAAGATGGGCAGAGAAGACACTCCATGGCAGACACTACAATGATCTCCATCAAGATCGCATAGATAAAATTGCTTCCAATGCATGGCTCACCAGCGGGACGCTCTTCCCCGAGACTGAAGGATTCATGCTCGCCATCCAAGACCAGGTAATCAACAGCAGGAACTATAGAAAATACATCGCCAAGGAGCCCGGAGTGTTCGATGACACATGTCAACGATGCCACCTCCCTTAAGAAACGATTTAACATATCACCGCTGGATGCAAGGTGATCACCCAGACTGAGTACACTCATAGACACGACCAGGTAGCCAGGATAATACATCAGAAGCTAGAAAGGAAATACCAGTTGATCGAAGAAAATGTACCGTTCTACAAGTACGAACCCCAGGCAATACTAGAGACCACAAGCTGTACTGGGACCGCGCCATAATAACGGATAGGACAATCCCGCACAACAGACTGGATATCTCTTGTGGACAAGAAGGAAAATGCTACCTATCTGATTGACATAGCGGTACCCAACACCGGCAACCTGCAGAAAACCCATGGGGAAAATATCAGGAAGTACACTAACCTAAGACAGGAGATCAAAGAGATGTGGCATATGCAACAAGTAACGACCATCCCGATCTTCGTGTCAACCATAGGTATGGTGCCAAAGACCCTACATAACAGCCTAGTAGCAACAAGTCTCCCAGCGAACACCTACAAGGAACTCCAGAAAGTCGCAATCCTGAACACCTGTAAGATAGTCAGAGAGTTCCTCGATCAACAGTAACACCAGACATAACAACAACCACCCTTGGTAGCAATACCCGTACTTGTATACTTGGTAGCAATACCCGTCACGAGGTGGAACCCCCAATCAGGGATAAATAATATGAGCAATAATAATAATAATAATAATAAATTAATTAACCTCTTCACGACTACATAAAAAGTAATTAAAATAATTATATCACGAGAATTTGCCTTTGTATGTATTCAATATATTTTCTTTTTAATTTAAAGTGCATTAAAATATCGATATGTAGATAAGTGCTAATTTTTGGTAGAACATTACACACGATCACCGGTTGAAAGGACCAATATAAAGGTCTTCTATTTCTGTAGTGGACTACATTCAGGTAAAAATAATATATACGTGCAGATTATGAATTTTGGTTGTTCCAGGAAGATATTCCTGGTGTACATTGTTATCCGTGGGCCCGTGTGCGTGGTTTATTTTGGGGGGGTTCGCTTTACTTTTGTGATTGATATTTTATAACATTTAAAAAATGCTTTGTATTCCCCCCTCATTCTGTGTCGGGGAATCAAGGTGAGCATCTAGCCCTTTTGCTAGATGGTCACCTTGATCCTACCTGCAGCTTTGCAAAGACTAAACACATTATTGATCACAGGAACACAGCCAGCTTCAAGCACTGGAAAATTAAACAACTGCTGGGGCCATTAATTTCACCATGACTGACTATATGAAACAATGAAATATTTACCGATTCAACACGCCAAATAGTCTGTTAGTTTCACGACCCATTTAGGGGAAAGGGGGAGGAGTCCGGAGGACTGCTATTCCGCACTCCAGCTATGCGATAGAGCATAAAAATTTTACTTATATATTTGCACAAAAATAATTTTTTGCACAAAAAATGACGAAAGATAAATAGAAATTAAAAATACATGAATAAAAATACAGTACTTAAATATAAAATAAAACCTGCTGTTATGTAGTAATTCCATATACAGTATTATGTTTGCCTGCTAAAAAATCTCAAAAATTTCAATAATTCGAAAATACACATGAGGCACAAAAATTGTGTCTATCCCCGGGCACCGAGTCTGTTTAAACGAGCCCTGTTTCGTATGAAAAAAAAAACCAAAAAAAAAAAAAAAAATTATACAGTTTTATGAAAGTTGCATTTTACAACGCAACATTACTGATTGATTGATTGATTGATTTGGTAGTTGTTGGCGCATCGGCATCTGTGGCCATATTGCACCTCCCAAGGTTTTTGCAGTACTTTGATCCAAGCCCGAGGCGGGAATCGAACCCGCGACCTTTGGGTTGCCGGGCAGGTACTTTACCCACTCGGCTAGCCCGGTCGGCCGCGCAACATTACTACTAACCTTTCGACGTACTATTCATAAGTAAAGCGATTGTGAAACTGTGTTAATCAGATATTAACTGGCAAGTAATTCAATACGTACAACTCGACCAAAAATATCTGTTGCGCTCTACAGTAGCAAAAGTAAACGAGTATCTCTGCTTGCGTTGTCTTACGCATGTTCGTTTGCTCCGGTATTTATGCACTTGTTTTTCACGCGTATGCATACGCGCCCATATATAATTTTCACATCTTCCCGTTAAATAAATGTAATACTACAACTTAACTGCTTTTAAAATGAATAATGATTATTATGACTTGTTCTTAAATATAAGATGAAAATAAACCATTTCCATTATATAATGCTAATTTATCGATTTTATCGTTACTGCTCCTCTCATTAGTCAGGGATGAGGATTTCGCAGAAGTATGGCTGATTCCTAACTTCTTGAAACAATCGTTCCAGGTCCAACTATCCATTGTTGTAATTTTCGCACTGCACAAGGCAGTGACAAACCTATGAGATTGCAGGGAACTGAGCTCGGCAGGGAGAAGGGAGGCAGGTGATCTGCTTCTGGGAAGTGGGAAGACGCGCCTCTGCATTAGAGCTCCAATGCCTTTCCATTGTTCTTGACACGCACTTGGTACGCGCGTACCTGGCACACGTCAAGGAACGAGAGCTGATTTTCTGACACGCGTGTACCATTTTTCTGTGGTTAGGAACGCGCGTTGGTGTATACAATGATCAATTCAATTCTATGGACGTAGAAACGTACGTTGTTCTTACGCGTAGGGAAACGCGAGCATAAATACGCCCTAAGTAGTAGAGAACGGAACTCCTTTTACATTCGCACCGCACACTCGATTTCCACCCTTTCTCACTCTATCTTCACTTGTAAAGATCTAGTCGCACTGTTCCACAACTAAATCTTGCAGCACAAGCGCATAAAAACTTGAAAAACACTATACTGAACCCAATTTTGTGCATAGGGAGATGAAGTGACTCTGATTACCTCCACTTGATTCTGCATTGATTCCAGGATACTATAGGACTCCGGGGATCAATGTCCAAAATTTTAGATCCAACAGTAGCCCATGTATCATAAAACCCTAAGTAGGGTAATGATTCGGAAATTCTGATCACATGACCTCCTCTTTCCGCCAAGGAGGATCAGAATCAAGATTTTAGTATTAGTACCCGTATTAGTGGTGACCTCTACTAATATAGGTCCTCTGTTCCTGTAGTGAACTACATTCAGGTAATAATAATATATATGTGCACATTATGAATTTTGGTTATGAAAGTTAAGCCAAATGGATACCAAATAAATGTATAATTATTACTATTATATAGCTCACTGTTGAACCAACAGAGAACCAGATAATAAATAACCTGATTTATTATTATTATTATAAATTTGCAGCCATTGTCAATCCACTACAGGATGGTGGCCTCCTCAACAAATCATGTTTAAGGAAATAGACCATAATCTGCCACGCTGGTCCAGTGAAGGTTGGCAAATAAACCGTATTTAACATTCAGGGGCTTGAACCCAGGTCTACTCAAACAGCGTGTGCCACAGTGGTCTTATATATATATGATAGGTATTTCACTTCTATAAAATAAAAAATTAGGCTATAAATTAGAAATTCAGCATGACAGTGGCCTTGTCGTAACATATACATATAAATTCCATACATCGTAGGTTTGAGTCTTCATTACGCCACTCCTTAAGCAGATGGATACGTTATAAGTATGTCAACTATTTGATCTATAAAGACTAGTCTATTTTCAGTAAGCAGGAAACTAGTCAACTGTCTTCTTTCTGGTCAGTAAATTCATTTTGGATTTAATAACCAGGAAGATTAAACTCGACCTTTAGACTCTATGACCTGGTTACTCCTTGAAGCACTTTAACATACTAGTATGTCCCCTAATCAACTAACCAGTCGTTTAAGTAGGTCACATTCTGGAAATAAGATCATGCAGCACACTACTGGAATAGCCTGAGAAAAATCTATTGTGCAAGGTGTGCCAGATGCTTTTTCTTCTCCTTTCCTCCAAATAATTGCAATATATAAAAAGAGTAGAGTTATTGACAGCAGTATGAACTATTTAGACTACGCAGTATTAGTATAGATATTACTATTATTATAATTATATATATTATTATAATTTTTTTACAAATACAAACATGGGTAATTCAACATGCGCTCGTGTGCTAGAATTTCAGTGTTGACATCAGTGCCGCGGCATGCCTATGAGGCACCTTTGTGCAAAGTTGTTTCGGCAGTACGTCCCCCCCAAAAAAAAAGACCCATAAAAATCCGATCAATGACAAGAGGAATTTTTATGGGTCTCTTTCACAATGTAGCTGAGATAGGCAGTCTCAGTCAAGCATAGCATGGTTTTTATCCCGAAAATTCGTGCAGCAAATCGACCATAGGACACACGCAATTTACAGATATATTATATACGGCGCCATATAGCTTAAGTTGCTGATGCACTAAAAACCCGACTACAACCAACCAACGTCTCTGACCACTCGCTTCAGGTGATGTTAGATGGCTCTGATTGACTTTTGAACTAATAGTATCAGTAGTAATGGAGGCATTGTGATGCAAGAAAGCAGGCATATGAGTTTATGTAGCATCAGCCAAAAAAAAAAAAAAAAAAACAATTTCACACATCCATTCCCTCCAAAAGTTTGCCCAGTTCCTCCTTGAATTTATTTAAGCTATCATCTTCCACAACGACAGGAGGCGCCTCGTAGCCAGGTGGGAAGGAGCAGCAGTGCGTAGCACACGCTTCTTGATTAGACCGGGGTTCGAGCCCGTCACCACCAAATACGGAGGATGCGGAAAGATCAGGGAATGACCACCGCATATCCCGGAGCAATATGGCCTTAGTTGCTAATGCTCCTAAAAACCAAAATAACAAACTAACAAACAAACCACAACGACAGATGGAAGTTTGTTCCAGAATTAACTACCCACTGGCTAAAGGCAAATTTCAAACTATATTAAAAACTGTATTAACTTTAACATACTAGTATGTCTCCTAATCAACTAACCAGTCGTTTAAGTAGGTCACATTCTGGAAATAATCTAAAAAATATTAAAGAAGTCTAGTCTAAAAATATTTTAATACAGTTTTTAATATAGTTTGACAATTGTCTTCTGTTTCTAGTCTATCATTGCTGATGGGTTAGTTTGGGGTAGATTGATGGGCATCGGCTACGCTTTGCTCTTCCTTGGTGGCAGTAAGTAGACAATGGAAATTGAAGACAAGATTAGTTTTAAGAAAAACCGTATAAATTAACAATCTTTTAATGAGGATATTGTCGCGTTATAACTTAGATCTTTTATATTATATTAACCGGATAAATTTGATGTGAGCGTCGGATGAAGATTTTCCTACAAAAAGGTATGGTAATCTAATCTATCTTATATTTAAACAATGTAATAACATTTTTTTTTTGTCCTCGCCTTTTCCCATTATTATATGGGGTCAGCGTTTTTATTGTTTTGGCATGCAATTTTTACGGCCGGATGCCCTTCTTGATGCCAACCCTCACCCTTTATTCGGGCTTTATTTGGTGGTCACAGGCGCGAACCCCGGTCTAATCAAGAAGCGTGTGCTATGCACTACTGCTCCTGCCCACGGAGGCGCCAAACAATGTAATAACATTGCATATACAAAACCATAGAACTGAAAATACATGTAAAACTTTAAAGTTTTAGTAAACTAACACAAGTGCAACCTCCCCAAACCTTCTTCTATAAACATATTCAGAAAAAAAATAACTCGTTTCCTGAGATTTTAGGTGAACAAGCGACAAATTTCAGAACCTCTTTCCGCTTTCTCAGTCTACGATCCCTGTGTAAGTGCCTTTTGGAGAACACAGCGCAGCGGAACCTTCGGGCTGTCACAACTCCAGTGAATGGTACTTTTCTGATAAATGCTTGCAAGTGTATGCTCCCCCCCCTCAGCCAATTGTTGTACGGGAGTAAACCCAACTTGGTCCAACAAAGAGATTTAATAATACTAATATTGTCTCGCCCTATCCGACCAGCCGCAAGTAACCACTCCATTCCTAAGAAATGTATTTTCAAGAAATTTTATAAAAAGATTTGTGGAGTCATCCCAAATTTCATTTATATTTTAAAATCAACTTTTTCTTTCTTTTTTTTTTTTTTCCATAAATTTTCTAGTTCTCTTTGTATAAAAATATGGCTGGGCATTACTCGATAAGGAAAAGGTGGATCAACATCAAATTTTAACATATGTTCTGTTCGTCTCTTGGAAGGGTTTAGCATGAATTTCGATTCTACAGTTCACTAGTCCCCTCTGCTGCAGAAATTTGCACTATAAATAAATTTAAAAAGAAATCTTCCGTTTATAGACCAGAAGGAGCGCACAGTCAGAGAAATTTATAAGAAACAGCACCATATTTAGTAGTCACGCGAGCTTGAACCACGGTCTCAAAGTGCGTGTATATTTATGCAACCTCGCTCTTGACTGTGTTACGGCGACCTTTTAAGTTTCGAATGATCGAGCGTTATCTGAAAAGGAAAAATCGAATGAAGCCAAATTTTCGTTGGTCCCTGGGAAACGTTTAGGACTAACTGCGGTTTCATACCCTTTTACCGTTTTTCCCTCATCCCTTCCCCAGCAGAAATCTATATATTTAAATGAAAGAATATTTTAGACAATACTCGAGAAGGAAAAGTTCAATCTATACCAAATTTTTGGCACGTTTCGTTGGTCATTGCGGACCAACGAAAATTCAAAATTTCAGGACTTATTTAAAATATTCTTCTGGACTTTCATGTCAATAGATTAACCCATGTACATTCCTTTCCTTTAAAAAAGTATTGCTTTTTAAATTCCAGTTGATAGCTACCCATCGCATGGTGATGGTCAGCCATAAGAATTTGGTAAATATTAATGAAAGTTTTTAACCCCTGGGATATACTGTATTTCATAACACAAGGCGCCTGGAATATAAACATAATGTGATACTTAACTTGTTTATTTTTAATAAGAAACTTAACTTATTTTTAAACTCTTTCCGTGATTGGTATATATACATACTAATAAATCTTCTATAATAATAGATTACGATCATTTATATTTTTTTTTAATAACAAACAATTATTAAAATAAAAATAAAAAAAAACCTGTTTCCTTATTAAGCCGGCAAGAAGCGAGAACGACAAGAGATAAGTAAGCAAGTAATAAAAATCAAAAGGTGTAAAAAATATTAGTGGTCAAGGTAACATTTTTTCAGTTGAGAGGTAGTCCACAGAAATAGCAGATTTAGCACTTTCGCAGTCTCTAAGTAGGAAAAATTTCCGAATAAATGTTGGAGGGTAGTACATATAAATATATAAATTCACCCCTCCCCAAAGTTATACTTCAAATAAATATTGGAGGACAGTGTATATATATATATATATACAGTATATACATATATACTTTTCCACCAAAGCTTTACCTCCTATAATATGTCATCTATTATCAGATATGTTCAGACAAACAGGAAGGTCACGTATTATCTGATAGGTTCCTAAATCCGGATATCCCATTTTTTTTTTTTTTTTTGTTATATTGTACCTTTCCCTCAAGCTTTCAAATTACAGTGAACCGCACATAACGTTCAAACACGATCATCGCTTAGAATTATAGCAATCAAAATTCCGAATTTATAAATTTCGGTGTGGTTGAATAAAAGCTAATTTTCAAGTAGACATTCGTAAAAGTGGTATATAGGTTTTTCAAAGATGCCGACAAAGTGCAAATTAACGTATCGAAAACGATAGAAGGCAGTTGTACAAAACCACTTTTGTCCGCGTTTGGTAAAGGTATTACTATTGTTTTCCAACAACAATAACAACTTTACCAAATGCGGAAAAAAAATTGGTTGTTGTCCATGTATACTACTTTCAAGAAAATATTGTTTAAAGTAAGCACATTCATTCAACTTCAAAAGAAAAAAAAGTTTGTCTACCTCAAATGATCAGATTTTATATTTCAGACAATTCTACTTAGCATATGAAAAGTAGTTTACATACAAATGTCCTACTTCTATATGAAACGTTGGTCGCCCTAATGAAAAGTAACTTCGCACCCCAACAACCTTTCACTTTACAATTTCTGCTGCATGACTAGAGATGATAAGCAAGGATGGCTGCTACATGAACGGGACACGAACCAAAATTTGTTCAATTGAGAGGTAGTCTTTCGCAGTCTCTAAGTAGGAAAAATTTCCGAATAAATATTAGAGGATAGTGCATATATATATATATATATATATATATATATATATATATATATATATATATATATATATATATATCGGATGTAGTGAGTTAACTCACTATATCCTACCTATTATACGAAAAAGTATTTTATTAAAAACATTTTGCAAATGTAAAAACTAGTAATCATACCTGAAGGTAGCACCGCTTTTTCTGTATTCACTGTTCTGCATAAAATCACAAGAGTCACGCTCATCAGGGAAGAGTAACACAATGCCCTTCTGAAGAAGATGATAAATAAGGAAACAAGTCTTACTGGACATATCGGATAAAAGCTTAATGCCATTGCTATACACTGTACTGTTCTAATCTAATTTCTATTAAAATTCTCGCTCACACATCCTTATTTTTAAATATAAAATATCAGAAATGGACAAACTTGAACTATGTGAAAAGTCGTTCACCCAAAATCATGGGGTAATAAACATTGAATTTACAGATGCGGAATTAGACACTAATGTCAACTGGCAGTTGCCATCTCTGGTTATCCATTAATGCAGTCACACTAGGCTCGCACATGTGTGCCAGTGGCGAGAGCTTTCTATAGGCGGTGTTTGTAGTCGCCAGTGTGGCCGCGAAAAACAAGAAAAACATCACACGCGGCCCACGCACATAAGTGTTCAAGTGTTTGTAATATGGAGAGGTCTGAACAGTGATGTCAATGACTGTGGGTTAGTGGCTTGTCATCTGTTTATGTTGTATACTGAGAAGGAAGGACATATCCACATAGGCATAATTTATCGATAGCTTCTTCCAATGGATGATAATTTTTATCTACTTCTAAAATGGGGTTCGCGCTTTCAATGAAATTACTGAGTGGAAGTTATCAGAAGCAAAATGGCCGTTAAAATTCAGCTAGCTAAGATGCACCAGTTCAAAAAATGATGAAGGAAATTTCGTAAGAATTCTGTTGCTTAAGTCATCATCCAGAACAAAGAGGAAAATTATTTTTCCTTAAATCATATGTAATTTATTTTATTACATATAATAAAGATATAACTTATAACAATTATATTAACATGAATTACAAAACTGTGTTGGAAGACCTCGTGAATAACAACAAAAATAAAACAAGTGTGAGTGAGTGTAACTGTGATTTATCAAAAAGTGCCAAAGTTTCAAGCGCCAATGAGCTTCCGTTTGGCGGTCCGGAAATTCGACATTAAATGCTAATCGTTCAAGTATGTATGTGAGCATTTTTAGGAATGGGCCAGTCAGAGGCCTTTTGTTTCAATTTATCAAAGAGCTGCTTTTCTGTGCTTATTGAATTCACCAGCGGTGGATTGGTAGTTACAGGAAGGAGGAGGGAAGTCCGAGAAGTGTTTTTCATGGATCCTCAACTTTTTTTTTTTTTTTTTCTCTGAGTTACATGTAATCCTCATTAAATCGCGAGAGTTAGACCCAGCAACCCTTCGCGATCGACAAAATCAAGAATGGCAAACACTTAGAGTAATGAGAGTCAAGAGAGGGACTATAGTAGATTGAGGTATTTCTTGTGCTCTATTAACTGAAGAGACCAGACCAAAAGACGCTGTTGGATACGAGTTCATTATTCCTGATTTATCCTGGAAGCTACAAATGCATTTGTACGGTGAAGAAATTCCGCAAAAGAAAAAAAAAAAAAAAAAAAACTAAAGTGAATGAAAAAAAGAGGTCAAGGGTATATAATTTGGCAAAAGAAAGCATGGGATAATTACAGACTATCTGGAGACACTGATTTATACGAGTATTATAAAGGCAGGCGCAAGCTGAGGATATGCTTTTTCATGCTTTTAGTACACCAAAGAAGAGAGTGAATCAGATAGGCCAAGGAAGTCCAAACTTTTTTTTGTTAGGGAGCCAAAACAGATAAAACGCTGAAGATCGTGGGCTGCATGAGTTGTCGCGTCAAGCGAGTTGTAGGACCACTAATTACACATTTTTCTAAATCGAATTTAATTTTTGTTATCTACGTTCGTATTTACAGTTTTTTTGCATATATTTAATAATTAAATATGCAAATCCATCAACTATTACATAATACTAATAACTATTATTGCACTGTTATTAGCAATACAGGCAAATCGATTGGCTGGACATCCCTGAGATAGGTCTTTACTTGCACAAAGTGGAAAAATCATACAAAGCCCAGAAGAAGTAGGAGTCGAATTGAATACTGTAGATACTTTATAACGGATTTTAACAGTTGAAAGACCATTTGAACCAAGAGGGAACAGTAAAAAAGAGTCAGGTTGCTGTAAATTAAGATGTATAACGATCTCGGATAAGAGCCTATTAGAAAAGTTGTTTCAGCTGAACAAAAGGCTCAAAAGGAGCGGACAGTATACAATACATCCAAACGCAAAAAAAGGCTGTATGAATGAAACATTCTCTTGTTTATGTTAATGAGATCATCATTAGACTCTAGGGACGATCCCTTTGTTAAGCTCGTTTTGACACTGCGTTTCAGTTAATTTCGGCATGGCGCGAATATTTGGTATGCACCGCATGTCTTAAGCAAGCAGATTTTCTACTTGTTTGCTCTTCCTGTAAGCGGGTATGTCTTTGCGAACCTTGTAGCCCACATTCAGATCTAAAGAAGCTTGCAAAGAAGATTAAACCTTCTTGGAAATGTGATGCCTGCAAAATGATCAATAATGACAGCGATAAAGTTGACACGGCGCATCTCACCTTTTATAGAAAATATTCGGAACAGACTGATCCCTCTGTTTACGATGAGGTGAGAACCCTTGTGAACCCTATTCAAGTCGCGGTTATGCAATTGGTAACCGGAATAGATCAGTTAAAAGATGCTCACGTGCATCTGACAGAGGGATGTAGTCGCAAAACTCGAAAACCAACATAATTTGAGAACGGAAACTGATTCTAACGTCATGGATGCGTTTGTTAACAGTTCCGAAATTATGATGTCAAGGGTCAACTTCATTGAAAACAAGATAAGGAACCTCCAGGAGACCTCATCGGGTGTCATTTCGAAAATGGACTTCGGCTTCAGTATGATGAAAGCGAACCTTGCTGAACTGCATGAAAACGTCACATTTATGCACTGATGTAACAAGGACATCAAGCTTATTCTTCTAGACATCTACAATAAAATCGAACTGAATAAGTCCGAGGATTCTAGAGAGCTTTCCGACCTTCTGAACATGCAGGACCTTATTAACAAAAATCATGAAAAGACTAATATCGTGTTAATTTGTCCCGAGTGTAAAAGTAAATCTAGTCACGTTTCTTCCCCACAAATCCCAGAAGAAGCGATTCCGCTGAGACCTCGATCGACATCGCTCATTAGACCTAATCCACTTGTCTCCAACAGCCCTCTTCAACAAACAAGAATGAACGGTGTTTTTCCCAGGGACAAAATCATTCTCGATCACAGGAAAAGGCAATTGATGAATGTCATCCCACACTCTGGATCTATACCGAACCATTCAAGGAACAAACGATGGGAGCGAATAGAGTTTTCAACGCAATGATCGATTCCCCCCTCTGGAGTACCAGCGTCTGAACTCCTGACCTCCTCTAACCCCTCCTCACATCAATCACAGGACAGCAACACCCTTTCTCTCCTATCTCAGGAAAAAAACATTTCCGTCCAAGTATTAAGCCTATGTGCTACATTTGCAGATGTCCTCAAATCTAGTCATTCAACCATCCAGAAATCTCGGAAGAACTCCCCTAGCCTATGAATCAGGCCGAACGCACCGGAGAAAGAGGAGCAACAAATTGCCGGCATGCAAAGTCGACAATTTGAGGCACAGGAGGCCTTCATAGTGCTGGGAAATTCTTTTATGCAGTAATCTTTCGTATAGTTTACTCACCACTGATAGAAGTGCAATGGGTCTATACGAGTCTGGATTCTCTGGCTGTTTGGTTGGGTTCTTCAAAATTAACTTAATATTTGCTGTTTTCCATTCAGTTGGGTATTTTCCTGCTTCCATACAGCAGTTAAACAGATCCAGCAGAAGCTTCGGTGCATATTCAGCTACCTTTTTAACAATTTCCGGCTCGATCAGATCTAAGCCTGGAGATTTCTTGGGTTTGATCCCTGCGACGGCTACTAGGAGCTCCTCCCGTGAGAAAGGGGGCTCCTGCTGTGATGTGTCATAATTCTGGTTTTCTTGGCACAATTGGTGCTGTTCTTGTTGGATTGGTATAGCTGGGTCCTTGAAAATAACGCCGAGAATATTTTCCATTGATTGCTCCCAAGTTGTGGTGAGTACACCCTGCGGTGTCCGAGTGGATATTAAAACTTCGCCTCTGGGGAGTTTGTTGATGGTGACTTTGTAAACCACCCCCCAGGGGTTAGCATTTCCTGTTGTGGAGACCAAGCCCTCCCATGATCTCTTTTTACTTTTCTTGATAGTTTCTGTATAATGATTCCTGACATCTCTGTAGTGCTGCCTAAGCACTTCAACTTCTGCAGCTGGCCAGGTCCTCCGTGCTCTTTGGAAGTCTTTCCTTCTTTTAATTACTTCTCTCCTTAGTTGCTGAATCTCAGGTGTCCACCAGGGAACTGCACCAGGCAGTGGATTTTTTCTTTTTATAGCTGTTGCACTGGCACTTGTAATAATTTCTGTTACCTTGCGTTGGCATGAGTCAGGATCACTCCATTGGTCCAGCATCTCTTGGTTATTTTCTACCGTTGCAGTCAACATGTTCCTGAAGAGCTCCCAGTCTGCTTTACCTATGGCAAATCTGTTATGGAGTTGCTTGATTGGCGATGTTCTTGTTAGAGTTCTGGTAATTTGAAAGGTTATTACACGGTGATCTGATGTTGTCCATGAGTCTTGCACCCTCCAGTTGGTTACGAACGGTGCAATACTTCCTGTAGCAAGAGAGACGTCAATCGTGGACTCCCAAAGAGTGTTGCAAAAGGTCGGAAGCTGGTGTGGCTGATTAAGGACTGAGATCTGGGAGCCAATGAGGAACTCCTCAAGAAGTTGGCCGTTCCTGGTACCCCGTCTGTCCGGTGTTGTGCTAAACCAGGCTGGCGAGCGGCAGTTTACGTCTGCACCAATTATTATCTTTTGATTCGGTAGTACATCAAGGAGGTGTTGTAAGTAATTAACTGCAAAAGTGATTTCTTCTCCGGGCCTACAATATAGTGCGACAATGTAAAAGGCGCCCAAGGCTGTAATAATGTGGGCGCAGGCAGCCCAAGCCGTACAAAGTTGTGTAATTCTGGTAGCAGTAATATGTTGGTTCCTGATTAGGATAGCCGCCCAGGGGGTGTCTACATCCGTCTGAATTATCTTGTAGTTCAGGGGATATCCCCTAACACTCTTTGCGTTCACATATGGCTCCTGGAGTATGACAATATCAGCATTTTCTTCATCCGCTTTGACACGGATTTGGTCGGCCACTGCTCTGGCCCTCTGCGCATTTACTTGAAAGAACTTAATCATAGTAGTGTTAAACTTTTTAATACGTGTCCCCATAATTGATTCGTCCTTGGTATAAACTTCTGGCTTTTATGGTTGCAGTCTATTCTCAGTGACTTGCAGTTTATGCAAACTGGCTCCTTGGCTTTGTTGGGGCAAGCATTGTAATCATGCCCTTTCTCAGAGCAGTGACCGCAGGTGGGGGTGGTTTGCATGCATGTGTGCGTGGTGTGGCCGTATTTGCAACACCTAAAGCATTTGGGCACGGCTATATGCTCCCGGAAGCGGTGGCTTCTCCATTCAATGTAGATCCTGGCTTGATTCTTTATCATCTGCTATGCTTCTGGAGAGAGCTCCACGATCCAGTTTGTACTTGTGCCATTCCTGGATTTAGTAGAGTATCTTGGTATTACTAGATTGTGCGATTCCGCGTCAGGAAGTGTGTTTCGCAAATTCCTCTGATATATTTCTTCTGCTAGGTGTTGTGGTGAGATTTCTTTACTGACGTCAAAAATGGCTATGGACGGTCTCTTTCTTTTGGGTGGCTCAGCTTTCAGTCCAAGGGTTTCAATCTTGGGATTCTTAATGATGTTTTGCACTTCTTTTTCACTCTCTGTTTCAATTACCACTCCCACATTTCTCATCTTTCTAATTCCCTTAATTCTTGTTTGCTTTAAGTCCTCTTTCATGTTGGCTATTATCTTGTTTTTAATGTCCTCACTAGTACAGGTTTCTTCTGTATCCTTTGGCCGGACTATCACTATATTCGGCGTTGGTAGAAGCGGTTTCTTTGTGATTGGTTTCTTTCCCGCTGTTGTTGATGGTGTTGGAATCCTCAAGGCATCGGAATAGGAGTGAGAACGCTGTGGCGTTTTATCTCTCTCTTCTAGTAAGGCATCAAGTTTTGCCTTAGTTTTTTCCTGTTCCAGATGCTCTGTAAGATGGATTGTCTCTAACTGGCTCCATAAAGCGACAATAGCGCCGCGAAGGGAAGTATTAATCCGGCTGGTTGGCTCTTTCATAAGAGTTTCTAGTTTTGTCCTCAAGACAAGTGCCTGTTCCAACACTGTACCCTCTGGTAGGGTAGGATCCAAGGATACAAATGATTGCTGTTTGTTTGGGCCATCATTACTTTTTTCTGCTTGCTTTGCTCGGTCGTTCTCTGGGAGAATTTGCGAGTTGTTGTTTCCCTGCGATTCCTTTAGTTCGGATTGACTCCGTGTCTCACGAGATTAGAGAACTGCCTCCACGTAAAGACTTCTGCCTTTCACAAAGTCCGAAGAGCCTCATAGAAGCTTGCCAGCAACATGATCATCCGCCACTAACGCCTGAGGGACATATGAAGATTGGGGTGAGGACTACCTCCAGAACAATCACAGACGACTTGTGAAGGCCATCAGAGCTCCAACAAGAATATACATCCAAACTTCTCTGATGTGCACGATTTTCTATCAAAATGCTGGAAGCCTGAGAAATAAACTTCAGACAATGGAAATTCTCCTCCTGTCAAGGCTGTATGACATGTTTGGTATCACAGAGACTAGGCTGTCCCTCAATGAAGAGGACCTCGCATTCTCCCAACTCGCTTGCTTCTCAAGCATTTTTGCCTCAAGGGAACAGAGGACTGGTGGTGGGGTAGGCATTCTCTTTAACACACAAAAATTTTCACTGACTAGCTCAGCCACTCTGAAAACAGAACTGTTCGAAGTTGCAAGAGTCTCACTCAACATCCAAGGCAACAGACTTTATGTGTGCACAGTCTACATTCCCTCTTGCCACAGTTAAGAACACTTTACAAGAGGTCTCCAACTGGATCATTAATCAATGCTATCCTAAAGCAACATTACTTGTGTGTGGAGACTTTAATTTTAGCTTAGGCCAAAAGAGTCTTTGCAGATTGTTATCCTCCAATTTGGCTGCAATAGGTCTGACCTGCCAGAATTTTGCCCCAAGTAGAGGCACTAGTCTGTTAGACCTAATACACGCAACAAATACCCTCACCTTTGATAGCCAGCCTGAAACAGCCTTCATGTCAGACTATCTACCAGTAGCCCTCATCCTTCCAATCACATCCAGGACATCTTTGCAACATCAGGCACCAGTTACTCAAAACGCTTTAACACTACTATTTGAACACTACTATTTGAACACAAAACACCTGTATCAATTTGTATATAAATTTAATTAAAAAAATCATCAATAAAAAAGTATAAAAATTAAAATAAGAACAGTCTGGGTCTACTGATCTGCTTTGTCCAGATCAATATCGCATGAGCTAGTAAAATCCTTCCTTCAATATCATTGTAATCGTCCAGTACATTTTTGTCATCAATTTTTATGCTTTTCAGAAACAGTTCAGTGAAGAGTACAGAGTGTGTTTAGAGTCAAACAGAACCAGGGGGTTCCTCCATCTCCGCGTAGTATACAATACGTTTAAGTGTGAAACAGAACACTGTCAATGCCAGAGGTTTAAAAGTGTATGGATCTTGTATCTGTGTAGTGTCGTGTACCGTTGTTTCTCTGGTCATTTGGCCGATGGGGGTTCGTGTACGTGGTCCAGGTACATGGACCATTACACCAGGTACACGAGTATTATAGTTATTTACTCTGGCAGGTCCTGCCACCTAATTTCCTGAGATTTCAGTGGCTAGGGCCTTAAAAAACAAAAAAAAAAAAAAAAAAAAACGCTATAAATAGGGGTCAGTTTGGGTGTAGGGCTCCAGCAATTTAACAATGCTTCGAACGCTATTAGTTGTAAGTTAGAGGGAGGAAGACTGACGGTTGGGGGGAAATGATAGAGATACGGGGTCCATAGAGAAGATTACCCCCCAAATGAGTGGAGCAGGCGTTCCCCACCAGAGCAGACAGAGGGCGGTGAGGGGGATACCAGAGTGGGTATAACCTCCCACTCTCGCCTGGGGGAGTGGAGGCAAAGGACCATGCAAGGGAGCATGGCTAGAAATGCCTAATGGCAGCAGCTGAGCTGTGCTGGCGGTTGTATCCCATCTGAGACAGCATTCCACAGCATGCCGGCTAGGAACAGCCAACAGCATGGATGACCTTGTGGTCCATAAGGTTCCCATGGCCATCCGTCCATCTAGGGGAGAGGCTGGAATAGAACATGCAATTTATATTATTTGCTCACACACAATTTTTTTTTTTTTTTTTTACATTTTATAGTTTTTTTTTTCTTTCTTTTCCCTTTTCTTTACATTTTATAGTTTTGTTTTTTTTTTCCCCTACATTTCAAGGCAACATTTTATAGTTTTTACATTTTACAACTTTTTTATACTTTTATTTTCTTCTTTTTCCATTCATCCATCATTCTCGTTCACACCAGGGAGAGGTGACTTATTAAACAAGCAAAACTGACACCAAGCCGTCAATACAGCCTGTCTAATTATTGCTTTTAGAACAATTTAATGCTTGTTTAACCATTGCTTTAAAGACAAAGCAACAATTTAAACAAGCAAATAATTTAAAGAAAGCTCACACAATTTAAATAACATACAAATAATCAAAAACACACATACATTTATATAACAATTATACTAATGCAAAATTTTTTTTTTTCTTTTAAACAAACTTCCTGTCATACTTTTACATTCTGCTTTCGACAATTTATACATTCAACACACTATTTCTCGCATTCATTCAATCATCCACGACACACTTTTACACCCTTACATTCACACAGCCCATTTCACTCAGACTCCAACAGTTATTCGCTACTTTTACTCAATTTCCACATTTACTCTTTCAGCACTCACCCCTTCTCACACATTCATCCCTCACAAACCCAGAAGCATAAATTATCATTCACTCACCCTTCCTAGCATTTCCTTTTATACTCTCGCCTTTACATTCACTCCAGTTCTCATTCATACTAGCATACTTCAGAAACCTGCATCTTGCTAGTTTTTTCCAGCTGACAGATAACCCTGGCCGCATGTCTATACCAGACTTATTAAAGTCCTTTCCGTGAGTGTTTCATGTTTGGGAACTGTCTGTTTTGGTTGGACGCATACTATGATGAGTCTGCCTTTATTTCCATCAGTCACATTTTGGTTATTTTCCTACCTCTATGGTCCACTGGCAATGATCCAAAGGAGTCCCCAAAGACAGGGCGTCAACTTTGGTAAAGTCTCGGTAATTTCTGAGTCAAATCTCTACATGTTCAGTCATGTAGAGATTTTGCCATTTCACCGAGGTGGGGGGGGGAATGGGCTGGTTACATATTTGGTCTATTACTTTGCTACAGGGACTGGTTGAAGAGCCTGTCTCTGCAAGGTTCGGCAGATTTCAAAAATGGTTTGAGTATACTTGGTGAAGGCCTTGTAAAAGACCTCCTCCATGATGAATTGGTGTTCTTGGTCCCTAGGACGGGGTACAATTTCTGTGATTAACTGTCTACGTTGATTTTCATAGCTTACACAGTCATATAGAACGTGTGCCCAATCCTCACTTTCGCCACAGATACAGTGGGAGTCATCGGCCAGTCTCAAAGAGTGCAATCTAGCTTTAAGGGATCCATGACCAGTCAATAGAAATGTGGTATAAAGTCCTGGAGCATACCACTTAGGTGGTTTTGGACTAACCATAGCCACCTGTGTAAAAAACTTTTTGGTAGTAGCACCTTTGGTCTCTTGCTCCTATTCAGTTTGCCATATCTGATGTAGTCGTGTGGCAATTTGTCGTTTCTCTGATGTCATTGGCAAGGTTTGGGATTATATCTAGGAAACCCATAGAGATTCCTTTTTCAAGTCTATAATATAGCCTTTTTTTTTTTTTTTTTTTTTTTTGCAATTTCAAGGTGCAGTGGTAGTGTACCGGCCAAAAATTGCAGGGCCGGGATACTAACTATACAGCATGCTCTAGTTATTGTTAATAAGATTGTTCTTTGAATGCTCTTTAATTTTGCTCTGTTTCTAACTATGGCTGTGCGATGCAACCATATGCCAGCACCATAGGAGATTACAGGTGACACTGCTCTGTAAATGAGTGCCAGGGTTCTGCGCTTAAGACCCCAATCGGCTCGGCTGATTCTGGCAATCATTCCGGCATAGTTTTGGACTTTTTTGGCCAAGTATGACAGGTGTGGATAGAATGTTAATTTTCGAGTCTAGAATTATGCCTAAGTATTTCAATTCTTGGACCATGTGAATGGTCTAAGGTATTACCTATTTTTATCACTGATGGTCGTCTTATATTTAGATTTAGAATGGACCTAGTACTGAACCCTGTGGGCAACCTTTTGTAACTGGATGTTTTATTTCTTGTAACTGTGTGCGAACTGCTACACGTCTGTTACCAAGATACGGTTTATACATAGATATAGATTTTTTGGTACATTTGTCTGGCGGAGTCTTCTGAGGATACTTGGCCACCAGAAGGTGTCAGAAACAGTTCTGTTTTATCTCTGAGCGATTTAAAGAAAACTTTGTGAATTTAAGGTATCTTTTTTTAAAATGGAAAATGATGACGGCTGCCGTAGCCGAGTGGTCATGAGCGAATGCGCTTAAGTACACGTGCTTGAGTGTCAGGGATTTAAGCCCATGACTGCTAAATAAGGTATTGTTTCTTGTATTCTTTCTACCTTGTGAGCTCATGTGGTCGTCCCGACGTATAAACAGAAAATTTATTTATTATTATATAAAACACACTCCCTGATACTTTTTTTCTTAACCTTTTATATCGTTTATTTATTTACTTTTTCCCTATGTGATATTTTCAATCTAAATGTTATATATGTTATAATAAACTCTTATCAGTTTTTAATTTCAAATACCAGTTCCTTGTCTTCAACTCGCAATTTATCATTTCATTTATCGCGCGACTCGCTGATCAGATGTGCGTACTTAAGGTTAAGACAGTCTTTAAGTAATAAGAACAATGAAGAGCATGATTTGCTCTGTTCTCATAAGCAATGACAGATTTACACAGTTTGGGAACATGACACAGATATTTTAGAGGCCCTAAAAATCAGGTCGTAGGGGTTTCTGCGCCAACAGTAATTTGCATTTCTCTGGGATCTCCGCGACTTTGGGGCCCCTAGAGCAAACTTGCCACTGCGGCTCATTCAATCAGTAAATCCAGGCAACAGGGCATAGGATGTCATAGATATTGAGTGAGATATTTTTAAACTGTGGCAGAAGTCAATTTCATTATTTAGAGCAGTGGTATTTTGAGATAAAGTTTAGCATTCAATAATACTCTGGGTAACAGAGAGTTTCTCCCTAGGACTTGTGTTTATTTTTAAATAACCGTGGGTGGGTGCAATCAAGGATAAGGCTTACGAATCCACATACTCCAGATAAACTGAAGAAAGCATTGGGAAATGCATTCACGCCACTGAGGAACATAGTCATCGTAAACTAAAATCGCGATAAAAGCGATGGCTGCCTGTCGTCACGAGCAAGGTGGATGATTTCGGTGCATTCTGTAATAATTTTAAATAAATTCTGCATTCGTTTTCAATAAAAATTTATTGTATTGCAGACTGGCTTGCATTTCAATTGAATAACCGCCTAGTTATAATATGAAACCATACTGCTGGCGCGGTACAACCACATTGCCAACAAACTTGTGATAATTAAATATTTCAGAGCAAGTTAATGTTTCGCTTCATATAAGCAAATATAAGAACATATGTAAACTGTTTTTTAGAATCGTTCTAAATATTTACTTTTCCGAAATATTAGTCTTGTCATTTCTTTCAAGAATGTAATAACTTTTTTCCTATTCTTTTTTTGGTCGATGTGGTTTCTAACATTCATTCCATACCATTCAAATATCTTTGTTTGCATTAACAGGCAACCCTGATTCTCGACTTCAGTACCACTTACAGCAAGGTCTTCTCTGAACATAAAGCTTTGTTAAAAGCTTTATGTTCACTTTATTTTTTTATTTTGATTACCGCATTTCTCTTAACTGGTCGCTACACTTTGCATGAATAAACGTGCTCATGATGAATGGCGCTTTTGTCACCAAATCGAGGTCAGCAGATGATGGTCATCAGGATGTTGGGTTTTTAAGGGACGCTGATAGGAGGGCGAATGTTTTATTATTATTACGATTCATTTATTTCTTTTTTAATGAGATCGTCTGTCACACACATCGTCCATCAAATCTATATCCCCCTATCCGACGGCACTAACTTCACCTCTGTTATAAATTGCTTGTAATTAAGGTCTCATATTCGTAAAACGTAAAGTTATGATATTAAAACTGTTTTCACCATATGGGGCTACTCTAAAAATTTATTTATTTTTACCGATATAAAATAAAGGAATTGTTCGTACATCAGTTCCCATTCGTTTATATCTGAGCTCTCTCTTTCTCTCTCTGTCTCTCTCTCTCTCTCACACACACACAAACACACACACACAACAATGAGAGAACGCATTGAAAGCAAGGAGTGACTGCAAGTAAAGGAGGATGCAATAAGTATTAATGTATGGGTGAAAGATATTTAGATGAAACCAAATGGATGGAATCCTCCCCCACAACCTTCTCAGTACTACTGCTAGTCATTCTCGGCTGCCTTACCCCTCTTCGCACCGTTCACTCCTGCTGGGCATAACCAAAGCTATTAAAAACAGCTAAACGAAAATAGCCATAACGACAAACTGGAAACCCTCACCAAAAATAGCCTTCTTTCCATATGCAATATTACAGAAGATACTACCAACAGTATTATAATTATTATTATTATTATGACATTTTCTCAATATGGGATTTTTTCCGCTCCGTGACAGGTACTGGTACCAAGTGTATGAGGTGGTTGGTTGTATCCGACTACTATTATTATTGGTATTATTACTGTTGGTCCAGTAACTCTCTTACCTTACTGTCGTATAGATGTTCAGAATCGCGGCTTTCTGGAGTTCCATGTAAGTATTCTCCGGGAGGCCTATTCCTGCTAGGTTCTTATGGAGGCCCTTTGGCACCAAGCCGGTGGTTCACACGGTGATCGAGATGATTATTAATTTTTCCACATGCAACATATCTTTGACTTCCTGATCTTTTCCTTGTATGTTTTCTGAAGGTTGCTGGTGTTGGACACCGCTACGACGATTAGGCAGGCAAGCCATTTACTTCGTGTTGATGAATGTTATGTCTGGTCTATTGTGCGGAATCTTCTTGTCCGTTATTACAGCAGAGACCAAGTATATTTTGTGAGTAGGGGTCTCTAGTACAGCCTGAGGTTTGTACGTGTAACGGTACAGCTTCGTTCATCAACTGCTGCTTTTACACTAGCTTCTGATGTATTTATCCTGGCGACCTGGTCGTGTCTATGAGTGTACGCCGTCTGGGTGATCACTCTGCATCTCGCGTAGATGCACAGTTTGTTTCTGAGCCCAGAATGGCATCGTCGACATGTGTCATTCGGGTGTTCTTGCCGATGTATTTCCTATAGTTCTTGGTGTTGATTACCTGATCTTGGAGGACGCCTGTAGATCCTTCAATCTCGGAGAGTAGCCTCCCGTTCGTGAGCCATGCATTGGAAGCCATTTTATCCATGTAGTCATGATGGCGGTCATTGTAGTATCTGTTAAGACTGAATTTTTTTTTATAAATAAATAAATAAAATAAATAAATAAAATAAATAAATAAAAATAAATATTATAAATAAATAAATAAATAAAATAAAATAATTTTTTTTTTATTTATTTATTATTTATTTTTTAATTGGTCTCCGTTCAGGAAGCTCAGGCGACCCTGACGGAGACCTGCCAGAGAATAATGGGCAGCCTGGCTACCTCCTAGTGGTGTGTGCGGGCAACGTGGGGTTCCACCAGGGGCCCTGCGGTCAAATGCCAGGACACACAACAGAACCCAACACAAAACTACACATTCAACACACTACACTTTTTCTGGCATTTACAGTGTTCTGTATTTCTTCACAGTGTACATATGGCGCAGATGTGGGAAACCACAGGTGGCGCCCGACCCCAACACTATGCACACTATGTTAAGACTGACTTACGATTTTGACTTACGCTGCTGGGGCTTGGGGAGGGTATGTAGAACACGCTCATGTTCGCAGAATCTTGTCTTCGGCACAGAGATTTGCACTCCTAGGTATAACCCGGGCATGCAGAACTGTGTCCACGGATGCTTTGTGCGTCCTTGCGGGGAAGATGCCTGCAGAGTTGGTTGTGGCACAGTTTGCATTACGATATGCCGTAAGCGGGGGATTACCAGAGTGATTTTTGGCGTTAAGTCGTGCCCGGTGGGGCAGTTGGCTGTCTCCCCTAGTATAACAGCGGAGCGGGGGCGAATCAATGATGAGTTGAGTACCATATGGCAATTCCAATGGGCAAACTCTGAGAAAGGTCGTCATTTATACACCTTTATGCCCTCGGTCCATACTGTGAGTAGGGAGTGACGTTCCTAGCTCCAGTTTGGGTTGGTGGCTGCTGCTGCTGTCCTTACGGGGCATGGCCTGGGGTCAAGGCTGTTTCATTTGGGGTTGACCCTTACAGAGTTCTGTGAGTGTAAGGTGTAAGGTGTATTTAGTGTCAGACGGCACCAGGGGTTCCCCCATCTCCGCGTAGTTTTCATTGTGGGTGTACCAGTTCACTGGAAATGCCAGAGATTTAAAAGTGTATGGATATTGTATATGTGTAGCGCCGTGTACCGTTGTTCATCTGGTCGTTGGACCCCTGCTGAGGCCCAACGTTGCCCCACCTTTGTAGAGGCAGACCAGGAACCCAGTAGGCTTAAGTTACTCTGGCAGGTCCTGCCACCTAATTTCCTGAGATTTCAGTGGCTAGGACCTAAAAAAAAAAAAAAAAATTATTGTATTTATATTGCATGCATATATGCGTGCATATAAGCACATATATGTACACACAACGTGTGCCAACGTCAATCGTGGGGTTAACGTCACTTGAGTTGGGTGCATATATGCGTGCATTCAAGTACATATATACACACATGCACATATGTACACACAACGTGCATACACATACCAACGTCAATCGTGGGGTTGACGTCGCTTGAGTTGGGCCAGAACGTGGGTGAAGATATTTTGGATGTATTTAAAATTAGGTGTGTGGGGCTTCGCTAGCGTGAAGATACAGAGGGGGGGAGGCTGAAGACTGGGGGGAGAAAGACAGAAGTATGGAGCCAATAGGGAAGACAGCCCCAAGTTTCAGTGTGGCATGCCCATGCCCCACCAGAGTAGAAATGAGGGGGGGGCGACGAGAGAATCGTCTCCCCGGGGGAGTAGGGTTTAAAGGTGAACGGGGCTAGGGTGCCCTCTTCAGGCTGCCGTGAGGCTTTGGGAGCTAGGCTGCAGTTTGTTGTTTGTTGTCTCAGTTCTGTGAGTGTGGAGAGACTGAGACTGGCCTTCACATCTTGCTGTATTGTCCTTCGTATGAGGATTTGAGAATGAGGTTGGACTTTGGGACACTCGCCTCACTGAAATAAATTTAGGTTTTATTTTTGAAAATTATGAACTTTTTTGTTCTTTTTTAATGTTTGCAAAACAGGCTTGTGGTCGCTGCCGGGCGATGCCCGGGTGCTAGTAGAGACCTACCTCCTCGTGGTGGGGGCGGCAACTTGTGGTGTGTGGTGTGATTGCCCATCCCCACCACAAGGCTGATTGGTCGAATAATCTAGATTTTGTTTTGATTTTGAGTTGACCATTTGGTCTTTAATATTTAGTTTTAACAATTCAGGTTGAGATTAATATATTAAATGAGAATCGGTTACATATGGATGAAAATCAGGGTGGCAATCGAGATGGAAGCTCACTCAAATGAAAAATGAAAATGTTAAGATTGAGTCAAGAATCTATAGAAACTGGGGCAGCCACCGTTTTCGTGAGCATGTGGCTGTTCCCAACTGCTACAGGTGCTGCCGCTTTGGTCACACAACCCACACCTGTAAGCAAACACAGCCTACCTGTAGCCATTGCGCGGACACCGGACATGAATTCGCTTTCTGCCCAGGAAAGCAGAACCTGCAATTTGTGTGAATTGTAAAGAAACGAAGCTAACATTTGATCACTCACTACTGGATAATAAGTGTCCAATCTACATAAAGGCTAAGGGTGCACAACAAAACAGAACCGACTATGGGGAATTACAGGAATCACTATAATCAAACAAAGATTAAATTCGCACAACACAATGCTCAGAGATCTAAGGTTGTTGCCGGACAAATGGCTAAAAAAGCCACGGAAGAAAATTATGACATACTAATGCTACAGGAGCCCTACACCAACAACTAAGAAGTAAAAGGCTACCCTCTACATTATAAGATCGTACAAGTCGATGGAGACAACCCGTGGGCTGCCATCGCTGTCCGGAATCCTGACCTCATGGTAACCAAGATCTCAGACTTATGTAGAAACTGGGCCGTATGTGCCCATATAGCCTCACCGTTTTATGTCACCTCTATATATGCCCGTCCGGGGGAAGATATATTGCCCGTGACAAGATATATGCAAAATATCCAACTACAAATGCGGAATGCCAAACTCATAGTAGGAATGGACGCCAACTGCAGATCCCCTGCTTGGCACAGTGAAAGACCAGACAGTGGGGGTACAATAAATGGTCAGCGCCTCGAGGATTACATCTCCAACAATAATCTAGCAGTTCTGAACAGACCTAATCAATCGTCAACTTTCTCCAGCACACTATGGGAGGCAAATATAGATGTAACTCTCGCCACTCGGTCGATTGTTGGGCATCTCTCCCCCTGGGTGGTACAAGAATACTGGACTACCTCGGACCACAGAGTCCTAATCTTTGACCTCCACCACTCCCTCGTAGCACAGTATCCACCTAGATTCCTCTCGCCAAGATACGCCATCCAAAAAAGTAGACTGGAACTTATTCCAACAGACATTGATGGAAAAAGCCAGGAATTTCGACCCAAAATATCTCAATCCAGACCAACACCAACAAAAAGTAACGCAGCTTATAACTGAAGCAGCAAACATGGCCATCAGGAAGAAGAAGCCAGTTCCCAAAGCCGTCCACTGGTGGTAACGGGAACTCCAGGCAATAAGACAGCGAGCGAATAATGCCCGAAAAAGGTTCCACAGGGCACGCAGATCTTGGCCCCAAGCAGAGGTTGACATACTCAGACAGCAATACCGGGAGGTCAGGAACCAATATACTGCTCAAATTAAAACAAGAAAGAGACGCTCCTGGGAAGACCTTGTGTCCACAGTGGGAAATGCAGACCCCTGGGGAGGTCTGCATTTCGTCACCACTGCATTTCGTCACCAGTGGTGACGTTATATACGTCACCACTGGTGGTGACGTATATAACGTCACCACCAGTAAATTCCCCAGGGGAGAAGTCGTTGCTGCCACCTTAACACCTCAAGGGACATACACCAGATCCTGGCACTCTTCCATTAATAATATATTGGACCATATCCTCCTACCTTCAATAATTCCACACACGCAGGAACAGAGAACTCTCTGCGAGGGGATTGATTGATAAAAAGGGGGCTCCAGACAGTGGAGCCCCCTTTCACGATAACGGAACTCAAAATAGCTGCAGCCAAAATGCAAAACAGGAAAACTCCCGGCGAAGATCAAATAGGGCCGGAAATACTAAAAAAGACAGTGGAAATTATACCGGATACTATATTAAACCTAGCAAATCAATGCCTCATGGAGGGTTTCTTTCCAACTTCGTGGAAGACAGCCCGAGTCAGACTTATCCTGAAAAATCCCACTAAACCCCAGGACATGCCAGGCTCATACAGGCCTATCGCTCTGCTATCGATGCTGAGAAAGCTCGTTGAGCGACTCATCTACCACAGAATTGAAAACCGTTACCAAAATGCTCAATTGATGCAAGAAACCAATTTGGTTTCAGGAGGGGATGCTCCACCACTGATGCCCTCGAGAGGTTCATCGATGCAGTCAGAAACTGTAACAGGAAATATTTCCTCCTCATCTCAATTGACTTCGCTGGAGCCTTTGACTCCCTCTGGTGGCCCAGTGTTCTGGCCAGGCTCCGACGGGTTCAAATCCCATCAAATCTATTTCGCTTCATGAAATCTTACCTCGAAAACCGAAGAATCGCTGTCAGCACTCCCTTTACCTCTGTATTCAGACCGGTTTACAGGTGCTGACCCCAGGGATCCGTCCTGGGACCGCTCCTGTGGAACCTGGTGCTTGATGAGTTTTTAAATCTGGATATTCCAAATGTCATTATACAGGTATAAGCTGATGATCTGATTATGATGCTTCAAGCAGACAGCAGGGCTCAACTGGAGGCCATAGGCAATCATGCCACACATATGCTACAAGATTGGGCCAAGAGGAATCTTCTAACGATCTCAACCGAAAAAACAAACTCGATACTCCTCAGGGGTGCTCTTGACCCTGGTAGACCTCCACTAATCAAAATAAATGGAGCCACCATCAAACTCAAACAGGAACTAAAATACTTAGGAATAATACTAGACCGAAACTTGAACTTCACATCTATCTCTGTTATCTCAGAACGAAAACAAGGAGGCTCTCGGCCCTGATAACCAAAATCATCAGGAGGGACTGGGGACTAAAGAAGAAGGCCTTCTCCCTTCTATACAAAGCTCTCTTCATCCCTATCCTTACCTATGGTGCAGGTGCCTAGTATCAGAAAGCAAACACAGCAGTCAACAAGAAAAAGCTGGAGTCGATCTACCGATCCGTACTATTGACAACAACTAGAGCTTGCTGCACAGTGAGCACCCATACGCTCCAGGTCCTGGCGGGCTTCCTTCCCCTGGACCTGGAGATTGTGCGCTGTGTGCTGCTACACCAACATTCGAAAGAAAGAACCACAACTTATCTAGACTACACAACAGATCCATAGAAAAGCAAATCCTCAGAAAATAAGAGGTTAACGGAACAACTGCAATCTATCTGGCAAAATAGATGGAATCTTACCACAAAAGGGCAAGTCACCAGAAAATTTAGACCCGATGTCAGATTACGGGACACGGCTCCTTCAGAGGGAAACTCCACGAGCTGGGAATCTCTGACAACGCGAGCTGTAACTGCGGTCAGGAAGAAACCTGGGAACATCTTATCCATGACTGTGACAACTACGAGTACCTCAGATCTCAGCTATATACACGCATCAACTCCTTGCTAAGAAACCGAGAAGAAATAATATTGCAAGAAGAAGATAATTACCGGGCTTTCACCGTCTTTGCCCGCAAACTCTTTGAAAGACAAAGATCCCTGCCACATCATCAGTGGGGCAAAGACAACTTAGTTGCTTTCAAACCTTCTAAAACTCAGTCTTGTTTTATATCTCGTAAAAAGGATTCTTCTGCTCCTATGCTTATCTTTGGTGACACTCCGATTTCTAGGCAAAATGATATATCTCTTTTGGGGATTACCCTGACTTCTAATCTCTCTTGGCACAAGCTCATTACAAATATTGCCTCCTCTGCATCTAAAAAACTTGGTTTTCTCTTTCGCTCGCTGCGTTACTTTTCTTCCAAACAGCTGTTCACTCTTTACAAATCGCAAATCCGCTCTACCATGGAATATTGTTCCCGCATCTGGGGTGGTGCCCCCAAAACCTCTCTCAGGCTTCTTGATTCCGTTCAGAAGAGGGCAGTTAGGTTAATTAATGATTTATCTCTAACAGAGTCTCTCCACTCACTGTCCTCATAGATGTTCTGTTTCTGCTGCATGTCTCTTCTACAGAGATTTCCATGGGCACTGCTCTTCTGAATTTGCTTCTGTAATTCCTGCACTCTCTTTCAAAACAGTCCGAACATGTGCCGCCACCAGCCAACATCTATTTACTCACAGAACCAACTTTTCAGCTTCCTCGTTTATTCATTCAACTGCTGTTTTCTGGAACAACCTTCCTTCATACGTATTTCCTGAAAATTACAGGTGTACAGAAGTTCAAGTCCAATGTCAACAAATATCTCCTTTCTTCTTCTCAACCTCCAACCCAAGCACGGTACTAAGTAGTATAGGTTCTAATACCTCTCGTGTTTGGGGTTTACATAAAAAAAAAAAACACATTGTCATATCGGTCTGTAGCTTCATCACTTCGTAGCATGTCGCAATGGTTGCACAGGATGCACTTCCAATTGGTTGGACTGGATGGTCTTTCCCTTCCCTTGTACCCTCGTCGTTAACACAGTTGGTAGGATCCGCCGTCCCAACACGAAGTGGAAAAGACTTGAGTTCGAGTCCCCGTCAATGACGTGAGGAATTTTTATGGGCCTTTCCCACAACGTGGCTGAGTTAGTCGTTCTCAGGAGAGGATAGCATGATTTTCCCTCCCGGAAAATCGGGTTTTTCGACCAGCAAACAGATAATCGACCATAGAACACGGTTTACAGATAATATACACGGATCAATATAGCCTTAGTTGCTGATGCGTCTTATGATATTATTATTATTATTATTAGCCATATGGTACAAGGAAGCCTGAGGCTTATGCTACACTAGCCAAAAAAAAAATATATACCAGTGTTACCCTGGGAGAGAGAGAGAAAAGTACAAAGGAATCACCAAGAAAGAGAAGAATGATGATATCCAGCTCAGGACCCTGGCTTTGCCAAGCCCATACTCACCAGATGTGAGCCCCTGGGGTTTAAAGAAAAAACCTCTGGAAACTCGTCCCCTGGAATGGGTGAGAACACCATTTGTTTCACTGTCTCTTCCTCAGCAGAATGTCTCTCCCAATTTTCGAACCGACGTTTCAGCCTAACTGAATACGTGTGACCTTATCCTGTGCCACGTTCGATGCAGAATGTTCAGTATTTCTACCTCATCTTCATCTAGCTAAGTAGTTGGACCTGTTTTAACTTTGGCTTTTGCGTCCTGTGGCGGATGGTAGGATTATTAGGAGCGACACCACACGGCGTCACTTTCTGCTTCAGTCGTCCTTTCGGCCTTAGGGAGAGTTTTAGCATTAGCATTAGTAGAGGCATATGACGCAAGAAAGCAAGCTTATACAGCATCAGCAAAAAAAAAAAAAAAAAAAAAAACTTCCCATTTCACCCGTCCATTCGTTACAAATGTCTGTCTAGTACTGCCTTGAATTTATTTAAGCTATCAACTTCCACAACGACAGATGGAAGTTTGTTCCCAGCAATCAGCTACCCACTGGCTAAAGGAAAATCTCCGCACATCCATCAATTCGACAACTGTCTTTCCTCAACTTGAGTTTATGCCCTCTCAGGTTTGTAATCTGAGAAAGAATAACATCAGCATTGAGCCTGTTCAATTCATTCAATGCCTTATACACTTCAATCAGATTGCCTTGCAGGTACCTAGTCTCCAGACGCTACAATTTGCAGAAATTAAGCCTTTCTTCGTACGAGAACCCCCTTTGTTCCTGTGACCAGTCTTGTTACCCTTCTCTGTATTCATTCTAGCAACTCTAGATCCATCCTAAAATGAAGCCTCCAGACCTGTACGCCGTACTCAAGGTGAGGCCTGGCCACTGTCTTATACAAAGGGATAATCACCTCCTTTTCCCTACCAGCAAAATTCCTGTATATCATTGACAAGACCCCATGACCTCTCTAGCAGCCTGTCTGCACTGTCAGAAAAATTCATATCTGACTGGACAATTACCCCAAGGTCTCTTTCATTCTCCATTACCCTGAGAGTAACAACCCCAGATGGTACATTCCTCTTGGGTTACTGCTACCCATATGCAGTGTTTTGCATTTGTCAATGTTAAATTCAGTTGCCACTTCTGAGCCCATCTGCCTAATTTTTCCAGATCCTGTTGCAGCAGCATACTGTCATTACTGATATTAACAACCCTCCCAACCTTTGTATTATCTGCAAACTTTGACATCAAGCTTGATATACCTTCATCAATGTCATTGATAAATACAGAAAACAACAATGGATCCATCACGGAACCCTGGGGGAATCCACTAATAACATTAGTGCACGAAGAGCAGTATCCATTGATTACCACTCTCTGTCTTCCCCCATTCCATCATCCTTTTATCCATTGTAGCAACTTGCTCTTAATGCCATACTGATCCAACTTGTACAGTAGTCTTCCATGTGCAACTGTATCAAAAGCTTTTCCTGAAATCCAAGTATATGATATCAAAATTATTTTTTTGCATCCAGTTCCTTTGTAACCCATTATAGTATCCAATCAATTGGTTAGACAAAACTTCCCCTTAACAAACCAATGCTGTGTCTGAATTATTACTGCTCTCTTGTCTAGATGATCCCGGAATGCTTCTTTAACCAGTGACTCTATTATTTTCTCTGGAACAGAAGTCAAACTACAGGTCTGTAATTACTCGTGTCACTCTCTGTCCCCCTTTGTGAATTAGGGATACATTTGCACATCTCCAGTCTATGATGGGGACTTCCCCTGAGTCCAAGGGTGCTCTCATAATTATGGCTAAAAGTTTACTTACTTCCTTTGCCATCTCCTTTAATATAACTGGATATATCCCGTCCACCCCAGGTTCCTTTCTTATGTTTAACTTCAACAATTTCTCCTCCACTTTGCTCTCAGTTATTACAAAATCATTTAAATCCAGGGTTTGATAAACATCTGGCCCTCTCCTCCTTGAATAACTCCTCATGTGTGAATGTAAATGCAAAATACTCATTTAGTTTAGCAGCTATCTGAGAATGATCATCTACAGCCAAACCATTGATATCAAGTGGACCAATCTGATTCATCCTCTTAGAGTTTATATAAATAAAGAAGTCCATACATTTATCCGATGATGCGATTTTTTCCAATAGCGATTTTTTTTTTTTTTTTTCCGCTTCAGAATTCGAACTCGGGTCCGTGATATTGGTGGTTCGGTTTCGTAACTACTGAGCTATTAGCACCAATTATTATTATTTCTCCTAAAAAACACCCGGTTACAGCCAGGGTGTGCCAACCGGGCTAGCCGGGTGGGTAAAGTGCTTGCATGGCAACCCAAAGGTCGCGGGTTCGATTCCCATCTCGGGCTTGGATCAGAGTACAAAATACAAAAACTTTGTGTAGGTGCATTATGGCCATAGAAACCGATGCGCCAACTAACAAAAAAAAAGCCAGGGTGTATACGTGAAAAAGGTCGGTGGAATCATTGTCTCTCTATAAATATTCGTAGTGTCGCGTGTTTCATTTAGTTTTCATAATGAAAACTAAATTTCATTAGTTTTCATAATGAAATAATAATCCTTTTCTGAAAGAGGTTATCACAACTAGTTGCCTAGGTATTGCACTACTTCGAATAAGTAACACTTCTCTGGTAGAGAAGGCTACTGTTACTTTGGGGGGGGGGGGGTGGAAGGAATGTTAAAACTTTTTATTATATGTATGTATACCTTTCTTATTATTAATTATAATTTCTGTAATTAATAAATCTCGATAAACTTTCAGACCCACCTCTCTTAACTTGGTATTTCCCAGTTTATTTTACCCCTAATTTACCCCCCCCCCCACATTAACACCTGACTTGTATACTGCACAGAAGATCAGATTCTGGGGGAATAGAAGTTCGTGTATGTCTCCTCTGGACTGGCTGAGTATTCAGAATGACTCATACTATACTTGATAAACATATACAATATTGTTTATTCACAGTATATACATTAAAAGAATATATCATACATCATCAATTGGGTATTATGTTAATTACTAGCATTATATGTGTGCTAAGATGTAAGGATAATCATAACTCATATATCATGTCTCTTCATGTCTTTCTGCCTTTTCTCCTTCTGGTTTAGGTTACATCTCATAACATTCTCTTGTCTTCTAACAATTTAAACTTCCCAAATGGGATTACAGCAGTGAGCATAACACCTATATGTGTATTTTCCTAGATTTATAAATCCCCGCTATAATCTGTCTTTAATTATCCCTTCCAAAATAATTACATGTGCATACAACATAATTATCCCTTCCCAAAAATTTACATGTGCACAGAACACTCTTTAGTCTCAACTTAAAACATTCTAGTCTCGAGTACATATACTGTATCTAAATCTTCCTTGCTTATTAACTTATCTTTGTGATGAAGTACATATATCTTATGAAATTTCTCCTTCCCTTTAAGCTAAACAATATCAAATCAACTATCAACTAATTTAAAACATTCCCTAGAGTCCTTTCCTTCAAATCAAGCTTAAAACTATTATCTGGTACTTACATAACAGCTTAGGGGATCACTCTTTACACAACCTCTTTCTCAGCTCAGGGGCGGCCATCATCATCAATATAGAGCATTATCAGACTCCTACTGGAATTAGTCATCGGCTAAGGAACTGCTGCTCATCTACAGGAATTCTCCTTCGTTCAGGAACTCACTCTTTTCTCCATAAATGGGTTGCTCTGACCCGCTTTGGGCGTCTGATCAGCTCGACGATACTGGGGTGCATAATAAACTTATCAAGACCCTCCTTACTGCTTTATCGAGAAGCCAGACTGTATAACTCTTCCTTATCTTTCTACACCGAGACTTTTCGATCCTTATCACTCAGCTCCAGCATATGTGTTTCCATCTTTCACTGGATATCTCCTTCCTATTTCCACGTTGTGGCTGACCTCTCCCAGGACTTGCCTAACGAATTGTCTTTGCGACATACTGTTCCAATTTCCACTACCACATTCCAGCGATTGTCCCCGCACTTCTCGGGATTTCTTTCCAGCCGCACATTACTCAGGCACACCCACAGGAACTCTCAAAACTTCCAAAAACTGCCCAAACTGTCAAAAACTGGAACTCTCCCTTTCCTCCTGTTCCATCTCCTTTTTGCTTCAGCCACCCCTTCTATTCTGATCCAATCGTAGTTCGTTCTTCATCATCCCTTTGTTCTCATTCGCTCTCTCCCACTTCCGTCGTTTTCTTGGCCCTTCCCTTTCCTGGGGAAACATCCGACTTCTCGAAATTTCTAGAAGCTTCGATGAACCTCCGGACGTCTAGAAATTTCTAGATATTTCCTTGTGATCATTCCGATGCACTTACCCTTTATTAGTCCACTCTGTTTTTTCTCTACCGCTCCTTGAAATCAGTAAGTGCTCAAGGAGTCGGTCTGTTTTATCCAGCGGCTAGCCATTGACACAGGGTGTATGCCGCATCCAGGGTCCCCTCCACCCTCTTAGTCTTTAAAATTCTTCCTCTCCACAAGGGGGAGTCGGTTCCCTTGTTCTTTTCTTCCAAAGAGCTGCCCACTTTCTGTTTATAGCGACTTGAACTGCCCTTACGGTGCTCCCATTGTACTTTTGTGTCCTGTCCAGCTACCCCCCGTTGTTACGCTAATCCTCCCCTACTTAACTGTACGGTACAGAGCGATCGCAATCTAAGCTGAAAATCATCCTATGTAAATAATATTATTTAATATATATATATATATATATATATATATATATATATATTCTTGTTATGTTATAATATTTATTTCCCTAGGATAAGTGTAAGAATTGGGTTCTTACAACTTATTCTTAGATGGGCACCACCACCCAGACGGCACTGGTTTGAAGCTAGTTGGCTTCATCGTCGGTGGGTGGGCAGGTACCCTGTTGCAATAGTGACAACCCAGTTATGAAGTTAACCAGTGGTGTATTCGGGCTGGAACGCACCGGAACGACGTTCCGGTACTTTTTTCTAAACGTCATAATAAAAAATAATTAAATTTATACACCTAATATTATGAAACAATGGCATAATCAAAGGGGAGGGGGAAATATCTATTTTACCCATTGCTACTAAAAATATATATTAATAGTAATCTTTAAAATTAATAGATTTCTTTAAAAATTGATTTAAAAACAAAAATATAAATTTCGCAATGAAACTTGAACGTTTATTACTAAAGTACAATGTGTTAGATAAAGAGATCCAACGAATGAGATATACTGTGATGCGTGCGAACGCTGCATTTTGATTCGCCATAAGCTGAATGCTTGAACTGATTGTTCTATGAACCGTGAGTCTGATTCAGTTACTGTACAGTTGATGTGGCGTTGTCATATAACCTTCGGGAGAACGAGCGTTCCGGTACTATTTTTTTTAGCAATACACCTCTGAGTATAAATCCACAATATGAGAGATGCTTGATGGTGTGCGGGTTTAATCGAAAAATATTTCTTGACTGAATGTCTAAGAGTATGAAAGAAGCTCTTAGACATTCAGGAGAGAAATATTTTTCGATTAAACCACGCTCACCACAAACATCTCTCATATTGTGGGGTTATACTTCATAACTGTGTTGTCACTATTGAAACAGGGTATCTGCCCACCCACCGATGATGAAGCCAACTAGCTTCGAAACGGTGCCGTCTGGGTGGTGGTGCCCATCTAAGAATAAATAACAGTAGCCTTCTCTACCAGAGAAGCGTTACTTATTCGAAGTAGTGCAATACCTAGGCAACTCGTTGTGATAACCTCTTTCAGAAAAGGATTCTTATGGTAAGTTTGAAAACTAAATGAAACACGCGAAACTACGAATATTTATAAAGACAATGATTCCACAGACCTTTTTTTCTTTACTAATAACTTACATGGCGCATTATGACCTTAGTTGCTGCTGAACGAAAAACGAAGGGAAAAAAAAGGACCGGTAGCGTAACTACAAATTCATCCCTCATCGCAGCGAGATTTGCGAATCGGACCTCCCCGTACTCTTAAAAAACATGCTATACCAGTCGTCAGGGTTATCACGGTAACCTCGACGATCATTGCTTGTAGTGGACTTGCCGATATAATTTTTTAACTACCCCAAAATAAACCAAACCAAGCGCCCTAGCGGGTAGTATTGCGATTATAATCACTGCCCTCTCACTGGGTGAAAAATGCCCAGGTTCCGAACTGAATGTTTGTATGACGCGAGGATTTTTTTGGCTTTTTCACAAAGTAGCTGAGTTAATCCATCTTTGCATGGTTTTCTCCCAGAAGCTCGAGTTTTTCGTTCAACAAACACCAAGTCGACCGAAAAATACACGCAATTACTGATGAAACGTACTGACGCCTCACAGCCTTCGTTGCTTTGGCGCTTAACACACACATCTAACCAAACGAGAACCAAATGCAAAAATATAATTATAATCAATTTGTATGCTCCAACCAATAATGTCCAGAATAATGAAAATGCTACAAAAAAAAAAAAAAAAAAAAGAAGCCTGCTCAAATATTACCAAGCAACAGAAATGGAAGACCTAAATGCCAAAGTGGGCAAGGATAATTCAGGAAGAGAAAGAATAATGAGTAAAGAAGGCCACAAGATATAACTGAATGTATTTGTCCTTTTCTAAGTACAGTACTTTTCTCATGTCTGGCGCATAACATAATGACATCTGTAATTCTTTCCATTGTATAAATACAAACAACAGCACCAACATCACTCATCTGCCTGTTTCTTATCATGATATCTAATACAAATTAAATAATATTATCTGTCTAAATACATTCAGTAAATAAAATTGGCTGCTTAATTCTGCTATTAGTATTCGAAATGAGTGTCCTTCAACATCAGACAAATAAAGATACTTTCTTGTAATATGAATAATTCGTTATGGTTTCGTGTGAAATGCTTTAATTACTTTGGCCTTCAAGTACTTACCAATAGTTAACCTGAACCCCACCTCCCTCAACCAAGAGGGAAAAAAAAAAAAAAAAAATTGAACTACGAAGCAAAAAGAACGTAAATTTACAGATCATGGAGTGAATCGGAACGGTTAAATGAGATGCAAGGCTGCACGCCTCCAGCTTTTGTTAAATATCAAATGAGTGTTGTTTTTTTCGTTTTTTTTTTCCTTGCAAAAATATATGGTAGGCTGCGGCTTTAGTAATAATGCTTTTATTCTTTTACTACTTATGTTAAACTCAAAGAGATTAAACTAAATTCATTTTATGTATTTATTTTTATTTTTGTTTTCTTTATTGGAGCCGAGGAAAAATAATTTGAGAACCCAGGCTGTTCGAAGTTCTCTGAACTTTACATTAAAATTCCTGCTTTATTGTTTATCATCAAATAGTCCCATTGCACATAATCAAATAGTCCCTTTAAGTTAGTTTTGGTCTCTTTATATGCAATAGTAACTGCATACAAAAATCAAAAATAATTAAATTTACTTTCAGTGTGATTAATTTTACTTTAGTTAACAGCGCTATTCATGACGGCACATGCAGCATAAAAAGCTGAAAGATTGTTCTAAATCAGTGGTTTTCAACCGGGGTGCCGCAACATTATATAAAGAATAAAATTAATATATATATATATTTTTTGTATTATGAATTGTAATTTTGTTTATAGTTATATCATTGTAATAAGTTAATAACTATCATATAACATATTATATATATATATATATATATATATAGTAGGGGTGCCACAAAATAAAATAAATTACTTAGGGGTGGCACAAATAAAATAAATTACTTAGGGGTGCCATTATTAAAAAAAAACCACAGTTCTAAATACACGTTTTCGCTTTTGCAAAAGTGCTTCACATTATATTCACATAAAAAAAATATATATATATATTCAGATTATACTGTTTCCTGTTCATTACGAAAAGATCCAAAATGGCTCTTGATAATCTTTCAGAATACTGGACACCCCGCTGAATTCCAGGAAGGATTGGGCCGCAGTTTTATGATCAGTATTAGCATTAGCATTAGTAGAGGCATTTGATGCAAGAAAGCAAGCTTATGCAGCATCAGCCAAAAAAATAAATAAATAAATAAATAAATAAAAAATAACCACTTCCACTTCACCCCTCTGTTCGTTCGAAATACCTGTCCAGCTGAGCCTTAAACTTATTTAGGCTATCAACTTCCACGACAAGGAATGGAAGTCTGTTCCACCAACCAACCACCCGCTGGCTAAAGGCAAATTTCCTACATCTGTCTTTCCTCAATTTGAATTTATGCAATCTCAGGTGATTATTCTAAGCAAGAGGAAGAATCCCATCAGCATTGAGCATGCTCAAACCATTCAAGGCTTTATACACCTCTATCAGATCACCTCGCTGGTGCCTAGTCTCCAGACACTGTAATTTGCAAAACCCTTTCTTCGTAAGAGCACCCCTTTGTTCCATTCACCAATCTTGTTGCCCTTCTCTGTACTCGTTCGAGCATCTCTACATCCTTCTTGAAATGAGGCCTCCAGACCTGTATACAGTACTCTAGGTGTGGCCTGACCATTGCCTTATACAAGGGAATAATCACCTCCTTATGCCTGCTAGAAAAATTCCTATATATCATCGACAATACACCATGAGCTACTCTTGCAGCCCGTCTGCACTGCTCAGAAAACTTCATATCAGTATTGGAATATTACCAATATATTTTAAAATTATTGCCGATACACGATTTAATTATGCACGGCTGTACCTAGGGCTGCTAGGTAGCGCAGAGCATATACTGGCGATTGTCAAAATCGAGTGTCAAATACTTCGAATAACTGGAAAAGGGGCGAAGAAGCTATGTTCCAGGCGAGTTGAAAAATACAGAAAAGCAATTTTTAAATAATGGAAATAAGAAAAATTAGTAGTGTGAGTTGTCAGTAATCCGAAAAACATCATACGCGTACACGAGGCTTGAAATGCTGAGATGAAAGCGGTAATTTGTTAATGGAAGAGCTATGCGCAAAGGAGATACAAGCAATGGAGCCTGGTACTGTTGTTGTTGTTGGGTTTTAGGCGCATCAGCGATGTAAACCATATTGCCAGTTATACACTGTGTCTGTAAAGTGTGTTCATGGGACATTTGCATGTTGTGCGGGGTGAAAAATCCGGGATAACTTACGGGGTAAACCCTACTCCCTCTGCCTGAAATCGTCTAATCGCAGCCTCGATTGAAAAGGACTTTACAAATTCCTCCAGTCATAAACGGGAATCGAGATCAGAACTCTCCAAAGGAATGACAAATAGCAAAACCACTATATACTATCACGCAGGACCGCTGGTGCAGTGGAGGTAGAGATTGGATTCAAGAAGTGATTGAAGATGATTATCTTCATTTTTTTATTTCTAACTCCACTGCACGGGCGGTCCTGCGTGATAGTACACTGGTGTTCAAAGAAAGTGCATCACCCAGGAATTTCACATTTCTAATCCTTTTTCGCGATGGTATGTTACATTAATGACTGCATCAAACTGCACTTTGGTTTTGCAGCCCTCACAACATGTAAATCAGCCTGAACACACACTTGTACAGACATAATACACGATAAACTATATGAACCAGCATTCTATGACTAAGACAGTCGATCGCTAGAAATCGCCTGTAATAAACTTACAACTTTTTACTCTAGTGCCAGCTGAGTTCAAGCCAAAATCAGTGCCACTTTTGATTATATCTTGAAAACGATGGGGCAAAGCTGATACCAGTGATTGTTGTGGCACTTGCGATCATATTATGATACGCCTTCGTAGTGCTTCCAATCATTTGATTTATAGAGGTTAAAAAACACGAAAACTTTACAACCAACATAATATTCACATTAGGGTCACCGGAAATATACGTTCATCTGCCCAAGTGTATTATGGTCGTGAATTGCGTGTGTTCTCAGGTCGATTTGCCTGTTTTGCCAAACACCAGAGTCGCCAGGAAAAAAAACCTTGCTATCTACTCCTGAGACAGACTAACTCACCCAAGGAGTGAAAAAAGCCCATAACAGTTCCTTGAGTCACTGACGGGTTTCGAACCGGGGCCTTTCCACTCGGTATGGGAAGGACGGTGACGATGTAATTGTAAGCACTAACCACAACTATACAGAACATATTTGAAGAACAATTCAGTATTAATTTTAAATGAATTGTATCTTCAATTAAAGCAATAGTTTCGATACTGAGACTACAAGCTTGCATTGCCCAGTGCAATTCGTAAAATATGAAAAGTATATGAACCTTCCTTCACACTTTTTCCAGGCTTAGAATTGGCAAGAGAATGATGATACAATGATGTTCTGGTGTGTTTAAAAGGTAGGGGTAGTAGCAGTACTCATTGTAACTTTTTTTTTTTAATAAATAAGTCTTTATTACATGATGATACAATGAACACAACAATAATACTTAATGAGATTCATTCACAATGCCCAATTACAGATTACTATTATTATTATTTATTATTATCATTAGCCATATGGTGCAAGGAAGCCTGACGCTTTTGCTGCACCAGCCAAAAAAAAAAAAAAAAAAATTCTGAGAGAGAGAGAGAGAGAGAGAGAGAGAGAAGGGTATCACCAAGGAAGAGAAGAGAAGAATGATGACATCCAGCTCAGGATCCTGGGTGTGCCAAGTCTATACTCACCAGATGTGAGCCCCTGGGGTTATTGCTCTGTTATGTCACAGTAGACGTGCAAAAATACAAACTATTTATTAATGAAACCGCTACCAAACACTTTTAATATTTTCAGATTTTCTACATCATTCAAAGTTCTTTTAATCCTATCATCTGTTTTTATGTACCGTATATTCCAGCTTAATAAGTTGACTTCTATTTTTTCTATTGAAAACTCGTGCTTAATGATATATTCGCCGTTATTTTCAGATGCGTTTGCATATATGCATAAAGCGCCTATTATCTTCTTCACCATGTCAGCCGGCATGTAAAAACGCATAACCTAGTGGATAGATTTTCATACAATTTCATATTTAGCTCTTTTAGAAAGATCTGTCAAGCCTTTTCAAATTTCCTTATAATCAAACCAATAGAAATCTTGCAATTATTATTTCTTTTTCTTTTTTTCATACATATCACATAGGCTATCCGTACGCCGTATATAGCAGCTGAACTGTTTCTTGCTATGTACTGATTGGAAAAATAATTATGAATGGGCAATATGGCGAATGAGTAAAAACGAAATGTTCGTACATAAAAGTTGTTGCTTTTAGCTTAGGTTATTTATTTACTTATTATTTTTTATTTATTTATTCTGTAAAAATCATGAATTTATAATTCATGATTTTTACAGAATAAATAAATAAATAAATTCGTAAAATTAACTGTTTAATACTGCAGTGCAGTATTAAACAGTTTAATACTGCACTGCAGACTGGTTTTTCTGTAAGAAATGCCTAAATCTGAGCGCATTTGCTATAGGCAACTGATAATCTCAAAGGTTCACTTTTCGAGACCTCGAAAAGTGAACCTTTGAGGAACACATGAGGAATTCTGTAGGGAAATGGAGGACAAAAGCTTGTTAAACTCTAACAGGGAGTTTAATGATTTTGTAATAACTGAAATGACTGATTTTGTAATAAGCAAAGTGGAGTAGAAATTGTTGAAGTTAAATACAGTATATGAAAGGCACCTAGGGTGGATGGGATCTATAGAGTTAGATTAAAGGAGGCGTCAAAGGAAGTAAGCAAACGCTTAGCCATAATTATGAGAGCATCCTTGGACTCAGGGGAAGTCCCCACGGACTGGAGATGTATAAATGTGTCCCCAATTTACAAAGGGGGTTCAAAGGGTGACACGAGTAATTACAGACCTGTTAGATTAACTTCGAGGAAAACAATAGAGTCACTGGTTAAAGAAGCATTGCTGGATCTTCTAGACCAGTGGTTCTCAACGAGAGCCATATGGTCCCCCCAGGGGACATTTCCCCCTGGGGGGGACCATATGAGGGTGGGACTATATGACCTTATTTCTGAGGGGCTACAGGTAAAATTCGTAAAATTGGGGACCATGGAAACTGTTAAGTGGGCCACGAACAGTTCACTTCTAAAATAAAATTATTACTAATATAAAAAAGAAAAATACGAAATGGTCAGTACATATAATAACACTTTAACCTTGTTTTTGTGCACCTTACTTAGAAGGGACAGAATCTATTGCTCTTAAACTACAAACTTAGATCTGGGAATTCCAAGCACATACTGGTAATCGTGACTCAGCCCCCGCCTTCTCGGAGCGGGCAAAGCCATAACGAAATGGTTCAACTGGATTCCTAGAAAAATAAAACAATTTTCTGTTTATACTTCGGGACGACTAAACGGTCAGAGGATTTCACAAGATAGACAGAATACAAGAAACATTACCGTATTCAGCACTCACGGGCTCGAACCCCGGTCACTCAAAGCAAGTATACTTATGCATCTGCACACTAACCACTCGGCTACAGGCAAGTCTTTAATAATGTCTTATTTTTTCTAAATATCTCTCACTCTCCCTCTCCTTCTCATTACCGCCATCTTTTCAGTAAATTTCATGTATGCTTCAGTTCAGTATTCGGAGTGTTTGGAGGAAGACATTTTTCTGCGCAAGTTCTATTATTGTGGCAGTTCCCTCCTAGTTTGGAGGTAAGTTACAAACTCCAGCTACTATTTTTCGACAACTAAGCATTACCTTTCATAATAATTATGAATTTTCATTACAAAAAAATTATTAACTTTCAATAGAATTTGAATACCCTACCTCTGGCTATCAAAAGGTAATCAAAAGGTCTTGAAATTGTCTTCGTCGTTTTGTTGGATTTTGGGCCAATATTATATCATTTCTAAGTGACAAGAAGCTTGGAGAACAGTTCATTGCTGCTAAGTGTGACATATTTTATCTATCAGATATATTAGAAAAGCTGAATTTGTTGAACAAACAGTTGCAAGAAGAAAACTGCGATCTTATATCTTGCAGAGAGGCCATTACTGCTTTCCTTGGAAAACTCACACTAATCTGGAGTAATATTGGACGTCGCGAGTTAATACAATTTCTTTCATTGGCCACTCTTGACATAGAATTGCAAGACGATGATCTTTTGTATATATTGAGCATTTGAAGAATTTGTATAATGATATATGCAATTTCGGTTCAGCGACCTGCTAGAGATGACTGTCCCAGACTGAGTGGTGGATCCATTTGAGGTAAATGCGGTTGATGTTGACATCGTATTCAAGAATGTCTCATTGAACTGCAAAGTGATATAACAGCCAAAGCTAGATTCAAAAACCACAAACAGCATTTCTGGATAAGCAGTGAAATTGCAAATAACTTTCCACAGCTTTGGGAGAAGGCAATATTATTTTTTATCGGATTTCACATTTCATATCTTGTTGAATCTGGATTTAGTCGAGTTCTTCATCTGCTATCAAAAGCTCATAACCGTCTTGATATTGTGCAGCGAGGTAATCTTCGATTATCTCTAACAACGCTGCAACCAGATATACAAAAACTTGCTTGTTCTCATCAGCCACAAGGATCTCACTAAACTAAGGGACAATAATATTATTGTAATATTTTTTGTTAGGAGTATAATTATATATGTATTGTAAATAAACAAAATATTATATGAGTAAAAGTGCTTTTATAAATAAAGATTGTAGTTAAAAAACTCCTTTTTATTATTAATATTCCTTATATTATAAACAAATAATACATGTTATAAATAAAAAGTGCAGTTGATAAAGTACATATTTATTATAAATATTACATTTATTATAATTAAACAATATGAGGAGTGGGGCTACAGAGGCAAATGAAACTCAGAAGTGGGCCACGGGCAAAAAAAGGTTGAGAACCACTGATATAGACAAGACTGCAGTAACAATTCAGATACAGCATGGGTTTGTTAAGGGAAAGCCTTGTGTGACAAATCTGATTGAATACTATGATGTGGTTACAAAAGAACTGGGTGCAAAAAATAATTTTGATATCATATACTTGGATTTCAGGAAAGCTTTTGACACTGTTGTGTATAGAAGACTACTGTACAAATTGGGGAAGTATGGTATTAAGGGGACAAGTTGCTATACTGGATAAAAAGGTGGTTGACTGGGAGAAGACAGTGAGTGGTAATCAATGGACGCTGCTCTTCGTGGACTAATGTTATTAATGGAGTTCCACAGGGTTCGGTGTTGGGCCCAATGTTGTTTTGTATATTTATCAATGATATTGATGACAGTATATCAGGCTTAATGTCCAAGTTTGCAGATGACACAAAGGTTGGCAGGGTTGTTAATGACAGTACTGTAATGGCAGTGTGCTACTGCAGTAGGATCTAGAAAAGTCGGGCAGATGGGCTGAAAAGTGGCAACTGAAGTTTAACATTGACAAATGCAAAGTGCTGCATATGGGTAGAAGTAACCTCAGAGAAACACGTACTAACTGTGTGGTACTACACTTAGGGTGGTAGAAAATGAAAAAGACCTGGGAATAATTGTGCATTCAGATATGAAGTAGTTTTCTGAGCAGTGCAGACAGGCTGCCAGAGCAGATCATGGGGTATTATCAATGATATACAGGAATTTTGCTGGTAGGGAAAAGGAGGTGATCATCCCTTTGTATAAGGAAATGTTTTGCCACGCCTTGAGCACTGGTCTTCAATTGACATTTCTCAGTGCATCTGTCTAATTTTTCTAGATCTGATTGCAGGAGCATACCCTGATTACTGTCATTAACAACCCTGCCAACTTTAGCATATCTGAAAACGTAAGACATTAAGCCTGCAATAGCTTCGTCAATATCATTAAAGATGACAATTAGCAGATATTATTGGAAAAGCAGTTTGCAGAGACATCAGAAAAGCAGTTTTCAATTAGTGAACAATTAAGTTACATACAGGGTGTCACAAAAATATTGGTACAAACGTTTAGGAGAGGTAGATAAAATTTAAAGGAATGTGAATCGCAGAGGAACCCATAACCGTAAACGTCACCGTACGTCGGTAGACGGCGCTGTTCATCAGTTCGCGAGAGAGAAAATATCTGGTTTACTCATTCAAGCAGTAGTCGCGGCACGAAGGGCATGCATCGATATACGAACTGTGAGCTGGCAGACATGCACCTAGTGTATGGATTAGCAGAGGGCAATGGACGAGCCGCTCAATGAATTTATGAAGAACGCTTCGCAGACAGACATGTACCAGACCACCGTTTGTTTGCGTGTGTGCATCAAAATTTGTGCGATTATGGGTCATTTTGAGGTAACAGGAGTAGTGCGGGCAGATCACGTTCGACGCGAACTCCTGCCATGGAAGAAAGTGTGCTGAATGCCGTCCAGAATAATCCTACTACCAGCACGCGTGCCGTTGCCTCTGCCTTAGGATTGTCTCGTTGCAGTGTACAGCGTGTCTGGCACGACGATTCCTTACACCCCTTTCATCTCTAAAGGGTTCAGTTACTGCTCCCCCAAGGGTTCTGTTACTGCTGCCCCTCGTCTGCGCTGCTGCTACTGTCAAAGAAACTCCAGGTGTGTTCGACCGTGTCCGCCAATCCATGCTGCGTCGGTGTCACGCATGCATCGCGTCTCATAGTGGTTTCTCCAAGAAAGTGTTCAAGACTTGAATTTTCCAGCCTATGTTTTGTTCACGGATGAGGCTTATTTCACTCGGGAAGGCTTATTCAATCAACACAATGCTCATGAGTGGGCTCACGACAACCCACACGGTGTGCGCCCCCATGCGGCACATCGCTTCGCAATAAATGTGTGGACAGGTATGGTCGGTGACTGCTTAGTCGGCCCATACATGTTACCATCCCGCATGAACTCCGCTAAATAGCGGATCTTTCTTGAATAAGTTCTACCAGGGTTACTTGACGATGTTCCAGCAAATGTGAGACGCAACATTTGGTTTCAACATGACAGGGCGCCTGCCCATTATGGAAGGTGTGTTCGTGACCATTTGAACAGGCGTTTTGGGCGTCGATGAATTGGCCGTGGTGGACCCGTTTCCTGCCCCCCCCCATGCTCACCTGATTTATCGAGCCTTGATTTCTTTCTGTGGGGGCCCCTCAAATCTATCGTGTATGAATCGCCTGTGGAGACGGAAATGGATCTCGTGGCGAGACTCGTCTGCGCTGCTGCTACTGGCAAAGAAACTCCAGGTGTGTTCGACAGTGTCCGCCAATCCATGCTGCGTCGGTGTCACGCATGCATCGCGTCTCATGATGGAACCTTCGAGCATCTGTGGTAACATCATGAAATGCATCTATCTCGTACTCTATTGTTAATATTATGTCAAATAAATGTTTGCCACTAATTACTGTCTTGTGTCATTTCTGCTTCTTGTTCCTCTGATATTATTTTTCCGTGACTTTTCCGGTTATGGGTTCCTGCGAGATTCACATTCCTTTAGATGTTACCTACCTCCCCTAAACATTTGTACCAATATTTTTGAGACACCCTGTATAAACAAATTGCTTATATAGCAAGCTGTGTTTTCCTCATCTCTCTACACATTAAAAAAGTTTTCCTCCTGGTGATATTTATTCAATGTCGAGAATGCCACGTAGTGGGAGGTGGGGTAGCCAACGGGAGAAGAGGGATGCGGGTCACGTGGTACAAGTCGTGGGGGGACAAATACGCAGGTGAATAATTACATAGGTCGTTTCCTGATTAGATATCGATCAGTGCGCTTCGACAAGTGTATGGAATTCGTGACGTTTGAATTGCTAAAGGAGTAATTAACACAATGCTGCGCCCAAATTAGCAATCACCAATCCGAGAGAAAACGACTTCATCAGAATTCTCAACGGAAATATAGAGAGAAACATGCTGAAAAGGTTACGAACTAATCAGAGAATAAGTTCAATGACGACGG